>NC_064630.1:325711806-326025629 GCF_023864275.1 Schistocerca cancellata | reverse complement strand
AAAAATACGCACAAAACTTCTTCCTACCTGTTCTGTGCAGTATCTACTCTCGTTGTTGCCGTGCCGCACAGCAGTTATTGTAGCACACAGGAAATCTTCTGGCCTTGAAAAGTTCTGGCTGTGTTGCTATGATTGTATGTGGGGAATAAATAACGCAGTGCCGGAAAAAATGCGCCACTCTTAAGGAGGAGGTCATTTTTTTTTTTTGACAAGTGAGGTGACAAGTAGTTCGTAATTGTAGGACTATATGGTAACAGATTCATACCAAATTAAGCACGCCTTTCACAGTAAAGGATGCATCAGTAGTTGCATAAATACACCGTGCACCACCACCCCTTCCCCCTGCCCCCTGGCGACAACGCAGGCGTGTGTCCTCCCTTGCGAAACGATCGTGAAGGTGCCGAATGGCATCCTGTGACAGACTGCCCGAAGCACCTTGCTCCTTTTGTTGAAATCTGGCACTTGGTCTTTTCAGTCCTCGACAAGCAGTAAGTTTCCGCTTCGTCGTGTCAGTTGACGGCAGATGTGGTGATGTTGCTGGTCACGGCAGTTGTATACCACGGAGAGCGCGTTGCGTCGCAGCAGCCGTATGTGGACGTGCGATATCCCGCTAAAAAAGCACGTCTCCTTTCTCTTGGTAGCACGGGGAGAACAACCTGGTTAGCGTACACTGGTTACTTCATCTTGCAGAAACGCCACATGTGACCGCGAGTTGTAACTGATTGCCCTCCACACCGTGAAGCCCGGGATGGAACCTGGGTGTCGCGAGAGAATGCACTCTGGAGTAGCGGCTCATCAGGTCTACTCCACACATGTCTATATCCGGACACCTCGCATACAGACAGAACTACTCTCATCAGTGAAGACAACAGAACGACACTCTACTCTCTCGTCAACTCTTTCGCGTTTTGGCGGTGTGGTGGTGTGAGTGATAGCCTGCCCAGAGGCAAGCGTGGTCTTAATCGTGCTGGTAGCAGGCAGTTTCCAATGGCGCCTAATGATAGAGTATGTGCTACATGTGTCCGGATTTTGTCCCTGGATGAAGTTCGGTCGACTACCGCTGCTCGCACAATATTCGGTCTTCACGCGTGTCTGTAATACATAAATGGCCTGAACCTGGTCGACAAGTGTGAGAATGTTCCACAGACCACACCTCCTATACATTGTGCCCTACATGAGCAGCAATCTCTCGATTCGTCCACCCAGCTTTCACCGTGTCCACAGTGCGACTCCTTTCAAATGGCTGAACCTATTCAGCAGGAGCACGTCCTTGTCGGTGCGGAATAGTTGTACCCTAGATTGGATGGCATATAATTTTCACCTCTAAACTCAGCACAGTTACCGCCGGCAGAGTTACAACAGAGGGTGCATAGACGGGTTTCCCGAGCTCTCATCTCGTCGCCGATGACCGTCAAAAATGAATTATTAACACAATGCCCTCTCAGTATCCATCCTCTATACCCTGGTGCCTCAGAACAAAGTCCGTTAGGGTCTTGTATTTTTTCCCGGCACTGTAGCGATCAGTGCACTCCATGCCTTGTATCATTTGAAAAGAGACAAAGCAGGAATTAGTCGGAACAGACTGCACAACTCCAGCCACCCTCTGCCCAGTTACGGTGTTGTTTGGTCGGTTAAAAAATTTACAGATTCATGTGCCGCTGTGAACATTGGTTGTTTGCGAGATACCCGGCGCCGAATGACGATTTCTTCACAGTTTCCTCTGACATACTGTATGAGAGAGACCTGCTTTCGTTGACAGCAGCTGTTTCTGTGAGGTTTGTAACCAGTGCTTACTGACAAGGCGTAACACTTGTCTCTGTCGCTTAGAATCTTTTTACGGCCACCGTTCTTGCGCCGTTGCTACATTGCAGTGAGCGGTACACCATCGCTTGCAGACACGTTGGATACTTCCCGTTGACACACTGACTAATTGAGCAACTTCATTCGCTGTATGATCATAGGCGTATCCAAGTGCCTTAACTACTTTCGGTTATTCTGTCACACCTTCAGATCGATCGGTCTTACTGCTCTGATTGTATACAACCGATTGGTACATACAGGCCACTCCACTGTCATGTTTTACGTCACATAATTGCCTCGTAGCAGTTCTACTCCCCCGCAACGCGACCAGTGTGCTTCTTTGATGGAATGATTAACGTTTTGTTCAGTGAACAATATCAAATGTAGAATGAAACAAGCTGTCAATAAAATTATGAGTACTAATATTTTACAAGTACTGTTTTACATACTTGTGAGAAATACGCGGAATATGGCACAAGTGAACTACTTTGTATTCACGTATATTGTTGGAAAAAAACTTGCGCTCTAATGGATTAAAAGAAGGCAAGAAAAACAAATTTGTATGACCAGCAGTTTGAACTCGAGATCGCTAAAGAAAAATTAATGGCACTGTCACTGGGTTGATATACACACCAAAAGTGAAGTATGACGTGTCAGGCTGAAAAGTTTAAATCTTTTATTTCTTGTAGATGGTAAAATTTTGTCGTTCTGTTGATTCAGTGTGTGCAAGCATATGTTTATATGTTGTTTTCTAGCTTCCTGCGACGTCCCTTTACAGTCAGCAACATCACGCTTTAACACTCTTCCTCTCTCTACAGCTTCCTTGTCTTTTGTTATCTGCATTCAGAGATTCTATTCTGAGCACTATGGTGCTTTACTCATGGTTTTACTGTGGCAGTCTGTAGTGTTAGGCAATTTTATAGAAGTGTTTTCTTATTCATTTCTTATTTGTTTCGCATGATTTCAAAAGAAAATGTGGAGGGTGATTAGAACAACAGAACTATTATAGGCGTAGAGATGTAGCAAAGATTGCGTTTATGTGTGACCTTGTTTAAGTGTGACGACGGATGCATGCCAAATGTGTCTTACAGCGTGAGCACCTCAGCTTCCATACGCAGTACCGTTAATCGAGGAAAAGGAGTGTATCTTTGCCAAGGAGATGGTGTAGGAAATTGAAAAATATCGTTCTTCTGGGAAGCGAGTGTAAGCAAATACAAGTTTTGGGTCTAGTGAAGCAGGGGATACAACCCGTCGGCTTTGACCAATGACGTCATACATTAGTCATAGATAGTAATGTCTTCACTTCGAGGCATAGATAATAAATATCCCCTGCTAAACTAGACCCCAAGTTTTTAGGCTTTCCTTAAACTACATTTATATTACGTGCACCGGCTACTTACGGACGAATTTCTAAAATAAGACGTAAATGATACCAGTATTGCTAAGGTACATTGACAATCTCCTTATCGACGCACTGTTTTTGTAACTCTCCGTGACTTATGATTTCCAGGCTATTTTCATGTAGCATTGTCTTTGGTCAACGTTCAGATGATGTCTTTGGCAAGGATGTTACAGTAACAAAATTGTGACAAAATGCGTAAATAAACCTAGAGTTCGTTAACGTACGACGCTAGCAGAAGACAGGCATGTGGTAAAGGTTTCTTTCACAAACTACATGCATTTTACTAGCTGACAGCATGTGAGGATGTCAATTTACGGGTATCTTACAGATTATATTGCCTTGTAAATCATAGTATCTACTGTCTTAAAATCGAATGAATTTCTGTTGGGAGTACAAAGAGAACCCTGTCTTGCGAACACCTTCACAACGTTCGAGCATAATTAGAGGTGTGCAGCGAAAGTCAAGGCCGAAAACTACGGACGGCCTCGGTAACGGCTCCCCGTTGAGTAATTGGCGCAGCAGGTTACGACCGCAGAGCACTGACGCGAAGTTTGGCGTCAACCAGTGGTTACGACAGTATTCTGAGCAGTGAAATCTCTGCAGGTAGGAGACATATTATAAAATATTTTGATTCACTTCTCCTTAAGGGAAAAATGTTCGCAGAAGGATTGCCACCTGGTGACAATGTGTGAAGGAAAACTGTGCTGCTACAACTATGAAGTTATTTCTGGTACTGCCTTATATTTCTTCTTCGTTCTCGTGATGACACACAAATCATTAGACAGGGATCGAAGTGTACAGAATGACATAATTAATTGCTTGCAGTGGAGATCCCCGGCCCTGCTATTCCTGTATTCAAAAAAATACGCTCTAGGCTGTAAAATACGTTCTTGATTCTCTGAAAATTTTTATTATTTACAAGAAAGTAGCTGAAACTGGGCATTTACACCCAATACATTGTGAAATTAGATCACAGATATCTCCGTATTGGATTAGCGGCAACTGGCTAAAAAATACCGCTTTACGAAATCCAGTTCCTGCTTCATCTCTGGTACCGAATGAAAGGTGGGAAAGGAAATCTAAGGTTGTAGCACTATATTTAAAATAGGAATCGAAAATTCTAATGGAAGAGTTAACGAAATTATGTGTAAAAATATTAGTTTTCGTCGTTTAATTATTTAAAAGATAATTAACGAGCACGGGTGCTTTGAATGTCATTCTTCAGGGAACAGCGGAGTAATAATTTTCTGTAAAGAATAGTTACTTAGAGTCGTTCACGACATCAAAGGTGGCTGGAAAGTTTTGCACGTTCAAAAGTGCGTCAATCGTTGGTAAAGCAAGTGCATCGTATTCTAGTCACGTTTTCAACATAAAGTTCTTGTATCCCTTGCGGACGCCAAGCGCAGTAAAAACTAAAATTGCTGCAGCGTTCACACTGTGAAAGAGAGACTGCATGAAAGCTAACCATACCATACCAAATGTTTTGTGGTTCGTGATCGTGAAGCATACAATATGTTTCACAGAATGGAGTTTACGATGCTAATCTCTCGCTCTACTATGCTCTTCTTAACTCTCTCTTACTCTCTCTCTTTACTTCCTTCATGTGGTTTTAATCGTAATTTTACATGTGATAAATTACTGTTGTACTTTGTGTGTGTGTGTGTGTGTGTGTGTGTGTGTGTGTGTGTGTGTGTGTGTGTGTGTGTGCGCGTGTGTGTGTACTGGATGACGAGCAACAATTGGACGTGTGCACGTGAGAAGCATTATGAGTTTTATATGTTCTGTATAATACTTATGATCCGTACAGCAGTTGGAACAACGTCTGCATTGATATAATCTGGAACAGTGTCAGGTAAGCTGACACACTTAGCTTGTCCTCAGACATCACTTTGGTTGTCACCAACTCAAGGGCCTTACTAGTGGTGATAGTAGCAGTAAATGGTGTTTTTAAGACCGTTCATAATGTTTTGACGATTTCAAATTTGAGTAACACACAAACCAATCGCGAAACCAAGCTGAATATTTTACAAGGCTCAACATCCATTCAAGTTTACTTAATGCAATATTACATCGGACATATGACGATCATTCGCGGCTACAGAATACTCCAGGCGTTTCACCCTGTTTTTGAACGCATCTTTCGTAACTGTGGAAATTTCATCATGAATTCGATCTTTTAACTGTTGCAAGCTTCCCTGATGGTCGGAGTACACCCTTGTCTCTAAATAACCACATAGGTAAAAGTCTAGCGCGGTTAAATCGGGCGAGCGAGGCGGTCATTCGATACAAGCGCGTTTGGAAATTAAGCGGTACGGATGATAATGCAGATCACACCGGATTACGCTATGAATGGATGTCGGTGAGGTGATCAGCGTTTGGACACGTTTTCGTAGCGAACGACGAGGGCTTACCGGTAAACTGCTATAGTCACGTTCGATGTTCTCGAGAGTTCGGACTGTTTTCCGAGGGCCGGTTGACTTTGGAGTCGATGCACTGCCTCCAGCAGGAACCAACGGCCTTGCCGCAGTGGTAACACCGGTTCCTGTCAAACCACCGAAGTTAAGCGCTGTCGTGCTGGGCATGCACTTGGATGCGTGACCATCCGATCTGACGAGCGCTGTTGGCAAGCTGGGTGCACGTTGCCCTTGTGAAGCAAACTGAGGAGCTAATTGATTGAGAAGTAAACTGACATACGGCCGGGAGAGCGGTGTGCTGACCACATGCCCCTCCATATCCACATCCACTGACGCGTGTGGGCTGAGGATGACACGGCGGCCGGTCGGTGCCGTTGAGCCTTCCGAGGCCTGTTCGGACGGAGTTTAGTTTAGTTTTCTACCAGCATGAACTAGATATCGCGGCTGAAACTTGAAATGCGTACGAAAGGCACATTGCACGCGCACGACTGATTCGCCGTAGCGAAAATAGCATTCCACCGCGAACGCACGATGTCGGTTCGACCAGCACGACACGATTACTGACCTGTATATGGGATGACACGTGGCGCTCCGATCTACTAATAGACGGCGCCACTGTCGCTGTATTTTGTTTTTAGCTCGCGTTATTCAAACTCGAAATTGTCAAAACATTGTGAAACACGCTGTATGTTGGTAGACTCCCCTACAGAAATCTTCGGTCTCTGTCATCAGCTGCGGTAGACCGGAGCGAGAGTGCCAGTGCGTCACAAACGGACGCCTGGTACGGTCGATCAGTGGCACAGTGAGGAGACGTGGCGTGTGACGGACTGCCGTAGTGAACGCGGGCGTTTCGCTGTGTGTTGCAGCACGATGCCGTCGGACAGCATGGACGACATCGAGCTGCGCAGCATCCAGCTGCAGTTCCCGAGCGCGCGCTCGCTGTCGCAGGAGGACGCGGGCTGCGTGGAGGAGCGCGTGCCCACCGGCCAGGGCGACGTGCTGGTGGCCGTGCGCGGCCGCCGCGGCCGCCCCGCCATCCTCACCTACCACGACCTCGGCCTCAACCGTGAGTACACCAGGCTGCCGGTCACACGTTTCGTCCGCAGCCAATTCTTTGGTACACTATCTGATCAAAACTACCCAGACGTCTACAGGTTGGACATTAATATGGAGCAAGCAAACACAAAAAACATTTTTAATTACCGTACTTGTAGAAGCAAACCGCCAATAAATATCTCGTTTACGTCTCAAGTTATTATGTTTTATATTATTATATATTTAACCCGGACACCCTGTATGGACGAAGCAATTGCTTTCCCTTCGGACGGAGCCTGCCGCGGGTCAGGAGAGGTCGCAGCCTGCCCTGACCGTGCTCGCGGCGTCAGAGGCAATTTTTGTGTTAATCGAGGATTTCTGGTAAAAAAATTTGAAATAAATCTATGCGAACGAAGTTTCCATGTTTTATGACGTATATATTTGTGTATAAAGAAAAGGAAAAATATTTTTTCACGCATCTTGTCACAACAAAGATACATACACAAATCTGACAAAATCCCTCCTGTGCCCAAGCAAGTGACAACTACGCGCAGCAAAAAGGCAAAATACCAAAAATCTCCTTTGGCGCCTCTAGCACGGTCACGACGGCTGCGACCTCACCTGACGCGCGGTTTCTCTCCACGCCAGGCTGCGTCAGACTACTCCCAACAACCGTTCGCTCGCTACTGCTCGCGGTAGTAATATCTCAGACTCAGAGTTAGTGTATGCGCGCAACAGCAAAATCAATAGCCAACTTATAATAATAAAAAAAAAGAACGTCCAACTTTCAGCGCCATATTGTGAAGCTAAGTAATGTTGATTGCAGTTATTAGTTATAATAACATCTGAATGCGGCATTAGTAATTACTTTAATAAATAAAGCGGTTTATAGTGCCAGCTGCAGTCATGCAAATAGAGTACATTACAATTTTGTTGTTGTTGTTGTAAATGTTCTGCCGGCCATAGTGGCCGAGCGGTTCTAGGCGCTACAGTCGGAACCGCGCGACCGCTACGGTCGCAGGTTCGAATGCTGCCTCGGGCATGGATATGTGTGATGTCCTTAGGTTACTTAGGTTTAAGTAGTTCTAAGTTCTAGGGGACTGATGGCCTCAGAAGTTAAGTCCCATAGTGCTCAGAGCCATTTGAACCATTTGTAAATGTTCTGGTTTGGACCATGACTAGTCAGTTTCAGTTAACGTTAACACAACATAATTATCACACAGTTAGTATCTTTCAGTCACTACGAGTAAAAGAAGGGAAAAAGTTATATCAATGAAAAGTTTTCAGGGTCGATTTTAGTAGTCTTTTCGTCTTTACGCCTACTACTCCGACGAGGCGATTTTGTGAACTGATCCTTTGTGACTGAAGTTCAGTGGTCAGACGTCAGTTTCCTAAAGCATCACGACACAAAAGTCACCTTTGAAGATTATAAGATTTCATATCGCTGTGAAGCATAAAACAGATGTAAGTTATTAACAGAGCCTCCGATAAATAAATGTCACATAAAATCTTGGTAATCGCTAAGTCACTAGTTCTGTGCCCACTAGTAGCAACGATTTTTTGTACTTCTATGAAAAAAACGTTATTTTAATTAAAATGTTATTCAGTACGTGTTAATTAACATTTTCATTTTATATTAAATATATAATTAAAATAAAATACTTTTCTTTAAATTCTGACCACACCATAACACCACGGCCTCCGAATTTCTCTGTTAGCACTACACACGCTGGCAGATGACGTTCACCGGGCATTCGCCACACTCACACCTTGCCATCGGATCGCCACATTCTGTACCGTGACTCGTCACTCCACACAACGTTTTTCTACAGTTCAATCGTCCAATGTTTACGCTCCTTACACCAGGCGAGGCTTCCTTTGGCACTTATCTGCCTGATGTGTGCGTTATGAGCAGCCGCTCGACCATTAAATCTAAGTTTTCTCACCTCCCGCCTGTCATAGTAATTGCAGTGGATCTTGATGCAGTTTGGAATTCCTGTGTGGTAGTCTAGATACAGGTCTGGGTATTACACATTACGACTCTCTTTAACTGTCCGTGGTCGCTGTCAGTCAACAGACGAGGTCGGCCTGTACGCTTTTGTGCTGTACCCTTCACGTTCCCACTTCAGTATCACATCGGAAACAGTGGACCTAGGGATGTTTAAGAGTGTGGAAATCTCGCGTACAGACGTATGACGGAAGTGACACCCGATCACCTGACCAAGTTCGAAGTCCGAAAGTTCTGCGGAGCACCCATCCTGCTCTCTCACGATGTCTATTTACTACTGAGGTCGCTGATATTGAGTACCTGCGAGTAGGTGGCAGCACAATGCACGAAATATGACAAACGTATGTTTTTGGGTGCGTCCGAATACTTTTGATCACATAGTGTATTTTGAAATACTGTGTTTAACTGCACGCAAATTATTTTTCTTCTTCTTCTCCATCATACCTGTACGTCAATCGGGTGTCACAAAGATAATTTACTCTAGAGTCAATCATAAGGCCACAGTAGACTTCTTTCGAAAAATAAGTGCATTTTATACTTTGAAGAAGTCTAATTAAATGACGACCTTTCCGACGTGAATAGAAGAATGGTGTTCTCTAGAGATAGTGTTCAAGGTTAGTTTAAAATGCGTATCAGAAAAGAAAGATGACAAAAAATAAGAAAATCTTTAATATAGGCTCCGCTAGCGTAGCTTAGCGAATGTCTGAAGGCGTTTTTAAGTGCGACGGGACTGTCAGTCCTACAGATCTAGATACACCGCGTATGATCAGATCCAAGTCGAGTAATACAGGACTACGTGTCCAGGCACCTAGCACGACCTCTGCAGCACTGCTCATCGTATCTTGATGTCTTTAGTAAAGAAACCGCACAAGATCCAAAGGATGATGCATGGCGAGTGGTTTCTTCTCAATTGATGTGTTGCTGCTACTTTCTTTATCATTCTATGTAACAAAAGAAATTTGGAGAAGATTGATCATGAGTAGCTCACAAGTACCAATATGTTGTATCGTTAAGGTTCTTCATCGTTAAAAAAACGTCCGATCTGCTTTGTGAACGAACAAACCAACTCCAGAGATGCTCTATATCTACAGCTTTCGTCGCACTGTCCAAACCACTTCACAGTGATTCGATTCGGTACTTCGCACCGATATCAGCGATTTCCTGGAGGGAGTGAGAGAAAAGTGACTGTCTATCTTCCTCTATATGCACTTTCATTGTCTTTCATCTTAATCTCACAATCTGTTCGCGATGCGTACGATGTAAGCAGTCGAAGCGTTAAGCTCATAGTATATCAGTTCTGCATATTTAACGAAAAGGATTTGATGAGAACAGCGCCATCTTTCTTCTAGCGATTCCCGTTTGTCTGACATTAAAAAATGGCTCTGAGCACTATGGGACTTAACTTCTAAGGTCATCAGTCCCCTAGAACTTAGAACTACTTAAACCTAACTAACCTAAGGACATCACACACATCTATGCCCGAGGCAGGATTCGAACCTGCGACCGTAGCGGTCACGCGGTTGTGTCTGACATTACATTTACATAAACCCCCAAAGTCAGATTTCAGAACCGGTTTCCCAGTACCGCTTCTGGTTGGTCATGTAAACATGGCAATATCGATTCTGAAAATGGGATTCTAGTTCCGGATTTCCTCTTCCACAATCGATTTTCGCTTCTGTGTAAACACACAACTGTTTTTGAAACGTTCTTAGTTTGCAGGTTACGTCTTGTTTTTAAAATTTTTGGCTAATGTAGACGCAGTGACTTTTTGCACAGTGAAGGAGAAGTAGAAATATTACACTGAGCATGAAGTTGTCTACCTTTGATGTTTACTTAAGGAGGAACCGCCATGGTGTTGTCTAAATCAAAAACTGGAACAGCTGATTTCCAGAGGCCGTTTGTGTACAACAACTGACGACAGGAAAACCGACATTTGAACGGTACAGCACACCGTTTCAGGCCTTACCATGTAAACACAACAGCGAAAACTGTTTCCGAAAATGGTTCAAATGGCACTGAGTACTATGGGACTTTACTTCTGAGGTCATCAGTCCCTTAGAACTACTTAAACCGAACTAACCTACGGACGTCACACACATCCATGCCCTAGGCAGGATTCGAACCTGCGACCGTAGCGGTCCTGTGGTTCCAGTCTGTAGTGCCTAGAACCGTTCGGCCACACGGGCCGGCCCGGAAGCTGTCCCTCATGTAATCGTAGCTTCAGAAACACTGTAACATCTATGTATTTGACTCACTTTAGTTTTATAGCATACTTCTAGCTCATCATGTAAAGTGACATAATTTCTCCCTAGGTAATAGTGATATAATTTCGCCCTAGGTAATAGCACATGAAACAGTTATACAATAGTATATTAATAAAATATTTTTATGTATATATGAAGCGACACACCGTCAGAATATAGAGAAGGAATCACGTAAGATTGGTTCAAATGGCTCTGAGCACTATGGGACTTAACATCTGAGGTCATCAGTCCCCTAGAACTTAGAACTACTTAAACGTAACTAACCTAAGGACATCACACACATCCATGCCCGAGGCAGGATTCGAACCTGCGACCGTAGCAGTGCGCGGTTCCGGACTGAAGCGCCTAGAAGCGCTCGGCCACCACGGTAAGACGTAACACCCCTTTTATTTCGTGTACGGTTACACATATCGAAAATCGGTTTTCGGCAAATATTAGAGCGCCGAGGGGCACGTATGTTTTTGTTTGGTTAATGTTTTTAGCACTGGTATCGATGGAAATATTGAAGCAAGTACGTTTTTTCAATGAATCTGTGTACTTTTTTATAATATCTGCTTTCGACTAACTGTCAATAGCCATTGCCATAGACAAAATCAATTAGTACGTCTCATGCATTGGCTATTGACAGTCTTGTAGCGCCCTGGTAGGCGTGATGTGTTATGTTATGGGAACGATGTTTTGGCGAATCACCTTGGTTCCGAAAGTTCTGGAACCTGTGCAGAGAATTGGAATAGATATGAACAAAAACATCATTTCAGCCCGTTTTATTGCTCACGAAAACCACACATTGCATGTTGTACCACCATACAGCGAGACATTCAGAGGTGGTGGTCCCAAATTGCTGTATACACCGGTACCTCTAATATCCAGTAGAACGTCCTCTTGCATCGATGCAGCCCTGTATTCGTCGTGGCATACTATCCACAAGTTCATCAAGGCACTGTTGGTCCACATTGTCCCACTCCTATACGACTGTTTGGCGCAGATCCTTTAGAATGGTTTGTGGGTCACGTCTTCCATAAACAGCCCTTTTCAATCTATCCCAGGCATGTTTGATGGGGTTAATGTCTGGAGAAGATGGTGGCCACTCTAGTCAAGTGATGTCGTTATCCTGAAGGAAGTCATTCACAAGATGTGCACGATGGGGCCGCTAGTTGTCCATGAAGACGTATGCCTCGCCGATAGGCTGCCGATATGGTTGCACTATCGGTCGGAGGATGGCATTCACGTATCGTACAGCCGTTACGGCGCCTTCCATGACCACCAGCGGCGTATATCGGCCCCACATAATGCCACCCCGAAACAGCAGGGAACCTCCACCTTGCTGCACTCAATGGATAGTGTGTCTAAGGCGTCCAGCCTGACAGGGTTGCCTCCAAACGTATCTCCGGCGATTGTCTGGTTGAAGGCGTATGCGACACTCATCGGTGAAGAGAACGTGATGCCAATCCTGAGCGGTCCATTTGGCATGTTGTCGGGCCCATCTTTACCGCGCTGCATGGTGTCGTGGTTGCAAAGATGGACCTCGCCATGGACGTCTGGAGTGAAGTTGCGCTCCATGCAGCCTTTTGCGCACAGTTTGAGTCGTAACACGACGTCCTGTGGCTGTACGAAAAGCATTATTCAACATGCTGGCGGTCAGGGTTCCTCCGAGTCATAACCCGTACGTAGCGGTCATCCACTGCAGTAGTAGCCCTTGGGCGGCCTGAGCGAGGCATGTCATCGACTGTTCCTGTGTCTCTGTATCTCCTCCATGTCCGAACAACATCGCTTTGGTTCACTCCGAGATGCCTGGACACTTACCCTGTTCAGAGCCCGTCCTGGCACAAAGTAACAACGCGGACGCGATCGAACTGCGGTATTGACCGTCTAGGCATGGTCGAATTACAGACAACATGAGCCGTGTACCTCCTACCTAGTGGAATGACTGGAACTGATCGGCTCTCGAACCCCCTCCGTCTAATAGGCGCTGCTCATGCATGGCTGTTCACATCTTTGGGTGGGTTTAATGACATCTCTGAACAGTCAAAGGGACTGTATCTGTGATACAACATCGACAGTCAACGCTATCTTAAGGAGTTCTGGGAACCGGCGTGATGCAAAACTTTTTTTGATGTGTGTACATAGTAATTTTAATTTTGACGTGCCGACGCATCGCTTATTTCTTTTTTTAGGTACCTGGAAATTCAATGGGAAGATTTGATATGTAGATGGCACAAGTTGTTTGTAATAAATAACTTTTATGAAAATCTGTATATGATAACTTAGTTTTACCGAAACCGGTTACCTACAATAAGTTTTTATAGCGATCTCGGCTATGTAGTTCTTGTTCTCCTGAGTAATTTCTCATCCGTTTTTTGGGGTATTTCCCGATAGTTTCGACCGCATGTGCCTTGTATTAAATTACTTGTCTCAGCGTCACATATGTCGCTGCGGAGGATTTTAAACGTTAATAAGAATCACCCCGTATAAAATCCACCCCTGCCACCATGAAATATATTTTACGGTCCATGCGTTCCAGGATAGGCAGTTTAATGTAGTGCAGATGTTATAACAGTAACTTGGACAATTGAGTTAAGACAGGATCTGGAAACACAGTTATTAATGGAATTAGTGTCGTTTGTAAAATATTTTCATTCTTAAAATACGTTGAGGCTGTGTACCCTCCACAAAAATGAAAATTTAATATATTTTATATATATCTTTTTTCTTTTAATTCTTCTCCAATACTCGTACAATAGCGGTTGAGTATGCAATGTCTAGTGATTTATAATTCAATAACTTCTTATAATTAACTTAATCAGTCTTAATTAAATTTAACTACGTCAGCTTAATTGTGCAGTTCGATACGAGTCTAAACCACTTGCGTTCGCTTGTTTCTTATGGCAGATTCGAACTTCCTCTCAAAAAGTGGATACAGATCGTCTTGCTTTACGTGGGGGAAACAAGGAGACAGGCACATATGTAAATCTTAGCCTCATTTGTGACCTTGTGTAACATCACTTCGCTCCTACTCGTGGAATTACTTTTTTAATATTTTATTTAAAAACTTACGACATAACTTCTACCCACAATGGGTGACGAAAAACATACGAGATGTTACACTCAACCATTTTGCAGGATGCTCTGGAGTTTCTGCAATTTCCATTCCCAACAGTTATGCAGTAGAAGTGAAGGAGTTGAGCGATAACCCCCAGATTTTCAAGTCTAAGTTGAAATTCAGAAATGGTTCAAATAGCTCTGAGCACTATGGGACTTAACATTTGAGGTCATCAGCCCACTAGAACTTAGAACTACTTAAACCTAACTAACCTAAGGACATCGCACACATCCATGCCCGACGCAGGATTCGAACCTGCGACCGCTAAGTTGAAAGGCTTACGAATGACAGTCTCCTTTTTTTCCACACAAGATTACCTTGCCTTGGTTAAAGGGCTTTTCTCGTTATGTGTAACAGATTTGTAGAAGGGCGTTCTGAAAAGTAATGCTTCAGAATTTTTCATATGAAACTCTTAAAGCTTTTTAAACTAAACAAACGCTGTTAATATTCTATATCTTCACTCTTCATGTCTACATTTTTATTTCTCAATGTAGTCACCATGACGTCTAATACATTTCTCCGAGAGAATGGTTTGTTGATACCGTCGCTGTAGAATGTTTGACTTTTGTGACGGAGCCGTAACCTCATCTCTGCTTGAAACACTTCGTCACTGTGAAAGTGAAGCCCTCGAAGGTGTTGTTTAAGTTTTGGAGAGATGTGAAAATGGATGGAGCAAAGTCGGAACTGTACGCAGGATGGTCGATGACAGTGAGACACCGTTACAGATGTTGTTGCGATTGTATGTGGTCTGGCATTATCGTGCTGAAAAACAGGGTGTACAATCTGTAGACGTGCTTTCAGTTTTCTGAAGGATTACAGTACGCTGTTTCTCACGCATCGACATAGTCACGTTACACAGTGCCGTGTTACACGCTGCAGTTGGGAGCTCTGTAGTGGCAGAGGGCTGCATATACGTAGACATGAAGAATAAAGATGTAGAATGCTAATAAGGTTTGTTTATTTAAAAAGTTGTCACTGTCACTGTCAAGCATGCAACACAAGATGAACATACACGATAAGCACATACAGCTGTCGAAACTTTTCAAGCTAATGTAATTATAAAGACAGTCTCGAGCGTGACTCACAAGCTGTAAAAGCGGCCACAGACCTCAGGAAGAAGTTAAGGGACACGGATGGTGTGTAAGTTGCGCCACATTCTTATCGCTCACGGTGAATAAACTCTACTGTGCGCCGCTTCATGTATGGCGAGCCTGTGCGTAATACGGCTATCTACCGAAAAGGATTTAGGCCAAAACACAAAACTTTCGAAGGGCGCCATCAACTACGCTAGGAAAGAAATCATTCCACCTCATTTTTGTCGCATTTTGGCTCTGAGCACTATGGGACTTAACATCTTAGGTCATCAGTCCCCTAGAACTTAGAACTACTTAAACCTAACTAACCTAGGCACGTCACACACATCCATGCCCGAGGCAGGATTCGAACCTGCAACCGTAGCAGTCACGCAGTTCCGGACTGAAGCGCCTAGAACCGCACAGCCACCACGGCCGGCCTTTGTCGCATTTTCTTCGCCATTATTGAGCACATAAAATTGCTCTGTATTACTTTGCACTTTAGTCGGAAGCCCTTCGCATTCTCACATACATTGACGGTCGTCATTTCAAAGAAAGGACGGACGATTTTACGGTTGGTGGTAACCAGCGTTGCCAGTGACGTCGACTTCGTTCGGGCGCAGTTACAACCATAGGAATAGCCTACGAGCAGGCAACCCGCAATGTACGAGTGTCTGCGGCAAGTCGCTAGGCTGGTACTATCAAATTCCTTTGACAACAAAGTTGCTTCGTCAAATATATTTGACGCAGTGTAATAGGGAACTTATGTGAAACGTTGCCTGTCGTCAGATTTATTTGACCAAATGAAACCACAAATTTACTGTTACCAATGTTCGCATTAAAAGTTATTTGACCAAATCTATCGATCGTCTTCTGTTTACTGCAAGCGGCTGGCATGTGAAAGGACACTCTGTGAAACCATTGCCTGCTGTTAATACTGTATGTAGTGGAGAAACATTCAAAATGCAAAGGAGGTCGTATTTCGGAACTTACTGTCATGCTATAAATAGGGAAACACATTTTATAATCTGTCATTCGGATCTGAAGAGGGTTGCACATGATAGGACACCACGGAGAACTTCATCAAACCAGTCTTCGGACTGAAGACAAAAACAACAACAACAATCTGGAGTGAAATAATTTTTTTTCCTTTTTTTAGGCAGGGAGAAGGAAATCCACTGTCTTTCTTCGAAACAAATTAGCATGGTTTGCACAGACAGATTTTTCTATAAGAAATCAAAGAAAGATGTAAGGCAAGTTCAGTGACACCACCTCTGAAAAAGAAACTAAAGAATTGTTGTTGTATGTCTAAGATAGAAAATTAGCACGGTATGATTCATTGATACTGCAGCAGTGATAGTAATCGAGTTATGTGCTGAAGATAATGGAAAACGTCTTTGCTATAGGTTAATGTATGCACATAAAAGAGAAAGCTTCACAAGTAGAGGACTAAATCTTGCAGCTGGGAAAGAGAAACATGATACGCACATGCAAGGCATAGAAGCTAGGACAAGGCCAAAAAGTTTTTTATAAGAATAAATAGCAACTAATATCTTAGAACAGCCGCGTGGTCTGAGGCGTCTTGCCATTGTTCGCGCACCTCCCCCTGTCGGAGGTTCGAGTCCTCCCTCCGGCATGGGTGTGTGTGTTGTCCATAGCGTAAGTTAGTTTAAGTTAGATTAACTAGCCTAGGGACCGATGACCTCAGCAGTTTGGACCCATAGGAACGTACCACAAAATCTAAGAATATAAAAATCATGCCTAGTTTTAAATGTATTAAAATGAGTCCGAAGTCGGTAAAGAAATTCGCGAATTGAACTACAGTTGGCGTAAACCATCAGAAAGCAGTCGGAAATCACATGGACATACCCATAATCAGTTGTGTTTGAACTTAAAACACATCATATCACAGTTCATTTGTCATGGTAAAGGATATTCGATGATGCGTTTAAAACTCGGCTGCTGTGAACTGCATACAACACATTGAACTCAAATTTTATTATTTTGTTATTATGTTAACATTAACAGGAGGAGGGTATTAATTTAACTGCTTTTTGTATTTTTGTTGAAAAAATGACTGCCTCGTTTAGTGACTGCGAACTGTGAAACTAACAGCATTAACAATAGCAATTTTTCAGTTAATATCATGCGTTTCTTCTGTTTGTACATGCCAGCCATTGTGAAGAAACTGTGACAAAATATTTGATGACAGTGTAATATCCCTTTTTACACGACGTCCAAGATCTTTATCAAAGAAATTTGATGAATATTCAGTCAAATTTCTTCGTCGTAGAACTCTGACAGTGTAATCCTGATCTTAAAGCATCCCTTGATGATGGGAGCACGTTTGTCATTTAGTTCTGCTCTTTGTAAAAGTCCATGGTGCATAGATTTCTGGATAAGTCGTGCTACCGTTTACCATTTTAACATCGAAAAGCAGTAGCGAAAAATGAATTACGAGCTCCCTGGGGCAATGGCCCCGTATTATCCAAATTTCGTCTACATAATCAACAGTTGATAAACCTATGGACATACTGTTTCGCACAACAATGTAGATTGTTTCCCTTATACCTGGATCCGCAGCACTCGAATATCTGTTACAAAAGACTTCAGGGTTCCCCTTTGTGCGTTTCATTTGAATAAAATGTGATCGAAATGGGCCAATATTTTCATATAGTTTGTTTTATTCAAATGAGACTGCTTCAGCGTAACCATTAGGTAATTTAAACAACCATCTCAGGCACCTTCTACCTACAAAGCTATGCTGCAATCACCCAGAGAGATGATAAGAGAGGAAAAGGATGTCGAAACTTCCTGGCAGATTGAAACAGTGACCCAGAGCCATGGGGGGATAACAGTCGGCGTAGTGCAAAGCCCCAGGTTTGAGACCCGGTCTGGCACACAATTTAAATCTGTCAGGAAGTTTCAAACTGCGCACGCTCCGCTGTCAAAGCGAAAAACTAATTCTGGGGAGCATCAATTGTCAATTGTGAAGGAAGCGTATTTCCGGTAAGGCAGGATGGAACCTTTCATAATGTCATGTACTAGCTAAACGGCTTGGTGGTCACATTCTGCAGGGGAAATGCTGAGCATCTCGGAGACAGCGTTACCTAATTCCACAGTATGTAAGGCATTGTACAATTGAAAGACAACATCCTCACGAGTTAATGGAGACGGTAACAGCATGGACTAGACAATGTTCTGGATGTATCATGCACTACACAGTCTCCCTATAACAACACCATAGTTGCACAAATATAGTAGGCTACAGCTCTCTACGCTATGATCCCTGTATTTGTTCAAGCATTTTGTTGCCAGGTGTACTTTCTCCTTGCTGGTGTTACAATCGTAGACGAGTATCACTGACGTCAAGACAGATCGTGCTCTCATCAACGATAGCAACTTCACGCAATTCATCCCTCTTTCTGCATCTACAGCCATGCTCCACAAGCCATCGCGAATGAGGTGCGGGAAGAGCGATTGTCAGTAGACCACCTTATGAGTTATGAATTCTCCGATTTTTCCCGTCATGGCAATTCCACGAAAAGTGCATGAGAGGAAGCAATATTTGAATGACATCATTTTTGCTTTTAACTGTAACAGGTTTTATTGCTATTTCACCTAATGTGCCATTGCCAAGTATAAAATGCGAAATTACAGCATAGTAATATCTTAAAAATAACAACGTTCTTGCAGGGCTGCTTCCTCTAATGTTAATAGTCAATGACTGTTATCAATGACCTGAGTATATATGTATTATTTACGAGCAGGTTTAAGTGACTCAACGTGGTGCACAGATAATGTCTCGACTGACTTCAGCCTGCTTGTAAATAACATAAATCTATTAATGCCTTGATAACGGCCATTGTCTCTGTTACCATCACGAGTGACACAGCCTTTGAAGAGCGTTGTTATTTTAATCTATTTCTGTACCATAATTTGACGTTTTAACCTATTTCTATAACATCAAATTTTACACTTGGCAGTGGCTCCTAAGAAAAAATCGCAATAAAAACTGTGACTTTGAAAGCGAAAATCACGTAATTAAAATATTGATTCCTCTCTCATACATTTCACAGGATAAGCAGGACGGAAAAATAGGCGAAATTAGAGCTCACAAGAAGACCTATCTAGTGTAGCCCCAATAAAACCCACGTAACTAGTAATTTTATAGATGCAGGCGAAGCGCGACAGGTATTTTTCTCTCTCCATTTTGATAATGAATGATAGATAGAGAAGATAGGTCACTTATGGCAGTACTTAAGACAGAATGCTATATTACAGCTTTACCGGCTTATCCACACGAAGAAGTCTTGGTTTCTCTAAAATACGTAGCAGACTTAGCGCCGAGATAGTGTCCATAATAGTCTGCTGTAGATTCTGTTCTGGAATTTTTTGTTCTAACAGCGTTTATGAGCTTCAATTTTTCTGTGGTAGTAATAGTACAGATTATTCTAATGCTCCACATTCTGCTTTAAGACTTAAATGAGTGGTGCTAATATTGGATTCAGACGCCGCCAGTGCGAGCTACGTAGCGTAACCAGTCCAGCATTAACGCCACCGGATTACTGAAATACATTCTATTCAGCGCTACTATCTCCATAGCAAGGGCTACAGAGTCTCAAGGGCCGTCTACTGTCCTAAGAGAACAGCATGGCCAGGCGCCTGTTACCGCCTGCTTCACCGCATCTCGGCTCAGATCTATTGCCTGTTTCAGTATTTTTACTAACCGCCTATATGGCAGTATCATATTATATTCTCACTGGTTTCGGCGACTTCAGACCTGTGATGATGTAGGCTACGTATGTAAATCGTCAGTCTGCATATATACACAGGCTGTATCAAGTCCAAGAAATACGAAGCATACTTGAATTGAATGTAGGTAGTAACCTCGAATTAGTCGAGTTAAATCAGGTGACGCTAAAGGAATGGGATGAGCAAATGAGCATTAAGAGCATTGGATGACGTGTGCTACTACGGCAGCAAAATAATGATAGTCGAAATAGAGAGGATATTAAATGTAGACTGGCAATAACAAGCAAAGCTAAAAACCATTCAACAGCCAATGTCGCACAAAATATTTTTTTTTATTTTATTTAAGAGAACGGGTTTCAACGGATTATGCTGTCATCTTCAGGTCTTAAAACACGTTCATTTTACGCTGACCTGACGAACAAGTCGTCAAGTGGATAAAAACAGCACATTATAAAAGGTTTGTCACCGCTAGAATAATTAAGAACATAAAGCATCTTGTTCAACAGTTCTTGTCCATAGACATATTGCTCACAGTTGCTTGTTGTATATGACATAGCCTGTCGCACAGGGTGCTATGTGTTTTAAAATAATTTAGGAATGACAAACCTTTTATAATGTTATGTTTTAAAATAATTTAGGGATGACAAACCTTTTATATAATGTTCTATTTTTATCCACTTGACATCTTGTGGTGGAGGTCAGCGTAAATTGAACGTGTTTTACGATAAAAGATTTGAAGACCTCTGAAGATGACAGCATAGTCTGTTGAAACCGGTTGTCTTAAATAAAACGAAATATTTTATGCGATCTTGGCTGTTGAATGATTTTTAACTATTAAACAGATCATCCTTTAGTCTCTCGAAATGAGAAAATTTAAGCAAGCATAGAATTTCTTAAAAAGATGTGTAACGTAAATATAAGAGTTACGTAGCTGTTTGCATGGAAGTGGAACGTGCACGGTAAGCAGCTCAGTGACAGCATTTGGCCAAATGAAGAAATCCTTGGATAGGGTACATTCTATGGCGTCAAGGAATTGGAAATTTAGTTGGTTGGTTGTTTTGGGGAAGGAGACCAGACAGCGTGGTCATCGGTCTCATCGGATTAGGGAAGAATGGGGAAGGAAGTCGGCCGTGCCCTTTCAGAGGAACCATCCCGGCATTTGCCTGGAGTGATTTAGGGAAATCATGGAAAACCTAAATCAGGATGGCCGGACGCGAGATTGAACCGTCGTCCTCCCGAATGTGAGTCCAGTGTCTAACCACTGCGCCACCTCGCTCGGTGGAAATTTAGTAATGGAGGAAAGTGCAGAGAGTACATATTGTAGAGGGAGGCCATGGGCTGAGTACAGTAAACGGGTTCAAATGGATGTGGTCCGCAGCTCGTGGTCTTGCGGTCGCGTTCTCGCTTCCCGAGCACGGGGTACCGGGTTCGATTCCCGGCGGGGTCAGGGATTTTCACCTGCCACGAGATGATTGGGTGTTTGTGTTGTCATCATCATTCATGAAAGTGGCGAGGTTGGACTGAGCAAAGGTTTAGAATTTGTACGGGTGCTGCTAACCGTGCAGTTGAACGCCCCACAAACCACACATCATCATATCATCATCAAATGGATGCAGGCTGCAGTAATTCAGTATTTATGCAGAGCTGAAGAGGCTTGGACGGTATAGACTAGAATAGAGAGCCGCATTGGACCAATCTTCGGGATGCAGACAAAAGTAACAACAGTAGTCTCTTATAATAATAGGACTGAAAATAGCTGCACCAAGCTGAAACGCATCATTTATCTTACGCCAAGCTTGTCTGTTGATAAATTTATTGTACTTGTCTAAAAATCATTTGCAGCTGTCTTCAACAAACTACAACACTGCGTGTCCCTGACGTGTGTGTGTGTGTGTGTGTGTGTGTGTGTGTGTGTGTGTGTGTGTGTGTGTGTGTGCACGAGTGGCAGAGGTGATCCTGGGAAGGGCGCACGTCACTGCAAGACGATCCGAGCCCAGGATAGGCCCATCGAGTCATTACCGCTGATGTGATGGGGCGGACTGATGACCTCAATCGGGAAGACCGACGAATCACGGAGGATGAAACATTTGTTCGGGTCAGCATTAGCCGTGGCTCTATGCATGCCATCATCAAAGACCGCTTACACTGCCGGAAAATTTACGCGCATTGGGTGCCGCGTCAGCAAACTGAGGCACAAAAGACGGACAGAACGGCGTCAAGTCTGAATCATCTGCTGCGGTAGCACGAGGAAGGGCGTGCCTTTTTGTCCCGTATTGTCGCAGGGGACGAAACGTGGTGTCACTATTTCGAGTCCGAGGGCAAACTGCAAAGCCAACATCGGAAACATTGCACGTCTCCCAAGCCAAAGAAATCCAAATCAGTTTTTTCACACACAAGTTACGGCAAGATCGTGATGACTGCCTCCTTCGACTGCAGGTGCCCTGTGTTCGTGGAGTTACTCGATCGTGGGACCACAATCAGTGCGCGGTGCAATGAAGACACTTTGAAGAAACTGCGACGCGCCATAAAGTCAAAACACACAGGAATGCTGTCGGACAAAAACATTTTGTTGCGCCATTACGCCTGCCCCCACACTGCCAACTGGATGAAGGGTGCGCCTCAGCGATTTGGTTGAGAAACACAACAGCGTCCCCCGTGCAGGCGGGATCTTTCACCAGTCATTTTCACATCTTTGGCGTACTGAGGAAGACACATGGACGTCGGTTTCAGTCGGACGAGGAAGTGGAAGGCTGGGTGCGGTTTTGAAGCAGTTCTACGAAACAGGAATTGATCATCTCGTCTTCCAGTGGAACAAAAGTCTTAATGCGCATGGTGATTGCTTTTGAGTGGAACCATTCCACAATCCCATTTTGACGTGTGTTCAATTTTGATTTGACTGCCCGTCATACAAGTAAAACAGCGTAAATGCTACTCCTGTATGTTTTTGAACAGGTTTGACGGTTGACTCTTTGACCAGTGTCCATATTCTTGGTGTTTGTCATTTGTTTACTGTCAGTTCGATCAAGTAGATGAGTTACGTTAAGCTGGATTCGTACACTGTGTGCTAGTACAGCACTGCCAAAGTCAATTTTGTGTTACATTATTTTTAACGTCATGTTTACGTGAGTCGTACATTGTGATACGTTTGTGAACTGGTCTACAGAAGAGTAAGTGGGTCACAAAGAAAAAAATATTGCGTGCTATTTGAAAAAAGAACTATGCTAACAATATTTTCGTAACGAACGAAACAGTCATCGTTGTTAATGTGCCTCTGGTAGCTAAACTAGATTTCATTGTTTCTGGACAAAACGTTGTTTGGAGTGGTCAAGGTCCGCTCTTAAAAAACACTACGAAGTAATTTCCCGAATGGGGCGGAAATCGGTTAATGTGATGTGGATTTACGTACAAACAAATGATTACAGTTCCAGAAGAATTTGGTGATTTATTCAATAGAAAGAGCATCACACATTGAGCGATTCAATAACGCGTTGGTCCATCTCTGGCCCTAATGCAAGCAGTTATTCGGCTTGGCGTTGATTAATAGAGTTGTTGGATGTCTTCTGAGGGATACCTGCTAAATTCTCTCCAGTAGGCGCGTTCGGTCGTCGAAAACCCGGGCTAGTTGGAGGGCCCAGCCTGTAATGCTCCAAACGTTTCAATTTTGGAGAGATCTAGCGACCTTGCTTTCGCTCAAAGGTAAGCCTAGGACGACTTGCCATGAAGGCCAACAAAACGGGGTGTATAATATCGTCGACGTACCACTGTGCAGTGAGGGTGCCGCGGATCACAATAAAAGGGATCCTGCTAGGCAGTGAAATGGTACCCCTGACCATCACTCCTGGTTGTCGGGCCGTATGGGGGGCGACAGTGGGGCTGGTATCACAGCAGTGTCCGGGGCATCTCCAGACACGTCTTCGCTGGTGATCTGGGTTCATTTTGAGGGGGAGCTCATCACTGAAGACAGTTCTACTCTTGTCAGATGTCAACATCCCAGACCGAATGTGACCGACACCACCGCAAAGGGGCTTGTTGGTGTGCAGAGACCAGTGGTGGTCGGCAGAAGGGGCGCCATGAGCTCAGCCCCCTTTCTATGAGCCGCCTATTAACGCTTCTTGTGGTCATTGAACCACCAGTTGCACGTAGGATCAATGATAATAATGCATTCGGGCCTCTGCGTAACTCTAACGATTGCCCGGTCCTGACGTTCTGTCGTCTCTTTTGCTCGACTTTACACCCCAGTATCGACAATCCCCTTCTTGCTGCCCTTGCCATCTGTACAGTGAAATTGCGCAGCAGCTTCACACATTTATCCATTGGCCGCTAGTTTACAATTTTGCGTTTTCTGTCGATATCTGAATGAATATCAATTTGTCACCGATTTGTATAGTCCTTCGTGTGTGTGTGTGTGTGTGTGTGTGTGTGTGTGTGTGTGTGTGTGTGTGTGTGTGTGAGTGAGTGAGTGAGTTTGAGTGTGTGTTTTATAATCTGAATGTGACGATCTGTTTCAAACTCTTTTGAGATATGACAGAAATAACGTACACGTGTGAAGATTTTTTCCCTCCAAAAAAGACGAGAGGAATTCTACACTCCTGGAAATGGAAAAAAGAACACATTGACACCGGTGTGTCAGACCCACCATACTTGCTCCGGACACTACGAGAGGGCTGTACAAGCAATGATCACACGCACGGCACAGCGGACACACCAGGAACCGCGGTGTTGGCCGTCGAATGGCGCTAGCTGCGCAGCATTTGTGCACCGCCGCCGTCAGTGTCAGCCAGTTTGCCGTGGCATACGGAGCTCCATCGCAGTCTTTAACACTGGTAGCATGCCGCGACAGCGTGGACGTGAACCGTATGTGCAGTTGACGGACTTTGAGCGAGGGCGTATAATGGGCATGCGGGAGGCCGGGTGGACGTACCGCCGAATTGCTCAACACGTGGGGCGTGAGGTCTCCACAGTACATCGATGTTGTCGCCAGTGGTCGGCGGAAGGTGCACGTGCCCGTCGACCTGGGACCGGACCGCAGCGACGCACGGATGCACGCCAAGACCGTAGGATCCTACGCAGTGCCGTAGGGGACCGCACCGCCACTTCCCAGCAAATTAGGGACACTGTTGCTCCTGGGGTATCGGCGAGGACCATTCGCAACCGTCTCCATGAAGCTGGGCTACGGTCCCGCACACCGTTAGGCCGTCTTCCGCTCACGCCCCAACATCGTGCAGCCCGCCTCCAGTGGTGTCGCGACAGGCGTGAATGGAGGGACGAATGGAGACGTGTCGTCTTCAGCGATGAGAGTAGCTTCTGCCTTGGTGCCAATGATGGTCGTATGCGTGTTTGGCGCCGTGCAGGTGAGCGCCACAATCAGGACTGCATACGACCGAGGCACACAGGGCCAACACCCGGCATCATGGTGTGGGGAGCGATCTCCTACACTGGCCGTACACCACTGGTGATCGTTGAGGGGACACTGAATAGTGCACGGTACATCCAAACCGTCATCGAACCCATCGTTCTACCATTCCTAGACCGGCAAGGGAACTTGCTGTTCCAACAGGACAATGCACGTCCGCATGTATCCCGTGCCACCCAACGTGCTCTAGAAGGTGTAAGTCAACTACCCTGGCCAGCAAGATCTCCGGATCTGTCCCCCATTGAGCATGTTTGGGACTGGATGAAGCGTCGTCTCACGCGGTCTGCACGTCCAGCACGAACGCTGGTCCAACTGAGGCGCCAGGTGGAAATGGCATGGCAAGCCGTTCCACAGGACTACATCCAGCATCTCTACGATCGTCTCCATGGGAGAATAGCAGCCTGCATTGCTGCGAAAGGTGGATATACACTGTACTAGTGCCGACATTGTGCATGCTCTGTTGCCTGTGTCTATGTGCCTGTGGTTCTGTCAGTGTGATCATGTGATGTATCTGACCCCAGGAATGTGTCAATAAAGTTTCCCCTTCCTGGGACAATGAATTCACGGTGTTCTTATTTCAATTTCCAGGAGTGTATTTGACAGGAAGTCTTAACTCCAGTCACAAAGACGCTCCAGTATTCTGCATAGGCTAAGCCACTAATTTATTCACTAGGTGAGTGCAGAACTGAGGCGGTGCTTTTCGGAAGGCAAGGAAGACATCACCACCTACTGCGATTTGGATGTATTGGACAAACAGGCGGCGAGCTTCGTTTCTAATTCTTGCAGAGGAAATTTCCAGTCACTAAAATGGACAAACTACGCAAACATGAAGCGGTTCCATAATTCTACATTAGGTTGTCGTTAGTAGGCTTATAGTTATGGAGGTCTGCTCAATGACCCTTCTTGAAAACGACAGTTATCTACCTCTCTTCCCAATCTATTGGACTCTTTGTCCCCAAAGCAACCTAAGGTAATGTTCCTAGAAAAGTAGCACTTTCTTTTGAGTACATTTATCCCATCAGTCCACTGACCTTTTCCCTAATTGAGCGATTTTACTCTTACTTGTTTTCCTATTCCGCAGTCATGTCTATATTGGTGTCCGTGCGGCAAATGACAATGGAAAACAAAGGGCACTACTCTTCAGTGAAAGAATTTCGAAGAACATAATTTAGTATTTCGCATCTCTCTGGCGTATTGATGTGGCACTATGTCGTTCCCCTACCACGATGGTGACGTATCGAAACGTAACAACAATGGGGGCCACCTGTCGCACAGACCGTGTGTTAGGGTGGGTTTTCTTTTGACTAACTCACACAAACCTTCAGCTGAAGATATGAATTATAAAGTGCACGAGAATAAATGTGTAAATTAATAGTAATAGTACACGAATTAGAAAATCGTAGAGGTTGTTTCACTGCTACGGTAAACACGACGACTGGAGAGAATTTTAAGTTGTGGTTTGTGGTGTGACACCATTCGCGGGTCCCTGAAGGAAGCTGGGTGTTTTCGCGCGTATGATGAGCGAGTGAGACGATAGACGACTTTGTTGCCTTGACTGGCCTTACGTAAGACTTAGAGATCAGCGTCAATTCGCTAGGTAAAATGTTGAATTCGAATTGATTAAGACTTTTCACATTACTCTCCTTGGGCTCATTTTTTTCATATTTATTTGTCAGTGTGTCTTCAGCTTTGTTTAATTTTTTGTCAGCTATTGTACACAGCGCGAAAGCTGCGTGTGCTGCCGTTGCCGCAACGCGAAAAATTTTCCTTTGGCTGGAGGGCAAGGGCCGTCAGTCGGAAAGTGAACCACCCGTACATCAGCTGCCAATCGTTTCCCTCAATTGGTGTCGAGGACGCTCTTCGGGCTGTGCCCTCAGTGCCGGCCATCGCCCAACTTCTGCCGCCGCCCGCGCAATAGTTCCTCTCTGCTCTGCGGCGTCCGAGTCGCGCAAATTCTCGTTAACGCATTCCTTTAACTGCGAAAACATTCTCGACACAAGCGGAATGATATAAAGGTGATTATAACTAAACTTTCAAAACGCTGTAGAAATAACACCAGTGGTCAGAATGACGTCAAATTGCAAAGGAATATTATCGGAAAAGGGTGAAAACGCGAGGCAGAAAAAATAGAGTGAAAATTGATCAATACATGGCGCTGGTGTCCGAGCATGTAAATGAAAACACCTGTCATGAGCACGGCCCATTGAAGTTGGAATAAACACGCCGGGTACACGGCTATTCCTCCTTTCGCGTCTGGGACGTTCGCCATGGCTGTCTCTGTGCAGGATCGCGCTCTGCTTGTAAAGCAATATTACAAGAATGATGACTGTGCACACGTCGCTCTGCAGAAGTTCCGGACACTGAAGGATGTGAAAAAGGCGTTGGTCCGATGACTGCCGTCGGTCTGGAGAAAGTGATTCGGAATTTCTAAAAGACGGGTTCTTTTGGTGTGCAACCTGGTAGAGGTGGGGAAACGAATTGATTCGACGTCGGTGGAAGCAGTGGCAACAGCAATGCAAACGTGTAGTGCACGAAGAATTGCCCGGACATTGGACATACCGTGAGTGCGGTGTTTGCGCATCCACGTCATTCCAGCTCTGCAACAGCGTGGATGTGTGGATGGGATTATTTTTATGCAAGATGGTGCACCTCCGCACATTGCAAATCCAGTTAAGCAGCTGCTGAAGTGCCGTGCTAGAATTATGAGCCTCCATTTCCCTACAGCCTGGCCGTTCCGATCATCTGATCTTAATCCGTGTGACTTCTGGCTGTGGGGCTATCTGAAAGATGTTGTGTTCAGTGTTCCGATTGCAAATTTAGCTGCATTGAAGAGAGACACTGCGCAACACATTCTGAACGTGACTACGGAAACATTCGATCAATTGTGGAACATGCTGTTTATCGATTTCTACTTGTTATAGAAAACAGTGCACAGCATACTGAACATATTTTGCGCGAGTCACATGGAAAGTAATAATCCGATTTGATCTTGATTTATACCTTTTATGCTGTTTTTGGCCTCAGGCCAATTAAAAACCGACGCGAGTGACGTTTTTTACGCGGTTTTTGGCCTCAGGACACTTAAAAAGCATTTTTTCTCATCCGACGTGATATGAATTGCCGTTGTGGATGGGCTTACGTAGCTAACAGTATCACACCTGTATTAAATTGTGATGTATGCAGCGCCGTCTATTGCTACAGTTTGTAACTTTATTTTTCTTCTGCCATACGTTTTCCCCCATCTCCGACAATATTCCGTTACAATTTGACGTCATTCTGACGTGTGGTGTTATTTCTACAGCGGTTTGAAAGTTTAACTTTAATTATAATCATTTTAATAATTGGGCGATTCAGCTGCTCCTGTCGATGTCGTTTTATGCAACCCGCAATGTCGGAGCTGCCTTCCGTAAACCACGCACGAGATCTTCATATTCTGTAACTCGCTACACGCAAACTCTTACTCTTGCAGAAAAAATGGTTCAAACGGCTCTGAGCACTATAGGACTTAACATCTGAGGTCATCAGTCCCCTAGAACTTAGAACTACTTAAACCTAACTAACCTAAGGACATCACACACATCCATGCCCGAGGCAGGATTCGAACCTGCGACCGTAACGTTTGCGCGGTTCCAGACTGAAGCGCCTAGAACCGCTCGGCCACACCGGCCGGCCTCAGAAAAAATGAACAGGACTTTTTTGTAGGAAATTTAATATAATTAAATTTTATGCTGGGATAAGTTTTCGCTAGAGGGCACGGTTTTCGAGTTATTAAAGAAAAAACTTACAAAAGTGACCTTAAACGCACATCTACCGTCACACTCAACCCTCACCAGTCAGGATTTCTAGTATGTTATTCGTGGCACCCGCTCCTACCACTGTACAAAAATGTCCGCCAACACATATTATTTCCGACATTCGATCTTTTTTGGTCTCTATTGATGGTGTTATCACGCCACCAGCATTGCCGGCTATTTCGTTAACATTATTAATTTAAACGTGCCCGCAAGACGACTTTTGTAAACGTTACACTAAAATTAATTAGGTTGACAATTCGATCCAAACTTAATTATTACAAGCACATTAGTTTCGTAAGTCAATAGGCCTCGCGAATACAACAATGTAACTGTTTATTTTATGCTGCTAAAATTCAGAAAATAGTTACGTAAAATTTAGACTAATGTCAGTTTTAAAATATGTAAGTGCGCGATTAAGTCGGTGGCGTAATAAGACCAGTTAAGAGAGAGGGAAAAAAAAGTCGAATGTGAAAAAAATTCGTGCAGTCGCATATATTTGTGCAGTGATTGGAGGGAGTGTCACGAACATCATGCTACGTATCCTGACCGGTGGGGACTTAGTGTGGGATTGGAGGTGTGTAACGGTCACTTCTGTACATTTTCCTTGAATAATTCGAAGGTTACAGCCTCTGGCATAAACGTATCCCAGTACAAAATTTAGCTACATTAAATTCCCTACAAAAAAAGGTCCAGTTCACTTTTTTTCTGTAGGACTAATACCAGTAATTTGCATGTAGCGAGCGAGAGACTATCATAAGCTCGCACTTGGTTTATGAAAGCCAGCTACAACATCGCGGACTGCATAAAACTACAGCATAGGGGGAGCTGAATCACCCTGTACCAGAACATGTTTTTTTTTTTTTTTCAGGGACCCTACCGTGCGTGACATTAGTCTTCTCTTTGTTCCACAAATATTTGATTTGACTGTCAGTGGCCTGAAATATGTTTACCGTTATGTGAAACAGTGAATTTACAGCTATTTTACAACATATCTAAGGTACCGATACCTGGTGATGCAAGAAGTATGTTTCACCAGCATTCGTTAAGTAAAGAGAGGAGAAATGCTGCCGAACACCCGCGGTGTCTCACGGAGTGAAGTTCTGAGGTATGTTGACGGAAATACGTCAGTCGTAAGGGAACGTGAAGTCCTTATCCTTCAGAGCTATCAACAGTGGAATGGGCTACATGTCGACGTTAGGTTTTAGCCTTTCCTTTTCGTCCATTACCCAGCACTATAATCATCAGTGGCAATTTAAAAATAATGCCACATTTCACAAATACTAACCAGTCACCCACTCTATGTAGTTACACACCTGACGTATCATCCGTAGATCTGATGAGGGCGATGCTAATGCACCTCCACCAGGACATAGCCAGATGAACAATACGGGACAGCCTGTATTGTCACCACATGCGGTAATAAACGGGAACATTCAATCAATCAGATGAGTTCTGTTTCAAAAATGTTACAGGTATGTATTTCATTTCTACATAACTTTAATGGTGCGATGCTCGTCGATACAGGATATGGCTTCCTCAGAATCAGGACAGGTACGAATTAGCAGTCGTTGTCGGAAGCCACTCACTCTGGCAGGAGATTTCTGTCGGATTATCATGGTGATACTTTGTCAGATGCCGATAGCAGTGCCCAACACATCGCTAGACGTGGTTATTAAAAATGTGTGTCGGCCATTAAGGAGAACCGGGAGCTGTACTGTAATTTTGATCCTGCAGCCATTATGAAACACAAAGGGATTAACGATATTAGCTCCCAGTGGGCGTTATTTTAAAAGGGGAAAGATAAAAATTTGTGTCGGATTGGAATTCAAACCCGCGTCTCCTGCTTGCTAGGAAGATGCGCTGACCATTGCACCATCCGGACTGAGTGGTCTTCGCAACTGCACGGACTGCCCTAACACGCCTCCTGTCAGACGCAAATTCTCAACTTAGCCACACACTACTGACGTAGTGCCCCTTGCCCATTATCCGGTCCAACACAAATTTTCAACTTACTGATCACTTCAGTGCGGATGCACACCACGCTCGAACTCCTAACGGAAATCGGCGAAATACTGCGAGTAATGAGGACAAGGGGCAAGTGCAGAGTGAGATTTTCACCCTGCAGCGGAGTGTGCGCTGATGTGAAACTTCCTGGCAGATTAAAACTGTGTGCCGGACCGAGACTCGAACTCGGGACCTTTGCCTTTCGTGGGCAAGTGTTCTACCATCTGAGCTACCCAAGCACGACTCACGCCCCGTCCTCATAGCTTTATAGCTGCTCAGATGGGTAGCTCAGATGGTAGAGCACTTGCCCGCGAAAGGCAAGGGTCCCGAGTTCAAGTCTCTAACCGGACACAGTTTTAATCTCCCAGGAAGTTTCATATCAGCGCACACTCCGCCGCAGAGTGAAAATCTCATTCTGGAAAAGTCCCTCAGGCTAGGCTAAGCCATGTCTTCGCAATATCCTTTCTTTCAGTTCTGCAAGGTTCGCAGGAGAACTTCTGTGAAGTTCGGAAGGTAGGAGACGAGGTACTGAAAGATGTAAAGCTGTGAGTACGGGGCGTTAGTCGTGCTTGGATAGCTCAGATGGTGGGGCACTTGCTCGCGAGAGGCAAAGGTCCCGAGCTCGAGCCTCGGTCCGGCACACAGTTTTAATATGCCAGGAAGTTTCAATGGGCAAGTGGAATTACACCGGTAGTGTGTGGGTAAGTCGAGAATTTGAGACTGACGGGAGGCATGGGAGGACAGTTCGTGCAGTTGTGATGACCACTGTGTCCGGATGGAGCAGTGGTCAGTGCATCTGCGTGGTAAGTAGGAGACGAAGTACTTAGTTGTGATTTTGCACTTATCCACTGTCAGAGTTTCACCACCGAGAACTACCACACTTTTTGCATCTTTATATTTTAGCAGCACCTCCAGTCTCCTATGTAGGCTATTTATTGGCTCTAATTAAGCCGCTACGGGACCATAGTAATATGCTGCATTATCAACAAAGAATGAGCTCGTCAGACGTCCTATTGCCTTAGCAGCTTGTACCAGACTCTTCCAACATACTGTTCTTTGTTGTCGCTAGTACAGTCAACAATTAGGGATACCTGGCGAACCAGATATTGTCAATATTTATTAAGCGCAGCCCTCTCATACATGTTGACAAATATTTTGCAGGACATGACCGTTCAAAACAGATTTAACGTTTACAAATACCTGCAACACGTTAAATGCGCAGCGATACATCGATAAGAAAGACAGAGAATGGAGAAGAAAGTTCAATTTATTTTACGTACTTTGTAGGTGTTCGACATGATTCCCCATGGTTACACGGACATCTAATGTATCCATTACATGCCATGCATTCTAAAGCGTATGTAGGGTCACCGACGCGAACGCATTAGGAACGAGCATTTTGAGTACTGGAATTATTTTATGTAGAGGAGAAACATGCACAAGGTCATTCACATAACCCCAAAAATTGAAATCTGTGGGTGTCAGATCCAGTGACGTCATATTCAGTACAACCGATCTAACGGTTTGAAAGTACTTAGTTATTTACTTACTTACTTACTTATTCCTTGGCGCTGCAGCCCCTTGACCTCCTGGACAGTTTCCGCTCACTCTTCTCTGCTGGCTGTCTTGGCTCGTCATCTACCATTCTCAAGTCGTCCTCCACGTTGTCTAGCCACCTGGTCCTCGTCTGCCCCTTATACGGCGTCCACCTGGTTTGCCTGTGAAAACTTCCTTGATTGTGCTGCTCTACACCATTCTCTCTCCCAAGCAACATATTCTATTACCCTTTATTTCTGTCACGATATCTGGTTTCTTGTACAACTCTCTGATCTTATTATTTCTGATTCGCTTAAAACCCCTATCATTCACTGGCCCGAAGATTTTCCTAAATATCTTCCTTTCCCATCTCCGTAGCAACTCCTCATCATATTGCGTCATTGTCCAACTCTCTGAACCATACATCACCACAGGTCTCACTACTGTACGATACACTGTCAGCTTCAGATTCTTATTCCGCTCCATATCTTTCTAATTTTTCAAGATTTCCTTCCAGGTCCTGTTTCCTCCAGGATAGAAAGGCAATATCATCTGCATAAGCAAGATCGTGCGTCACTCTATTAAACAGTGTTCCCCCAGGGTTACCCCTTTGTGTCTTTCGCATTACCCTCTCCAAGACGACATTAAACAGAATAGTGGAGAGTACATCACCCTGTCGTAATCCTTGGTTAACTTCAAATGTCTTTGATCAAGTGCCCTCAACTTTTCTTTACATACTGTTCTTCTCAAAGTCATTTGGACCAGTCTAATTAGTTTGTTCGGTAGCTCCTGCGTCTTGCATTGCCTTCCAGAGTTGATCTCTTTTGATACTATCATAAGCTTGTTTGGAATCAATGAACAGCTGGTGGACATCGATGTTATACTCATAACATTTTTTCAGGATCTAAAATCTGATCAATAGTGGACCTGTTAGTTCTGAAACCACGCTGGTAGTATCCTACTCTTCTACATACGTACTGAGTCGCCACACCATGATTTTTTCTAATACTTTATATACTATACAGAGCAGTGCAATTCCTTTATAATTTGCACAGTCAGATTTGTCATGTTTCTTATTTATACGGCGGAGTATAGCTGTATTGTACTGTTCCGCCATATTTCCAGTATAATCTCATGCAAAACCCTTATTAGTTTTTCTCACCATATTGTATCATTTCTCAAGTAATACTGCCTTCTCCCGGAACTTTATTGCTTTTAATAGTCTTGATACTAGCTTTAACTTCTTCCAGTGTACGTTCCTCGACAGCTTCCTCGTACTCTTCTTCTCTGTTTACTTCCTGCTCCACCTCTTCTACCATAGCAGCATCTACTCCACCTTCGTTTACCGACTCTGCATGCAATAGTTCACTAAAATACTCCACCCATCTGTCTAAAATCTGATCTTTTCCTCCAGTCAGATTTCCCTCCTTATCTTTACAGAAAACTGCTCTGGGTTGGAAACCTTTCTTTACATCTTTCATCTGCATGTAGAATTTCCTTGTTTCTTGAGCAGTCTTTCTCTCTTTTAATTCATCAATCTACCCTTTTTCGAATTCTCTCTTTTTCCTCCTACATTCCTTATCTGCTTCCTTTCTCTGCTCCTGGTATTCTTCTACAGTAATTCTTGTTCTCCTCTGCAGCATTCTTTTTCTTACCACATTCCTTTCTTCTGTCTTCCGCCTATAGTCTTCGTCAAACCAGACCTGGGTTCTCAATCGCTTCTTTTGACCCAGTAAAGTTTCAGCTGTCTCCTGTATTACAACTCTGACTGTCTCCCATCTTTCTTCAATACCCTTTCCAGCCCTATCTTCTGCTTCATTAAGTCTATTTGCCAAAATAGTTCTATTTTGTTGTACTGTATTTTTATCATTTCTTAACATAGCATCATCAAACATTGACACAATAGTTTTCTTGGTCTGCCCGTGACTGGCTATCCTCTGTCTTTATTTGATTCATACCAAATAGTGATCACTATCTCCATGTGCACCACGATTACACTTCTAATATATCTGAAGTATGTCGTCTATCCATGTCCAGTTCAACCGATCTTACAGTCTGGATGAAGTTGATCTAAAAATGTGCGGACTTCGACATCCCAATGTAGGGGTGATCCATCTTGCTGAAAGACGTAATCGGCGAAATACATATCAACTGTGGTATCGTCCATTGCTCAATCATATCCAAGTAAATTCTTGTGAAAACACGTTGTTCAGTGAAGGAAAAATGAATCGTATAGTTTTTGTGCCAACATCGCGCAGAACACATTAAATTTCCATGAGTCACGCTCTAATTCATTTACAGCCGAAGGCTTTTCTGTATTCCATATTCAAATGTTGGGCCGGTTAACCTTGCCGCTGACGTCGAAGTTTGACTCATCGCTAAGAATGAGACGTGCACCAAGTGTTTCATTCTCCATGGGTTCCAGCTCTATCGTAACATAATTTTTAAGTTTGACGTGGTCTTCCTATTCCAGTTCATGTAAAATTTGAATTATTTACTGTATCAGTCTCTGCTTCGTTTTCAGAATATGCAAAACAGTTGTTTGCGGCATATACTGCTTCCTAATGGATTCGTCCATCGTTTTCTGTGGATTACGTTCAAACGAAAGGCGATTTCTTTCAAGGTTTCGTACTGATACACGTGGCTGGCCGGTACTTTTCCTTTGTACAAACAACCTGTTTCATCAAACTGCGTGGGCATTTTACGAATGTTGCTAGCTTCTGGAAGTACTTGACTGTATCGCTGACGAAATTTTCTCTTCACTGTGAAGACAAAACGACAGTTGTTAATTTCTAAAACTCGGCAGTCCTTTTATACGGGATCCGTCATTTTCACTCATGATACGAAACTTTTCAGTACCGAGCGAGGTTGCGCAGTGGTTAGCGTACTGGACTCTTATTCGGGAGGACGACGGTTCAAACCCGCGTCCGGCCATCCTGGTTTAGATTTTCCGTGATTTCCCCAAATCGTTTCAGACAAATGCAGGGATAGTTTCTTTGAAAGGGCATGACCGACTTCCTTCCCCATCCTTCCCTAATCCGATGGGAACGATGACCTCGTTGTAACTTTCTTTCACATTATCTGTCATTCTTATAGGTGAATCGCAGTGCGTTAAACAGTTATAGACGTTTGTAATCGTTATATTGATTTTGAATTGCTCTGAATGTTCTTTTACGTGACACTACATATTAAATTGTGTACGTTATGACAAACAACAAATAAAGCATGATCATTTACAGTTTCAAATCCTAATAATAGAAATACATTCCTTCACTTACAGATTATGTTCATGAAATTGAACACAAGTAGTTAAAACAAGCCATTGACAAGTGGCACGATCTACTGACACTCTGCACATAGATTGCACGTACCGAGATGATGAACAAAGGCACTGTAGTGAAATGAGAAAAAAATACCGATCATTAAGTACAAGCAATTAGTATATTTACTGAGACGTTACAAATGGAGAAATTCCGAAGAAAAGTGCTTTCTGCACGGTCTTTCACTGCAGATTGAAAATTTTTACCTTTCAGGCTTTGGTATGTAAGGCGTTGCAATAGCATTTCCAGGAATGGTCCAACCATCGTAGTATAGACTTCTTGACGTTCCCCTAAGGTAATAACGGCACAATTGCGTAATTAATGTCACAGTCCATTACTTGAACTATCGCTCTCCAATTGGTCAAGTGCTTCATCTCCAGTACCTCACTATCGACAAACGCTAATTTTCCCCAACGTGGAGGTCATTTTAGAATGATAGCAACCTAGTTATAGACGAAGTTAGAAAACCAAGTAAATCGACTCTTGCCCTGTTTAAGTAACTATACCGATATTCATCTTAAGTGGTTTAGTAAAACAACAAAACTCCACGTAGGAGTATCAATAATATTTCACATATTGAGAGAATTTACGCATCCTTCTCGGTAGCACAAATAGAAGTGTACCGCTAAGTTTTCACATGATGGTTATACATCACCACATTCCAAACGAACGATTTCCACTCCAAGTATTCGCATGAAAGTCGCGATCAACATTGCCGACAAAGTTTTTGCTTCGATACCTATTGTGGGAGAGTTTGAGAAGAAAATGTTTGCTGCCGCTAGTTGAACGTTTTGTATCTGTAGTTGTACCTAGTCCACATGACGTGCCTGTCGTTTTGATAAATTTACTGGCGTAGTTCCAAGCATGGTAAATCGACACGCTAGTAATATTCTCGTAGCTTATAGTGAATGTCATCTTTTGCGAGTGTAACAAAAATCTTATTTAGACCATAAATGTTACAGTTTATTTTAAAGCATCTTCAGTGGACAGTTTTTTTTTTATTTTTTATTTCCTGTTTCATTCCTAACGTTCGTCTGTACACAAGTGTTCGATTATAGTACACTGCACGTCACCCACGACATGAAAACGGAAATATACTCCGTATGAGTGAAGTTGTTCTGCTAAAACTGAACATTTATGTGAAAAAAAAACTGATCGCAGAAAATGCTTTAAAATAAAGCGAAACATGTAAGGTCTAAATAAGACCTTTATCACACACACAAAAGAAGTTTACTATTTATATTATTTACAAAACTAAATGTTCTTTGATTTACTATGTTTTCAAGTTAATGTTCCGTCGTTTCTCGGAATCATCACCAACAATGTAGCTACTTCTAGATTGCAAGATATGTACGTAAAATATTCCGAGTACAAAGATAATTATTTTACTAAAATTTTAGGTGATGTTCATAAAATAACCTTCTATCGTTTTATTATAGCTGTGTGAATATACGTGATGTTCCAAAAGTCATCGGGAAAATGGTAAGAGTGAGAAACGGGGCGGATCCGGATGTAAGCCGAAGGGGTGGGGGGAAACTTTTTGGTGACCTGCGAGAGCGTCCGCCATCTTGGTATCCGCCATATTGGATTCAGCTCACATTTCTTGAATGGGAAGGGATAATATGACACATTCTTTACTGGCAGAATTTGACGAGAAATACAGTGGCGAAGTCTGTTTTACAATACCTTTCATAGGTAAAAAGTAATGTGTCATTTGTTATAACGTAATTCGTTATGAATCACGACACAAATGGCGCGCAACGCATTTCAGAACGAAGTGTGCTTTAGAGAATGTGTTGCACATGCTGTCCATGTACTTCAGACATTTCCGTATCCGTCGGTGAAAGTTTGCACGGACACGACGCAACAATGGAAGTGTGACAGTACTACAGGCCTCAGTAATCAATTGTTCCAGATGCTGCACATCAAGAATCTTCACGGAATACGCCAAGAATTTCAAGAACTCCACAGGTAGAAATCTATGGCGGGGGTTGAGGGGGGCGCAGCTCAGATGAACGTGGAGTCCACTCCACGGGACCACGACGCCCACTACAACAACCGAGGAACTACGTTTCAAGTCATCCCTATACACAGGCACCATAATGGAGTAGCGCCCCAGCCTGCTGAAAGTACTAAGGGAATGTCATATCCTCGTTGAGAACCATAGACATTACCACTTCATCCAGCATCTCCAGACAGATCACAGCATTGCGGGTTCCTGTCAGAAAGTTAGGGCCAATGAGACGCATTCCCCAAATGCCGCACAATTCCATCACTTTGCACGCCCTTGAGCCTTACAGGGAGACATCCACTTGGGTTGTCTAATGACCAGTATCGCAAGTTTGGCTTGTTGACCTGCCCAATGAAGTAAAAATTCGCCTCATCACTGAAGAGTATGTTGTAAGCAATATCATGATCGATGGCGTGTTGTGTTAACATCCACTCACAAAACTGCATCCTCCAATCAGGTTCGTCTTCCGCCAGATGTTGTTGGAGTTGCATTTTGAATGCATGCCATTGTTGTCGCTGTAGGATTCGGAGTATACTGCACCATGCCTTTGGGCGAGTCGCCTTATATCTAGGACGAGACTCGTGGCCACTGCTACTGACGTTGCCGTAGTCGCAGTTGCTGTGCGGGGACGTCCAGTATGGGGCTTATCTGCTACAGATCGCATTCCTTGGCACTTTCTGATCAATTTCCTTATGGCATTTTCCGTGACGGATGCTCTACCAGGGTGTCAGTGGTTGAAGCTCCTGGTAGTTGCCGTGGAACTTCGGCCACCAGATAGCAGGACGATTTCGAGCCTTTTTTTCCAGTGGCATGTTGTACTTCATAGTAATGACACATTTGTAACGACAGGAGCCAAAGGTGATCAGGTTTGAGCATGCTGTATGACAAATTACAGATGTTACAACAAATCATGTGTAACTTTTTATCTATCAAAGATATGCCAAAACGGACTTCACCGCTGTATTTCTCGTCAAATTCTACCCTTAAAACAGGCATCACATGACTCCCTTCCATTAAAGAAATGTGAGATGAATCCAATATAAGGGATACCAAGATGACAGACTGCTCTCGCAGGTTACCCAAAAAGTTTCCTCCGATCCCCTTTGCTTACATCTATATCCACCCCGTTCCAGCCTCTTCCCATTTTCGTGATATGTAGCCGGGTTCCGAATTTTGAGACAACCTCTATATGAAAGGATTTACTGCAGTAATAGTAGTCACCAGTCCAAACAGTAGTTTGGTACAGTCTACATCTACATCTACATCTACATCCATACTCCGCAAGCCACCTGACGGTGTGTGGCGGAGGGTACCTTGAGTACCTTTATCGGTTCTCCCTTCTATTCCAGTCTCGTATTGTTCGTGGAAAGAAGGATTGTCGGTATGCCTCTGTGTGGACTCTAATCTCTCTGATTTTATCCTCATGGTCTCTTCGCGAGATATACGTAGGAGGGAGCAATATACTGCTTGACTCTTCGGTGAAGGTATGTTCTCGAAACTTTGACAAAAGCCCGTACCGAGCTACTGAGCGTCTCTCCTGCAGAGTCTTCCACTGGAGTTTATCTATCATCTCCGTAACGCTTTCGCGATTACTAAATGATCCTGTAACGAAGCGCGCTGCTCTCCGTTGGATCTTCTCTATATCTTCTATCAACCCTATCTGGTACGGATCCCACACTGCTGAGCAGTATTCAAGCAGTGGGCGAACAAGCGTACTGTAACCTACTTCCTTTGTTTTCGGATTGCATTTCCTTAGGATTCTTCCAATGAATCTCAGTCTGGCATCTGCTTTACCGACGATCAACATTATATGATCATTCCATTTTAAATCACTCCTAATGCGTACTCCCATATAATTTACGGTATTAACTGCTTCCAGTTGCTGACCTGCTATTTTGTAGCTAAATGATAAAGGATCTATCTTTCTATGTATTCGCAGCACATTACACTTGTCTACATTGAGATTCAATTGCCATTCCCTGCACCATGCGTCAATTCGTTGCAGATCCTCCTGCATTTCAGTACAATTTTCCATTGTTACAACCTCTCGATACACCACAGCATCATCTGCAAAAAGCCTCAGTGAACTTCCGATGTCATCCACCAGGTCATTTATGTATATTGTGAATAGCAACGGTCCTATGACACTCCCCTGCGGCACACCTGAAATTCTTACTTCGGAGGACTTCTCTCCATTGAGAATGACATGCTGCGTCCTGTTATCTAGGAACTCCTCAATCCAATCACACAATTGGTCTGATAGTCCATATGCTCTTACTTTGTTCATTAAACGACTGTGGGGAACTGTATCGAACGCCTTGCGGAAGTCAAGAAACACGGCATCCACCTGTGAACCCGTGTCTATGGCCCTCTGAGTCTCGTAGACGAATAGCGCGAGCTGGGTTTCACATGACCGTCTTTTTCGAAACCCATGCTGATTCCTACAGAGTAGATTTCTAGTCTCCAGAAAAGTCATTATACTCGAACACAATACGTGTTCCAAAATTCTACAACTGATCGACGTTAGAGATATAGGTCTATAGTTCTGCACATCTGTTCGACGTCCCTTCTTGAAAACGGGGATGACCTGTGCCCTTTTCCAATCCTTTGGAACGCTACGCTCTTCTAGAGACCTACGGTACACCGCTGCAAGAAGGGGGGCAAGTTCCTTCGCGTACTCTGTGTAAAATTGAACTGGTATCCCATCAGGTCCAGAGGCCTTTCCTCTTTTGAGCGATTTTAATTGTTTCTCTATCCCTCTGTCGTCTATTTCGATATCTACCATTTTGTCATCTGTGCGACAATCTAGAGAAGGAACTACAGTGCAATCTTCCTCTGTGAAACAACTTTGGAAAAAGACATTTAGTATTTCGGCCTTTAGTCCGTCATCCTCTGTTTCAGTACCATCTCGGTCACAGAGTGTCTGGACATTTTGTTTTGATCCACCTACCGCTCTGACATAAGACCAAAATTTCTTAGGATTTTCTGCCAAGTCAGTACATAGAACTTTACTTTCGAATTCATGGAACGCCTCTCGCATAGCCCTCCTCACACTACATTTCGCTTCGCATAATTTTTGTTTGTCTGCAAGGCTTTGGCTATGTTTATGTTTGCTGTGAAGTTCCCTTTGCTTCCGCAGCAGTTTTCTAACTCGTTTGTTGTACCACGGTGGCTCTTTTCCATCTCTTACGATCTTGCTTGGCACATACTCATCTAACGCATTATGTACGACGGTTCTGAACTTTGTCCACTGATCCTCAACACTATCTGTACTTTGAGACAAAACTTTTGTGTTGAGCCGTCAGGGACTCTGAAATCTGCTTTTTGTCACTTTTTCTAAACAGAAAAATCTTTCTACCCTTTTTAATATTCCCATTTACGGCTGAAATCATCGATGCCGTAACCGCTTTATGATCGCTGATTCCCTGTTCTGCGTTAACTGTTTCAAATAGTTCGGGTCTGTTTGTCACCAGAAGGTCTAATATGTTATCGCCACGGGTCGGTTCTCTGTTTAACTGCTCAAGGTAGTTTTCAGATAAAGCACTTAAAAAAAATTCACTGGATTCTTTGTCCCTGCCACCCGTTATGAACGTCTGAGTCTCCCAGTCTATATCCGGCAAATTAAAATCTCCACCCAGAACTATAACATGGTGGGGAAATCTACTCGAAATATTTTCCAAATTATCCTTCAGGTGCTCAGCCACAACAGCTGTTGAGCCAGGGGGCCTATAGAGACATCCAATTACCATGTCTGAGCCTGCTTTAACCGTGACCTTCACCCAAATCATTTCACATTTCGGATCTCCGTCAATTTCCTTCGATACTATTGCACTTCTTATCGCTATAAACACGCCTCCCCCTTCACTGTCCAGCCTGTCTCTGCGGTATACATTCCAATTTGAGTTTAGGATTTCATTACTGTTTACGTCTGGTTTCAGCCAACTTTCTGTCCCTAGTACTATATGAGCGTTGTGACCGTTTATTAATGAGAGCAGTTCTGGGACCTTTCTGTAGACGCTCCTGCAGTTTACTATTAGCACATTAATATTGTTATTCCCTGTTGCATTTTGCCTACTCCTACCTTGCCGCATCTCAGGAGGCGTCTTGTCGGGCCTAGGGAGGGGATTCTCTAACCTAAAAAACCCCCATGTGCACTCACACGTACTCCGCTACCCTTGTAGCCGCTTCCGGCGTGTAGTGCACGCCTGACCTATTCAGGGGGACCCTACATTTCTCCACCCGATAGCGGAGGTCGAGAAATTTGCACCCCAGATCTCCGCAGAATCGTCTGAGCCTCTGGTTTAAGCCTTCCACTCGGCTCCAAATCAGAGGACCGCGATCGGTTCTGGGAACGGTACTACAAATAGTTAGCTCTGATTCCACCCCGCGAGCGAGGCTTTCCGCCTTCACCAATTCCGCCAACCGCCTGTACGAACTGAGGATGACCTCTGAACCCAGACGGCAGGAGTCATTGGTGCCGACATGAGCAACAATTTGCAGTCGGGTGCACCCAGTGCTCTCTATCGCCGCCGGTAGGGCCTCCTCCACATCTCGGATGAGACCCCCCGGCAAGCAGACAGAGTGAACACTGGCCTTCTTCCCCGACCTTCCCGCTATTTCCCTAAGGGGCTCCATCACCCACCTAACGTTGGAGCTCCCAATAACTAATAAACCCCTCCCCCCGTGTGCCTGCTCGGACCTTGCTGAAGGAGCAGCCACATGTCCACTCACAGGCAGAGCGGGCGATGCCACACGGCCAGCCTCTCTGTGCTAATCTGTCTTGTGCATGTCTTGTCATATCTGCATAGCTGCACCCTACGACCATTCGAAACTGCTTACTGTTTGCAAGCCTTCGTCTCCCTCTACAATTTTTAACCCCCACTCTTGCCACCGTTACTAAATTAATTACCTTGATATCCCAGGTTGTAATAAACATATATCTTTCTTTAATCTATCCTTCTAAACTTCTGCGTTATTCTGTAGCACCTCATTTCAAAAGATTTTATGTTCTTGTCTGTACTACTTATCTTCCACGCTTCGCATCTACGTAAGGGTTCTTCTTCTCTCTTATGTGGCGGTTGCCAACAAAATACTATCATCACATGCCTATAATGTTTTAAGCTCCGTTTTGCCACGTCTCTTCGGTGATTTACGTGGGAGTCTTCATAGTTTTCATGGTTCCTTTATTTAGTATCTTCTCTAGCGTTGAAACTCTGCAACGTATTCCCAAAAGTTCATTTGCACGGCTTCAAATATTATTGTATCTTGTTTTGTTATTGCCTAGGTTTCCACTCCGCATAAACAAATGGTGTGTATTATTGATTCATATAACCTTTTCTTATTTCTCCTTGATTTTATCTGACCAAAGGCTGGGATTCAACTTATTGATTGCTTATTGGCTTGTGTTGTCCTCTGCCTTTTTTCTTGTTTGTTGGAACCCTGATCTGACGCACTTTTGAAATGCCTCAATAGTATTTCCATTTACAATAATATCATGTTGTTTACTTCTTAGAGAGAGATATTTTGTTTTAGAACTATCTGTTGTTAGTTTGTCCTTCTTATAGGTTTCTAAGATTTTCTCAGTCATGTGCTCTAATCAATCATAGCCATCTGCTGCCATTGTTATTTGATTGTGCCGAATATTAAACTCGATAGGTAATCAACATCTATGTCTACATGTATTCCTCCACGCTTTTCAATCTGTTCTTACGAATTTCGTTCAGATAAAATTGGTGTACAGCACCCTTGTCTATGGGCTTTACTTGGTCGTATTACTCGGGAGATTTCTGTTCCCATTTTAATTCTTGTCTCTAATCCATGGTAAAGCTTTTCAACTGAAGATATATTTCATGTTTTCGTTGCTGACCTCTTTATTTAGGATGTGCAATCCTCGTTTATGTAGCGTTTCTTCTACGACTTGGCCACTACCATTAGTCCTCTGGCAGTGCCATAGGAGCGACTTCGCGTCGATGTGTGCTGCTCGTAATAAACGCCTACGTCGGTCGTACGGACTCAATTTTCTTATTAGGGCTTCATATAGCTATTGTGTGCGAATATTGTACATTTAGTGCGGCTGACACCTGTTTTTCCTCTTAGCAGCCTAACTCAGCTGCAGACCATGTGGCCCTAGAACACCTGCGATATCTCCATTGTCGTCCACTTCCTGCTAATAGTCGCTGTTGCTGCCTGGGTGCCCTTGGATCAAAACTTTGCCAGCTTCAGACAGGAAGCAAGCTTACCGACTTACAGCTGTGTGAGACATACCTCATCCACTCCTAATGCCTCTCATTTCCGGTGGCACCGCGATGCTTCTCCAGATGCTGAGCTGTAGAGCTTCCCTGTGACTACTCGATGCAAACGTACCGTTTCTGAGTGGATTAGGTGTAGCCAGAGTGTGTTCTTCCGTGTTCCCATACCTTGTCAAAGTTTAGACCATCCGAGCACCGGTGCGAGCCTAGCACGCGAGTTCGAAGTGCGTTGATTGACAGATTTCCAGCCCTTAAAATTATCGAGACCCTCTGTTCCGGTATGGGGAAGCAGATTTTCTCCCATTTCTGGTGGCTTAGTCATGTTACTCGTCACTGTGGTAAACGTTTCGATCCTTTAAGTTACTTTCTATAAGGGCCAATCAAATGTAAATGAGATAGATAAAAAAGTAAACTGTTTATTATTTCACGAGTAATCACCATAGCGGTTAATACATTTATCTCACTGTAAGAGAAGATGGCCAATGCCGTCATGGAAAAATGTGTGCGGTTGCCTACAGATCCATTCTCGTACCCAGGGGTGCACCTCTTCGTCCGAAGCAAATCGACGACCACGAATGCCTTTCTTCAGGACTCTGGGCACCAAAAATATGGAAATCGCATGAGATGAGGAGTGTAAGGAGGAAATGTACGGGCTTCCCAGCAAAACTTCTGCAGCGTAGTCGGAACAACCTTGGCAACGTGTGGGCGGGCATTCTCCTGTGACAGAATGATGTCGTCCGTCAAAATTCCTGGGCTATTGGACTTGATGGCGTGCTTAAGTTTTTTACGTATGTCTACGAGGACAGTCGCACTATGTACGTGTCTGTCCAGTGCACATGCCTGCAAAGAGCGACCTCATTGTCCAATTTGACGCCACCAACTTGGTGTCAAGCTTTTTTGAACTCACTGTCCGCTACGTCAGGAAAGGCAACGCTTCGATATAAGGACGTGCTGTGGACAGCCAATGAAAAACGAGAAATCGTCGTTCATGTGATCTCCTATGCACTCAGTACTTGATAACAACGCAATAGGCAATGCAATAGGTGGAATTAAGCAGTTCTGCACCTCATTACATTTTCCACAAGAGCCAGCTAGGCAAAAGTATTGCAGATTTCCTGAACCCATGGAACTCCATGCCTGAGATGTGTATTGTAGTCAGGTTGCCTCCACACACGTCTATGCCGATCATCACGTGTCAGAAAAGTTGTGCGGGATTAATCCAGATTCCATTCCAGGTTTTCCTTGTTCATCTTCTTCTTGCGCCAGGGTAATGGGGTCTTGTACTGTTATCTGTAATGGGCACACAGAGGCGAAACTGATAGTGTGGGGAAGAAACACACACTATGCAAGTCATTTGGGTGGTGTAAAATTATTTGTGAGGATTTTACTTCGTAATGGAAATGTGTGACGAAACTGTGTGCTGGACTGTCTTTGATCGACAGTACCGTTGTCACCCTACGACGGGCGTTCACTAATGCAACACATTTTTTTCTGAAAGTGGGTTAGTTTTATTCAAAATTCCATTACACTATATATTATTCCCCACTCTTCTGGCTGCAAAACCCTGTTTTTCAACATAATCTCCGTTCATTGCGATGGCCTTTCGCCGCCTTACTGGGAGGACCTGTGTGCCCGCATGGCACCACTCTACTGGTCGACGTCGGAGCCACGTCTTGCTGCACCAGTGACCACGTCATCATCCGCGTACTGCTTCTTGTGGAGTGCATCCTTCATTGGGCCAAATAGATGGAAGTCGGGCGGTGCGAGGTCCGAGTTGTAGGTTGGATGAGGAAGAACAGTCCAGCGAAGTTTTGGGAGCTTCTCTTGGATGCGAAAAGTTGTGTAAGGCCATGCGTAGTTATGGAGAAGGAGAAGTGTGTTTGCATTTTTGTGGCAACGAACACGCTGAAGTCGTTTCTTCAGTTTCCTGAGGTAGCAGCAATACACTTTAGAGCTGATCTTCGACATCAAACGGAATAACCCCTTCATAGTCCCAGAAGTCTGTTGCCGTGACTTCGCCGGCTGGGGACCGACTTGGAACTTTTTCTTCGGAGGACAGGTGATGTGGCGCCATTCCGTTGGATTGCCGTTTGGTTTCCGATTCGAAGCGATTAATCCATGTCTCATCGCCTGTGACGATGTTCGATAAAAAAATTGTCACGATCAGCCTCTTAACGCGCAATCAGTTCCGCACAGACGGTCCTGCGTAGCTGTTTATGGTCTTCTGTGAGGCGGCGAGAAACCCGGCGGGCGCGTACCTTTGAGTGCCCCCCAGCTGGCGGACGAGTGTCTCAGCGCTACCAACCGAGACGTTCAGTCCAGCAGCGAGATGTCTGATTGTGGTCCGTCGATCATCTGGAATGTGTGCGCGCGTTCCAGCATTGTAGGAGTCACAGCTGTGTGCGGCCGGCCAGCACGCTGGAGATCGGACAAGTTTGCGCGACCTCGTTGCGATGATGACAGACGCCTCGCCCAGGAAATCACCGCGCTTTTTTCACTGCCAGGTCTCCGCAGACGTTCTGTCAGCACCTATAAATATCTGCGATGCTCTGGTGTCCCGCTAAAAGAAACTCAGTAACAGCTGTCTTCGTGGAACGCACCTCCGCTACAGACGCCATTTCGAAGGCTACGCCCCTTACAGGAACTTTATGAAACTATAGGGGCTGAAGCGGGAATATTCAAAGAGATCCCACAACAAATGTTGCATTTTTTCAACCGAAACTGGCCGAGAAAAAAACTTGTTGCACGACTCCTACATGAAGCCGCGACTTTCCACCAATCTCCATGTCTTCTAAATTCTTATCACGGAGCCTCCCGATCATGCTGGGAACAGATATCTCCTTTAGAAAGGGTATCAAATGCTGTAAAGTACGTCGTAACTACAAATTTAGCTCCATTGTACACCCTTCTTAGCAGAGCACGCCGTTCTTGAATTTTAAATACTATTATTACCACTAGATTATTGTAAACATTATTAACATTATTTTTTTGCTACCCCTTGTGGAGACACAAACAAGATTAGTTGACCGGAAGCCTCTATTCAAGGTAGGGCGTGAGGGGGGGGGGGGGAGGGGCGTAAGAGTAGCCAGTTTTTTCGGTTCAATCGTTGTAGCCTGTACGTGAATCACGATGTCGCAGTTTCTGAATTCATGCAGTCCCTCTCTTACTGTCGGTGTCTTAGAGCACTCTCATCCGAGCACTCTGCCTTACAGAAGCAACGAAAATCAAAATTAGTTGCTGCAAACTGAAGTCAGCGAAACCGTTTCCTAGACCACAAGATTAGTTGACCGGAAGCCTCTATTCAAGGTAGGGCGTGAGGGGGGGAGGGGAGGGGCGTAAGAGTAGCCAGTTTTTTTCGGTTCAATCGTTGTAGCCTGTACGTGAATCACGATGTCGCAGTTTCTGAATTCATCAGTCCCTCTCTTACTGTCTCTCCCTCTCCCCCACCCCCCACCCTCCACCCTCTCTTTCGCTGTCTCTCTCTCTCTCTCTTTCTCTCTCTCTCTCTCTGTGTGTGTGTGTGTGTGTGTGTGTGTGTGTGTGTGTGCGTGTGCGTGCGTGCGTGCGTGCGTGCGTGCCCACTATTTCTTCGTTTGCCAGATTTACTTTTTAACTCTGTGGCAAGATGCTACTTGTGACGCTAAAGCCGTCAGTTAACATAAGGGAGGATAGTCGGGTGCCGTATCTGTCTGTGAATGATGTAAACTTCTGCGTGTTACCGTATTTTAACTGTTAGTGTGTCGTGTTTTCTGAAGCAGAGCTAGGGTATTTGCGTAAACGAGCGTGAAAAAACGGTTTGAAACTATACTCAACTGGCTGGTGTGCCAGACCAACGGCCGTTAATCCGCCGTGCACGTCTGGCTCAACTCCCTGTCTCGCAAGCTAGTGAAAGTAGCAAGGATATGCGGGGAAGTCAAACAGCTTAGTAGGTTAAGTTTTGCATCAGTATACTCACTGTCTGCATCACAGAGTTGTGCTATTCAGCAAGTAGACAGCAAGGCAACAGATAAGTCAGCACTATCGCCAAAGTCATGCATAATTGTTAACTTGTTCCTCATGCCTGATAACACTTCAACTGTCTTATCACATGGCCTCCATCTATTGCGTTTCATCCAGTAATTGCGTTGTGTCTGTAGATTCATCGGGTTTATACCTATCTATTCACTCCGATAAACGAAAATACAAGGTAGTACAACAGATACCGAAATATACCAATAATAATTAAAATAATGTTTAATACCTTCTGCAGTTCCATTCAAACTCATCCACTGTGTCAGATTCTTCGCCTCTTCAGCGTCATATTCATCTCAGGAAAGAAGAAGAATAACACGCAGATAATTCAGTTGATTACAGGCCGGTGGCAATCCACTGTCATATTGCTTCTAGTCAAAAATTGCTGGATAATATTTACTGTATAAGGTCATGAATGATCATAGTGGACAATACCAGTCTGCCGACCGGTGTGGCCGACTGGTTCTAGGCGCTAGTCTGGAACCGCGCGACCTCTACGGTCGCAGGTTCGAATCCTGCCTCGGCCATGGATCTGTGTGATGTCGTTAGGTTTAAGTAGTTCTAAGTTTTAGGGAACTGATGACCTCAGATGTTAAGTCCCATAGTGCTCAGAGCCATTTTTGGACAATACCAGGCTTTCGCACGCCACTTCTTTGGACTTTTCCTGTTCATGACCTTCTCCAACATATCATCGCGATATGTAGATATATAAAGGAAAATGATAAGTTCGCTGGTGTGCGAAACTGTAACTGTCGCATGATCTGTCATTGCCAAATAACACATCTCGATGAAATTTGGACCGTACGTAGAAAGAGAAGTCCTACAGCATACTGCAGAATGTAACTCAAAGAAATACACTATGAGACGAGTAGAAATGACACTTTTATTCAAAGACATTAATACAGTGAAGACAGCGTGATTTATTTTGATCCCCTGGACATTACAAAAGACAGGACACGTTCTTAGCAGGGTGTGTGATCAGTACGGACAGCAATGTATGCTTTGTAACGTGCTCCGATTCTGACCCTAAGATCGGTAAGCAGTTCTTATGGAGGGCGTTCAATTTGTCCGGCAGTGCGGTTGTCAACTGCTGGATGGTCGCTGGTGCGTCGGAACGTGCTTCAGTATGTCAGCGCAGTGCACCCCAGACATGGGCGATGGGGTTTAAGTTGGGAGAACGGGCAGGCTGGTTCCTTCCACCGAGTAGCCTCTCGTTCCGAGAGTTCCTCCGCCTGTGCTGTTCGATGTGGTCGCGCACTGTCATCCGTAAGTCAGGGCCGAATGATCTCCTAAAAATATGGAAATTAGGCAGAAGTGCCGTATCGGAATGACGTTGATCGGTGGGAGTTCCGTGTTTAATGATTTGTAGGTCAGTACGTCTGTGCAATATTATGCCTCTCCACACCATAACACCTGTACCGCCAAAACGATCATGTTAGACAGTGTTCCTGGAAGCATTACGTCTTCCCCCCTCTCGCCATATCAGAGTATGTCGAAAATGATAATTCAGACTGAATTGGCTTTCATCCGAGAAGAACATGCGATCCCACTCCTCGATGGTCCAATCCCTACGCTCTTGGCACTACCCCAAACGGTGCAGCCGATGTGCGCGTGTCAACAGAAAACAACGTACTGGTCATCGGACAAAGAGCCCACTGCCGTGCCATCACCGTGCCACTGTGGAGCCTTGCAGTCGTATTGAATGCGGTTGCAATTACACCTGCTGTTTGACGTGGGTCCCTTCTTGAATGCTGCACAGTGTAGTGGTCATTTGCTCTGTAACGGACCGTGGTCGACCACCTCCTCTCCTTCGGGCAGTAGTGCGTGTGGTTCGGAACGCTTTCCATGCAAGTGAAAAATAATCTGAGCAGTAACAAATTACTGTGCTACACTCGTCACGCTTCGCCCTTCTTAAAGTTTCCCAACGTTTCTTCCTCGTGTGAAGTCATCCAAATGTCTCTGTGCCATCTTGTAGTGAAGTGCACCACCGCAGTGTACAGTAACTGTTCATTGACTTGACACAACACACTTTTACCGTTCCTTCAACTGTCTCGTGTTCCAGGACCATCCCCATTTGGCGCTATAGTCACAGCTTCCTGTGTACGACTAGGAGACATCTGGCAACATGCTACGGCACTCTCATAGATTTTCACCAAATAGTTAATATATTATGTCGGTTTGTCTATGTCGTCCCTAAGTTCTGCACAGCAGTGTAAGTAATTTAATAGTGTACGTAATGTTACTCTTCTCTCGTTGAGCTGTTTTTGGCCAAGGTGAAGGAGGACATTATGACGATTAAGTATGGTAACCATAAACTCAGCTTTCATCATTACCCTGACAATGTTTGAAGAAGGTTTGGATCGTCTTGAAGCAGTTCCCTGGAGTCTTCCACGCGATGTTGCTTCGGCTCGTGTCGACGCAGTCGTGGCACAAACTTCGCTGCTGTCTTTGCCCTGTTCAACTATTCTAACAAAATATGTTTGCACGTGCCATAACGTATTCCCGAGGTCTTGCAGAGGTCTTTGATGATCTGTCTAGGATCTTACAGAATCAGATTCCTCACTTTATGAACATTTCCTGGTGTGATACCCGTTGACGGCTGACCAGAACGGTCGTCATTATCTCAACGTTCGTTCTTTTTGAAACGCTTATATCAGTCTTTAATTTGGTATCCGACCTAAAGCGTTGTCTCCCAAAGATTGCCACATCAGGCGCATTTCTGCAGCAGGTTCTCCAGATTCGAAACGAAATTGTATAGAGACACAACGTTCTTTCAGGTCCACTCTTAGCAACATTTCGTTTCGTGTTCCACTCGCTAACAGGGTGAGGGAAAAATGAGTGTCTGTACGCCTCCGTATGACTCCTCATTTCCCGTATCTTTTCGTCGTGATCCATACGCGAAATGTGTATTGGTGACAGTAGTATCGTTCTGCAATCAGCTGCAAATGCCGGTTCTCTAAATTTTCTCAGTAGAGTTCCTCGAAAAGAACGCCGCCTTCCCTCGAGGGATTTCCATCCGAGTTCACGAAACACGTTCGTAATACTAGCGTGTTGTTCGAACCTACCGGTAACAACTCTAGCAGCCCGCCTCTGAATTGCTTCGACCTGGTGCGGATCCCAAACACTCGAGCAGTACTGCAGAATAGGTCGCACTAGCATCCTATATGCGGTATTCTTTACAGATGAATGACACTATCCCAAAAGTCTAACAACGAACCGAAGTCGACCATTCGCCTACCCTACCACAGTCCTCACATGTTATCACTTTGCCATCTTACGCCCAGATATTTAAACGACGTGACTGTGTCAAGCTAAACACTACAAGTGTAGTATCCGAACATTACCGGTTTGTTTTTCCTGATCATCCGCATAAACTTACATTTTTATAGATCTAGAGCTAGCTACCATTCATCACACCAACTATATATTTTGTCTAAGTCGTACTTTTACATCTGACGATTTCGACCGATCAGGGACGACACGTTTAGTTGTTTTTGTGTTTGGTTGCAGATGTGTCGAGCTTCCAGGCGTTCTTCAACTTCAGCGAGATGCGGGCGCTGCTGGACAGCTTCTGCGTGTACCACGTGAACGCGCCGGGCCAGGAGGAGGGCGCCGCCACGCTGGCCGAGGAGTGAGTAGCCAGTCCGCAGCCTCGGCGCAGCAGAGCGCCCTAGCCGGCCCTTCTGTTACAAACAAAAGCTGCACCGTAAAGCAGGCCCCTTCCCCACGTTGTCTGTGATGTATTATTATTTAAAATGTAAGCGCAGGACATACGTATAGGATGAAACTTCCCAGCAGATTAAAGCTGCATTTCGGACTCGAACTCGGGACCTTTGCGTTTCGCGAGCACACGTTCCACCGACTGAGATATCCAAGCTTGGTGGAGTGATTCACGAGGAAGCTTTGTGTGCATAATTTACAAATATTTCGTGTCAATTAGCAGAGCTATGAAAAAATGAAGTCCTGTTCCTGTGAAAACGGTGCCTTAGTCATCTAGCTGTGATAGGCTCATGGCCGCCCAGCTAACGTGCTGACAGTCTGTGCCAACGACACGTACAGCATCTTTAATGTTTCAAAGGAAAGTAATGCTCGTAACTGATGCAGGATTGCACTTCTATTATTTGGGATAATGTTCCGATATCCCGTAAAAGATCCACTGAAGCGTTCCACAGAACAACTCGAAATTTTCGTAACAACAGTAGTCCTACTGCCAGCTGTACCATTTTCTTCTCCGGAGACTTCTGGAAAATCTTACCATTAATTGCAACAGGGGTGATAGCAGACTAGTGAATGCATTTTCAGTTGCCAGTTAGTATAAAATGTTGATGTAACTCCTAAATTGGAAAAAATGAAAAATTACTATAGCAAATGTCATCTTACACAAAAAATTTGAACTTAAAACTTTTAATTAAAACATTCTCTATTTTTGTGCCACAGCTGATACTTGAACCAGGCTCTCCTTGCTTAGAAGGCAGGTGTGCTAGCCATTACACCTCTATAGCAGTATAGGTAACGCCCCTGCACGGACTATGTTAGTCTAATTCCCTCCCTAACAAAAAACTACACGTCTTCGGCTTATTTTTCTCTTCTTCAATCGTCACTATTGCCGAGGGAGAGCATTGGACTAAGGTAGCCTGTGCTGCTATGTCACCTATACTGCTACGGCGGTGTAATGGCTAGCACACCTGCATGGTAAGCAAGGAGAGCCGCGTGCAAGTCCCAGCTGTGGCACAAATTTTTAATTCATTTCTTCAGCTTCAATCATTATCATACATACATTGAGACTAAAATGCCTCAAGGAAAATTTAATTATATCAGATCTATAAACCATTCTCGAAAGTCGTGGAATTCCTGGGACTGATATCATGCCAGTATCGATATCGATATGTCATGCCGATATCGATAAAAGGCAAAAATCGCCCGGATTCTTGATTCCCAGGATGGGTGAACTATCTATACAAATAATTAAGTTTGTACAGAACCCTCCGTGCGTGAGTCCTACTCACTTCTCTGGATTCTTTTACAACTACTCTTCACAGTAGGCAAAGATCCCGAGTTCGAGTCTCGATCCGGCACATAGTTTTGATCTGCCAGGAAGTTTCACTCTTCACAGTACTCGATTGTACCTGTTTGTCAGCATATGAGGTCTACCTGGACTTGGTCCAGCTGTGGCTGTTCCTTCCCGTTCCCACTTCACATCACCTCAAGTCGACTTGAGCAGATTTATAGTGGTTGAATTGTTCCCAATGGATTTGTTGCTCGCTCTATCCATTTGCTACGACATCCAGCAACTAGTACACATTCGAAGTCACTGAGTTCTCTTGACTGACCCACGTTGCTAATGACAACAAAATACTCCGTGCCTCTTTATATACCGGTGGGTCTGCCTCTCGCGATACCTAGTGGTCAGTTTAGTATTACATGGGGATATCCACATACTTCTGATTGGATAGTGTACACTGTTGGACATTAGAACTGCAGCAACACCATGAACGATAGAACATACGAAATTGTATTTACTGTGCTGAAACAATGTAGTGGGAAGGATGCACATATATATTAGAAGGTGGTTTAAGGGTGTACGAGGTGCGAAATTTAGTACGCAGTGCTGCCACCTGTGGCAACGATAACAGCTCTAACCCGGCTGGGCACTGAGTCGAATTGAAGGTAGGTGATGGTTACTGGTACGTAACTCCAGGCTGCTTCAACTTTTCACAAGGAGTTCATTAATGATAGTGGCTGGCGTGTGGAGACATGCCATTCTCTCGGCAACCAATGGTCAACTGTTTTCAATGAGTGGATGATCTGAAAAACATGCTGCCCAGGGGCCAAACTCCCTCTGTATAGAGGTAAGTCAGGACAACATGAATAATGCGCTGATGAGCCAAAACATTATGACCACCTGCTTAATAGCTTGTTTGTCTGTCTTTGGAACGAACGAAATACATCACATTCTGCGTATCAGGGATCCAACAGCATGTTGGTAGGTTTGCAGAGTTATGTGGCGTTAGATGTCAACGCTCAGGTCACGTAATGTGCATAAATGACAGGCCGCTGATTTGCATATGTCACGGAGACCTCGAAGATCGCCATTGACCTTAAAACGTTGGAAATTTAACGACTGCTGTCCAAATTACCGCTTATATGATCCAGAGGTGATTGTGTTGTGTACCCAATGACTCTCCAGGTGTTGGGCCCGTACGACGATATCGAAAATGTAACTGTGTTCGGTCTCGTTCACATGCCGATACGTCCGTCGTCATACTTGGCCCTGAGCTGTTACTCGTCTGAAGAGACAACGTGTTGTCGTTGGGCGTACCTCTGTCGGCTCGCCTCTCTGTGCTGCCGCCACAAGGAAAGGCGCAAAAATAATAGCCGTGCGTGTTCCAGATGTTTCGCCCTCGCAGTGTGGATACTTGTCATCCTGCAAAGATTCACGACACGTCACGTAGCCATTCGTTCCTGCACAGACGAGCCAATAATGTCTGCTCTCACGGACGCTGTTCGCACGGGGTCGGTGAGATGCTGCGTCACATCTCCATCATATTACGCTTGCCACCTAACGGTGTGTGGCGGAGGGTACCTCTGATACCGCCTACTTATCCTTTCCTTCCCAGTTCGACTCGCGAATGGCACGTGGAAAGAGTGGTTATTGCTAAGCCCCGTAGTAACTATTAATTTCTCGAATTTTCTCGTCGTGGTCGTTTCGTGGAGTGTATGTGGGAGGAAGTAATATGTTATCCGACTCCTTCCGGAAAGTGTTCACTCGAAATTTCAGCAGTAGATATCTCCGCTATGCACAACGCTTCACGTGTAACGTCTGACACTGGAGTTTGCTGAGCATCTCTGTTACGCTCTCGAGTCCACTAAGTAAACTTGTGACGAAACGCGCTGCCCTTCGTTGGATCTTCTATCAGTCCTAGCTGGTAGGATCCCAGACTGATGAACAGCACTCTAGAATCGGTTGAACAAGCGCCTTGTAAGCCACTTCCTTCGTCCGTCAACAAAATTTCCATAAGATTCCTCCTATGAATCTCAGTGTGGCATCTTCTTTCCTTGCGTGATCATCCCACTTTAAGGTCGCTCTGGCTAGTTTCTCCTGGACATTTTACGGTAGATACTGTTTGTAGCAACTTGTCGTCAGTGGTGTAGTTGTAGAGTATTGGATTTCTTTTCCTATGTGTGCACGGTATGCTACATTTATTTACATTCAGGGTCATTGTAAGTACCAGATTTCCCTCGGAATTTATTTATCCACTGGCACGTGTTTCCCTGTATAATAATTAGATTTGCTGCCATGGTAACGACAGCTTCTAGGCATTCTACCAGTATAAAACAATACGAAGTTTCAAAAACACACCTCGTCTTCACAAACGACCGACTCATTAAAACAGCTGATTGTGTTCCCGCTAGTTCGGCGGTAAGGCGTTTATTTATCACGAATACAGTGACTGTAGTGTTTCCCAGCAGGAAATGTGTTACATATCAACCCTTGAAAGCAATACATTTGACGTGCAAAGTGTCTGTTACACGAATACTGCACTATAGTAACTGCTGTATATATCAGCAAGAAGAGGTAGTACGCCTAGCCTTGCACGAGCTGTGCGGCGGATGCTAATGACAGCCAGTGCGCTCCTCCCTGTGCTTCCCCATCAACAGAACATTCTTTGTTTTCGCTGTTCCAAATTGTTGTTCTTAATTGTAGTTTAAGCAGCTGTTGCATTATTTATAGCTTACAACCTGTGTGCATACATGCCAGAAGGTGAGGACAATAGTCTCGAAATTCGTCACTATGTATTAAATGGAATGTAACGCGGAATCGAGGTAACTGGCTGCTGTAGAATACAAGTGAATAAAGCTAGCGAAATATCATAAATTGAACTATCTGTTTGTGACTGAAGGGTGTGAGCTAGACAAGCGACCGGTACCAATCGGTAGAATTATAACTGAGGAAGCCATTCCAGATTGAACATTGTTATGCGATTTCTTCAGTGACGCCGCGCCAAGTCTCCGTTCTTTCTGGCGACCTTGCTGCAGAGGAGGCAGTGACCTTGTTCTTCAACTCCCCCGCGCCCCCCTCCTGCGCCACCGCCTCCCACAACTAGCGTACAAAGGAGAAAAACTCCCATCGATATCCGGTTCAAAAATTGTTGGGAAAACACGTTACACGGCGAGCTCCACTAAACCTGTAATGTTCTAGACTAATACGCTGCCCGTATCCACAGTTACTACTAAACTGACATTGCGGTTACTGGTAGTTTGCGAGTAGCGAGAGAAATAATAATAATAAAGGGGCATTTCCCTATCGCCCATACTTCTTTATTTTTCGCTGACTCGACTTTCCAAATTACATCACTGCTCATCTTCAGGAGCGAAACTGCAGTAAGATAATATTAGTCATATTTTCATCATGTAGTATTTGTCAATCAGTATAACTTCGATAATCGCTAATAGTCATCAAATCTCCGAGGAGAAATTGGTCTTCTTTATTCGTTTCTGCCTGTTGGAGACTATGATATTCCTACCGTCTGGTAAACTGGTGCCTACGGCATTTGTTCCCGGTATTGTTCTTTCTTCAACTCTGACCACGTTTCTCCAGTTTTTTTTTCATTTATTTTTAACTGGAAACCTGGATATTGTAACTGTTCCGTAGTAAGTGATCCACTTTCTTGGGTGCCCTCACATTTGATCCTCATCTGCCGTATGTCTGTTTCTACTTTGTTAAAACAAGTTCCCGTCGTTTTCTTATCCAGGCAGCTAGTAAAAGCCTGTTACGATAGTGGTAATGCGTTCATTGGAGCCACGTATCCATTTAAGACTGCAGGCCTCGTGCGCAGCGTGTCCACTGTCTTTTGGATATATGTGTAGCTCATGACTGTCTTCTGTACCGAGCAGTGCTTTCATGTAGAGCCATGATTTTCTTTACAATCCTTTTTCCTTTGTTGTGCATGAAAACGATACCCATAACGGTATTGTTCTCGGATTTAACATTGTAAAATATCTTAACTGGAGTATTCGCATAATTATTCATATTTAAGAGATGTGGAAAAATATTGTAAGCGATCCACGTTTACAACAATTGGGCGCGGACTCGCCTAATACAGTGCTTTTGCTGACAAACATGAGAACTCCCCAGTTTTCGTATTAGGTATCACAATTCCTCGTCAACGTATAAATCTTTGTGATTCATTAATCTGAGATAGCAAAAAATTGCTGTACGATAATGCAGTACGATGCAGCAGCCTAGCTGCTGTTTTTAATTTTTTGTTTTATTGTAGTCTTTGACACTGTTCGTTGTGATTATACTCCAAAAAAGACATTGGCGCATTTTGATCGAATCGTTCACTTATATTTAAATATCCACAGCGACTGGTACAGTACACGGTCATACTCAAACCTGACAGTCGAGAGATTTCTGTTGCTGTATACCTTGTTAAAATTATTATCAGATCGATACAGTGCTACGTATCCATCGAAATCTGCCTACGCCCCACTTTGCAGTAAGTACAGGGGGGGGGGGGGGGGGGACAAAAATATGGAAACACAAAACACTCCGTGCATAATACGGTGTAGGTAAACCATTGGCTTTCAAAAAAGCTTCCAGTCGTCTCGGAATGGATAAATACGGGTCCTCTGTGGTTTTCAAGGGAATCTTATACCATGCTTCTTACCAAATAGTGGCAACTTCAGGTGACGGTGGTTGAAGTGGATAGCGATACGCATCGCTCTCTGCAAAGTAGACTACAAAAGCTCAATAATAATGAGATGTGATGAGAGTGGTAGCCAGGCGAGAAGCGACAGTTCATCGTGATGCTCACGAAGCCAGTCCTGGGCGATGGAAGATGGGTGGAGAGGGGCCCAACCGTTATGGAACAGAGCATCATCATAGGGCACCAAACATAGTACCATAGGACGGACCTGATTAACCGAAATGGCCACGTAATCCTTGGCAGTAATGCAGTTTTGCAGAGTAACCAGAGGGCCCAAGAAATACCACGATAAGGTTGCCCACAATATCACCGAACCCTTGCCATATTTCCCTCTTGGCACGCAACTCGGCCAGAAGTTGGAACCAGTGTGAAACAAGACATCCTACCAAATGGCATTCTGTCATTGCTCCATAGCGAAGGTGTTATGGCCTCCTCACCACGTTTTCATGTCGTAGGCATTTGCATCACTGATGAAAGGGTTTGTAATTCCAGCTCGCCATGCATTTCCGTGCTTATGAAATTCTTTTCGTGTTGTTTCGGTGCTGTCAGGGCTCGCGAGTCCGACGATACACCACAGTTCTTCAGTGAGTTTTGCGACTGTCATCCTCTTATTTCTCGTCACAGTTCTCCTCAGTGACCGTCCGTCACACACTCAACACTCTCTTTTGTCTGCGTTGTGACTTAGCAGATGATGTTTTTCCGCTTTCTCTGTATGCGTTGTACATCCTCGGCAAGTTGGCTCTTTGAAACAAGTCCGCAGCTCGTGGTCTAGTGGCCAGCGTTGCTGCCTCTGGATCACGGGGCCCCGGGTTCGATTCCAGGTTGGGTTGGGGATTTTCTCTGCCCGAGGTTTGGGTATTTGCTTTGTCCTCATCATTTCATCATCCTCATTCGTGACAGTAGGTAGATTGAACTGTGTAAAAAAGAACTGGACTGTGTATGAATTGGATCTTTGTACGGGCGATGATGACCGCGCAGTTGAGCACCCCACAAACCAGTCATCATCATCATCTTTGAAACAACAAACGGTTCGGCTATCTTGGTTACGAATGCACTCTCCATATGAACATCAACAATTCGTTCACATTCGAATTCCTTTAGCTCATAATGCACGCAGAACACTTGACCGCGACCGATATTGCACAGGAGCCGATCGTGGTTAAATACAACGCAGCCTGTGGACTTGACTAGAATCTGAATTATGTTCAAGCATGAATTTCTCGCGGTGTTTCAATATTTTTGTCCAGTTGCATGTACTGCCCAAGCGTAGTCGCCAATTCAGACTGACCGCGCTGACAATCCACACGCATCCCTCGAAGTACAGCTGGCTGAGTCAAAAAGCAAGTAGACAATGCAGGCTTCCGCACTCGTGGTCGATGAGACAGTACAGGCATAAAATTACGATGTTCACATTAAATAGACAGTCAGAAGAGTGAAGGGGTTAATTTTTTTTAAAACAAGAAAATTAAGGTGGCTGTATGTACCGAGTTCCATTATAACAAGAGTATTAATAATGGAGTTTTCGATAAAAAAAAAAAGCACAAATATGTCAATCGTCTCAGTGGGGCAAAACTTTTTTGAGCAGTTCATTACTTTTTAGCTATCTTTATGTGAAAATTAGAGGAATTAAGACGCACAAGCACTTGTTCTTTCTGCATAGTATTGCCATTTTGTCTTCAGCCTAAAGAGTGGTTCGATGCAGCTCTGTACACTGTGTATCCTGTGCAAGTTTCTTCAGCTCTGCGTGACTACTCCACCTTACATCCATTTAAAACTGCTTTCCGTGGTCAGTCCATGGTTTCCCTCTTCGATTTTATTCCACACACTTTCTTCCATTACCAAACTGACGATTCTTTGATTTCTCAGGATGTGGCATGTCAATATGTCAATCTCTCTCTTCTTTTAGTCAGCGTTATTTGTTATAAGTTATCCGATCTACCCTTCTAATTTTCTGCATTCGTCTGTAGCACCATATTTCAGAAGCTCCTAGTTTCTTCTTGTTTGAACTGTCTATTGTCCACTTTCGCATCGATTCAACTCTATACTCTAAAGAAATACCTTCAGAAAGTAGTTTCTGACACTTCAATTTATATTGAAAGTAGCGCCTCACGACTTGTAGGTATCTACGACCGGATGATTTGTCTGTCGTAGAGATAATAAATTATAAGCACAAATATTCCTCGCGAATCATCCTACCTATTAGTGAAAACTGTATGAAAATCCCAAATGTGTTATTGCGATTATCTTCCACATACAGAAAGAAGAATGCGGCAAGATACTTTAATTTATGATATGCAGTATTATTAATAAATTTCCCTTTTTCAGGTACACATTCATGTTAGAGTCCTCCGCACTTTATATCCTGTCTACTTCATCCATCGTCAGTTATTTTGCTGCCCTAATTGTGAAGCACATCTGTTTACCATTCGCGATTGTTATCGGAGAGAGAACCACTTTTCTTGGTTAACTCATATAGACTAATCGCAGTTGACGTCACCCGATAGAAAATGGACAAAAAGATACCGGGACATTACACAGCTTCCACCAAATACTGTAAGAAGGCTTTCATAGCTCAGATGTACGTGTAAGAAATGTTTAACTGTGGGATTTGCACGGAGTGGTCCGTACGCGGAAGCACCTTCCACGACTTTTCAAGCTGTCCCAAAAACATACAGCTGCAGTCTTTCCGCGCGAGGCCGATGGTGTCGTTTCGTTCAGCGGATACTGTAATCATTTGTGATCATCACATGAACTGCAATTCAATTTAATGCGCTATGCGGCTGGACACTTCGCATCCTGCCATTGCTGGCGCCATGCCGAGAGGGCAGAATCTGCTGTGGTATCTCGGTAGATATTCATGGTGACGACTACATCCATTTCTGAAAACTCGACCCGTTTGAGATAGTATTTAAAGAGCCAACCGAGGTAGATGTAGACATTCGTGCTAATCAACTGCTTGGAGGAACACAAATATGGATGAGCTGCTCATCAACCCGCAATGTCTACGACGACATTGTAAGTCAAAGTCTGCTACTGTCTGGACCAGACTCCAGTGCATGATCGAGTCATAGAAAGACAGACTGACTGCGAAAAGATAATATACTCACTTGTAGCGCCTGGTAGCACGTGACTAAGATGTGAACGTGTCACGTTGATCCTACAGGGGTTGGATAAAAATATAGGGACAGCGAGAAATACTTGCTTGAACATAATAACAGATGCTAGCCAAGCCTGCAGGTTATGCTGTTGTATTTGACCATGAACGGCACCTGTGTAGTGTCCTGAATGTGTTGCACTGTGCCAGTCGTGATCAGAACAGTATTCTATATAACTGTGAGCGCAATATGTTGCAACTAACTGAATTCGGACGTTGGCAATTTGTTGATGCTCGTACGGTGGGAGCTTCCATAACTGAAGTGGTCCAAATGTTTGGTGTTTCAAGAGACACCATATCTAAGATTCATACCGCATACAGGGAAAGCAAAAAACATCATCCGCTAAGCGACAACATAGACGAAATTGGTGTTGAGTGATCGTGACGGATGGTCGTTGAAAATGATTGTGGCGCAAAATAAGAAGACGGCAGTTGCAGAAGTCACTGCAAAACTGAGTATCACACTTGCAAACCCTGTCAGCACCAAAACAACCAAAGAGATCTCAATAAGCGAGGAACTCAAGGGCGAGCTGGAATTCCAAAACCACTCATCAGTGATGCAATGCCCATAATAGGAAAACATGATGTGGAAGCCATAAAACCAGGGCTAAGGAGCAATGAAAGAGTGTGATTTCATTGTACAAGTCTTGTTTCTCATTGTTTCCAACTTCTGGCCGAGTTTATGTCACAAGCACGATACATGGCTGGAGTCTGATGGTGATTTGAGCAGCCATATCGTGGCATTCCTTGGGCCCCAAGGTTATTCTGCTAGGTCGCATTAATGCCAAGGATTATGTGACCATTTTGGTTGATCACGCCTGTCCAGTGGTTGTTCCCCAATGGTGATGCTGTGTTCCAAGGTAACACGGCCCAGTTCACAAAGCTCGCATCACCCAGGACTTGATTTTGTGAGCACGAGGATGAATTGTCGCATTGTCCATGTCCACCACAGTTACCAGATCTCAGTATTATAGAGCCTTTGTGGTCTACTTTCAAGAAAAGGGTATTGATCGTTATCCTTCCGTCATCAGTACAAATCGTCATACTATTTTGCAGGAGAAACGGTATAATATTTCTCTGAGAGTCATACAGGACCTGTATTTAACCATTGCAAGATGATTGGAAACAGTTTTGAATGCTGGCAGGTTTCTTACACTGCATTAGGGATGGTTATGTGTTCTGTTTTTGGTGTTTCCATATTTATATCCAGTCCCTGTAAGCTCTGCTGAGGTTCAAAAATTCGCAGGGTGATTGATACTGCTGTGAGCATAGTTCTGTCGACATTTAGCATCTTTTGTGCGTCTGGCCAAACTCTTCGGGCTATGGGAGCCTTCTGTACCATTGACAAATTTGTCTTGTGGGATGAATGTAGGTCAGTATACTGATCCAGGGGAGCCAAACATTGGGAGTAGTCCACTGAAGAAATTCAGGCAATGGGTGTAGTCCAGGTGCTCACTAGCATGCTACAGAAGGATGCCTGAAGCACAGTTAAGAGATATAGGCACAGAGCTTTAATTATCACCTCGTAAAAAATAGATTGCCGCAATGAAATTTGGCGTGTTAGTTTCTCAATATTCACCCTTCAGTACGACAGTTTTGTCTCAGTGATAAGACACCTTGGTTGTAGAGGTCTGCATTTTGTCTGTATGGGAAACATTCCCCTTCAAAAATCAGCTCCTCATCATTCTGGAAATGCCTGCCATGCAATGGTACTTCATCTGAAGAGAGAGGAAAAAGTCACTGGCCACCAAGTTAGTGGAATATGGGGATAAGGCAAAATTTGATGGCTCAAAGAAGCAGCACACATAACTGTGTCTTTGCAGAATAAGGTGGGGTGTTGTTGTGGAACAAAAACATCCCCTCCAACAGCTTCCGGCAATGATTCACCTTGAAGACCTCGCGGACCGTGTTCCAGAGACCTTTAGTGGTAATCGAGGTCCATGTCATCTTGTGCCAATTTGAAACCCACGGCGCTCGGTACCAGATGAAGCACCCAGAGTATATGGTTGGATCTCAGTGCAACTTCATACACATACACACCATCCCTGAATGTGTAAATGAATAGAGTTACAATTCTCTGTGACAGGTAGAATGGCCACGAGAGTGTATTAGTGTTGTTAACAGACCTGAAAGCATGTAAAAGGATCTGAATAGTATCAGATGTTGAGTAATCATTGTGAAGGATATGGAGATGCTGCCTACTTATGTGAGACAGTGTTATCAATACTCCGACAGAGTTTGGAAGGGAGGGCATTGTGGGTCTCCATTTAGCTTGCTGGTCAAATCGTGCAATATGCAGATTTGAAGGGCATTTGGATGTAGCAGTGGCCCAATGGTGGACTGAGGGCAGGCACACTCATCGTCAAGTTTCCAGTCAACCACATTTGAGCACCACAAGGGAGGCTTGCTCTATTGTGAACCAAGCACATTGTAATCCCGTCGCATATGCACCTGCCAACGAAGAACAAGTAATTGACTCCCTGCTCATTCTACATCATCTCTCACCATTTGTTGGAGACTAGCAGCAACCAGCCTAGGAAATAACAATCTCATGCATAAGCTACTGTTGACATCACACAACAAATGGCAGCTTTTGGAGTGGTTCTGTGATTGGGAAGCATGGACTGCTGATGAATGACATCACATTGTGTTCAGTGATGAATCATGTTCCTGCAATACCCCAGATGACCACCATCAGGCAACCTGGGGAGAAGTCCCATTTGTTGACTGTTTTGGAGAGACACAGCGATGTTATTTCTGGCATCACGATGTAAGGAGCCATTAGGTGTGACTGAAGGTCATGGCTGGCAGAGACTGTGGAAACTCTTGAAAGCACAACAATGGTACACATACATCCTGTGTCCTTATGTGTTATCTCCAGTGCTTAATTTCTAAAATTTTATATATCAGAATGCACCTCTCCAACCATTTCCAACTCCTCTTCTGGGTGCTTCAGGTTTATTGTCTGGCAGTGTGTTTATGAGTAACATTAAGACACAATATGAAATGGGATGATCACATAAAATCAGTTTAGGGAAGGTGAGTGGAAGACAGACATATTGGAAGGGTTCTGAGAAAATTCAGTGCATCTGCAAAGAAAATCACAGACACAATGCTGGTGTGATCAGTTCTGCAGTGTCTAGTGTCTGAAGTCATTGTCAAGTAGGCATGACAATAGACATGGAATGAATTCAGAGATGTGCTGCTCAGATTGTAACAGATCCATGTAGTCCATACAGAAATGCTGGGGGAATTTAAATGGAAATTATTGGAAAAAAGATGACATAACTCTGATGGTACTATATAGAGTAAATTTAAAGAACACACATTCAAAGAAGAGTGGGCAACCATTATGCTATATCCGACAAACATCTTGCATAGGGGTCATGGGAACAAGAGAGATTAATTTGTATACAGAGGCATATAGATACGCATTTTTCCCTCACTCAATACGCAGATGAAATAGGAAAGAAAACTGATAATATCAATATGTTGTACCCTCCACCATGCACATATAGTGGCTTGTGGAGCACACATATTGATGTGCATGTCATCAAACAATGCTATAGAAAGCATCAAAGTTACTGTGGAAAATGCTTACTGCTAGGCCAACTTTTTGGCAGTCAATGTGAGTTGTAACACTGACACCACAGATTACCATGTAGGTTGACTCTTCTGCTGTCATGGTGCTTAGCAGACTATACAGTGTTGTTGTGACAGGTGTCAAATCATTATATGCCATCTGGCATCCTGAGTAATGGAAAATGATTGAAACTTTCGTGGTCACTTGTTGACAAATTGAGTATTGGCTTTTGTCTTGGGATCTTTGGACGACATTGTTTAATGATTTCTCTGGCCCACGTGGCTAGCATTGTTGAAGATTCACCCCTGTTGTTGATGGCAGAATGGAGTTGAGCCCGCTTCCAGAGATTATTTATACATGCTGTGCCATTGTCTAAGGGCTTTTCCCTGATGATTACCACTGTGCTTCTCCCTTGAGGAAAACCAAACTGACCACTGTACAACCACAATTTTGGTTGCCTTAAAACTCATAACTGTGTAAAAAATTTCAATCTTTTACTTAATGCTTGAAATTGGCTACTATTAGTCACGTACTGTCATTGAACAAGAAAGATTAGGGTCTTTTCTTTCACTCACTCACTCACTCACTCACTCACTTATTTTGGCATAGTGATACATATATTCCTTGGGGAATGACCAGAGGAACTCTCACACATGTCAGCGCGACAAGTACATAAAATCTCCAGCTGTGGACTTGATACGAACCTGCCACCATTAATGGAGGATAAATCTCTGACAATGTCAGCCACGTGTGCTGGTGAAAAATCAGAAACATCATTTAACAAACATTGTTCAAAGATCCCAAGACAAAAGCCAAGAGGTCATACAACATCCTGAATATTGTCAAGTCCATTACAAGGAATCTGACATATAGTCCATCACATTTCCAGTTTTTAAAAGAAGGATGATAGTGAATAGTAACATTTGCTTGAAGTAAGTCATCATAAACTTGACTGTTACAAACATCAAACATGAGAAGCTGCACATTCATTCACAAAACTTGCAAATGCTGCCTTCTTACCTAGGTGAGGATTGTCGATTAAGGTGGCGTAGTGGTCGGACACTGACGCTACATTCAGGAGGATGGTATTTCAAACAGTATAGATACTTTTCTCAGTGTAGGAGTTTTATTATTAATTTATTGAATTAAATCTACATGGCATAAGTGTAATTTGCTTTAAGCACCATAGTGACAGTTTATTGTTAATGCAGAGTAATTGTTAAGTTTCTATAATTCCCTTGTCTTTCGGTAATGTATATCTTGAATCATTCCACATCACTGAACATTCTACTTGTTGATGGCATCTGCAAATCATGATTGAATGAATAACCAATGAATGAATTAATTAATTAGAGAAAGAAAAGACCATAATCTCCCTTCATCAATGCTGTTCCACAGCCAACAGAAGTTGACTCACAATCTGGTCAAGTCAGGTCTCAATCTCCATTAAACTCTTAAGAATTTTTACGCACTCAGCATTGTGACTGTACAATAGTTGGTTTGTTTCTCATCTTTGAGTATTCACACTGGTTCAATACATTCTTCAAAACATTACCTGGCGCAGCTCTCGACACTGGTCTATCCTGTGCAGGCCTCTTCAGTTTTGCCTAACCAGTGCAATATACATCCATTTGAACTTGCTTCCTGTAATCAGTCCTTGGTCTCCCTCTACAATTTTTAACCCCACTACCAAACTAATTCTTTGATGCCTAAGATGTGTCCCATCAACCGATCTCTTCTTTTAGCCATGTTGCGGCATACATTTCTTTCCTTGCAGGTTCAGTTCAGTTCCTCATCATTAGTAAGCTGCCCATCCAATCTTCAGATTTTTTCTGTAGCTCCATGTTTCTAAAGCTTCTATTCTCTTTGTGTCTGAACCAATTATCATCCATGTTCTTTTCTTTATAAGTCTACACTCTCTGAACTGATTATTGTCCATTTTCACTTCTGTTCTAGTCTACACTCCAGTCAAATATTTTCAAAAGCATTTTGTAACACTTAAATTTATATTTTCAGAATGTACATATCATCTCTACGTCATCCATCATCAGTTACTTTGCTGGCCAAATACTCAAAACCATCTACTACTTTTCTGTTTCACTCCCTAATACAATTCCCTCTGCATCACTTAATTTTATGATTACCTTTTGTTATCTAAAATAAACCTTCCATTTGGTGCTACAATCTGACAGATCATTTTTAACCTAATTTGTGAACTAACACTGGCTATGTCAAGCATTAGCTCCAAAACTGCTAGCAAAGTATTTACAGAGGATTCAAAATTTCCACAAGTGTCACAATATGCTGAGATTTAGGGAAAACCCACTCCTCAGTTCAAATCTGCCAACAAAGGAAGTAACCCTGCTCCTGTGTGGCTTGGCAGGTCTCCCAAAACTCAACTGATGCTCACACTAATATTGGTGACGTCAGTGCTCCTGTGTGACTTGGCAGGTCTCCCAAAACTCAACTGATGCTCACACTAATATTGGTGACGTCAGTGCCTTTCACCATTAATAAAATGTTCTGGGCTATTATGCTGTGATTGAATGGAACGTAACATCTTATCTCCATCTGTGGCAGATATTTTCAAGGGGATTGTATCTTCTTCTGTCTGATTCACACCGTGGTTTGCTGATGACTGCAGCAAAATTCCTTTACATGTGCTTCTGTACTGTGACGTGACATCACATGTTCTGAATACCAGAGTACAATTGGGAATTCAGTTCTAATATCACTTTCAAAATAACAATCTGGAGGCTGCAATGTCCCACATTTTGATATCTGAAGTTGCTCCTATTCATCACTGCCTGATACACTCTGGCAATTGTGGCTATCCTGCTTGATGCTGCACTTTCATTCACAGATAACAACTACCTCCTCTCTGATGCTATTGTGACTACACATTCATACCACTATTGACAGAAATCACTTCACCATTGGAGATGAGCTGCAGAGTAAGTAACCTCCCCTCCCTTTGTTTCTTTTTAGTTTGTGGCCCTTAGACTTGGTTAAGGGATGATTAGCAGACAGAACATGATTCGTTGCAAAATCTGACATTGTTGTGTAAAACAAAAACATGTCTCTTTATTTTACAGAACTAAAAATTCCTAAAATTTGGGTGGAAAAATCTTGCTTTGAAAGTCTAACAGGACTTACCATTTTACTTTGTTTATTGATTTTATCAGTAACACACTTCCTAGCAATGTGTAGATCCAAACATTCTCATATTAACAGTTAAATTTTAGTTGCACTATCACACTGAAGTTTGACATTGGTGTATTGCTTTTCCAAATTTATCTTTCACACTATGACAGTCCACATTAGTCTTTATTCCTCTCCAGATTTGTCTTGTCAGTAGATGACACTGACTAAGGATGAGGCTACTGTTTTGCACATTCTTTTCAAATAAACTAAATAATCATTCACTATGGCTCTTTCATTTGATGAAAAATTTCCCTACTCATATTCCATTACAAACTTTTCAAATAACTTATGTGTGGCTCAACAGCTTGTAACCTCTCCACGCAAAACCCAAACAACTCCTACCTTGCATTCAGGTGTGTGACGTGACAACCTACTACACAGGTACCCCTCTATGGTTTCGGTGTGATTCGTAGCATTTGAGCGTTGTTGAGTGCAATGGCAAGGCTATATCACTATGTCCCTGCCAGAAAGAGGCATGCTCGGTTCCCAAAGCTCCAGAGAACCAGTGATGCTTAATGGGTACAGTTTACTATGTCATACTGCTGTCAATTGTAGAATCCCTTACAACTGATGAAATGTACAACAAAGTTTGATGAACAGTTATGTCTGATGCATGCACATCAGATTTAGGGAAAACCCACTCCTCAGTTCAAATCTGCCAACAAAGGAAGTAACCCTGCTCCTGTGTGGCTTGCCAGGTCTCCCAAAACTCAACATGCATGCACATCAGTCCACAGTATTGTGTAAAGTGATTATAAATTTTGCAAGTGACTCACCTTGAGAATGGCTGTATGGTTGTCAGCTGAGTTAATAATATCACAGCTGTACACCTGAAAAATAATGGAACAGTACCCTTGCGTGATGCCTAGGGTGTAGCAAACACTTCCTTATGATCCTAGCTGACAATTGTTGGAAGATATCAAATGAACGGAGATACAAAAGTAAATTAAAACAGTAACATACCAGCCACATCTACATACTATGTAAATATTTGTGTACTAGGTTTTCAAATCTTTATTAGCATTTGATAAATCAATTATCATTGCAAATACTGTATATAATAATTTGAAGAAAGGGGAAAGTGAAATTACAGTGCTGGGTGTTGTGTGCTGTCCTTAGGTTAGTTAGGTTTAAGTAGTTCTAAGTTCTAGGGGACTGATGACCATAGATGTTAAGTACCATAGTGCTCAGAGCCATTTGAACCATTTTTTTTGAAATTACAGTGGGCACAATCATGCTCACATGTATGTAGTCAGCAGCATGCAAAAATATAGGCCATATTTCCACTGAAAAAGTTTTGTTTCAGTAAAGTGAAAGCCATATGGTACCAAAAAATGCTTGTCAACACTTCAGTTGATGGAATGCAACTGAAGTACAGAAATAACAATGCACTTTTTGTGCAAACTGTTGAGTATGGCCGGCACTTGGATGGGTAACCATCCAGGCCACCGACGCACTATTCCCATTTTTCGGGGTGCACTCAGCCTCGTGATGCCAATTGAGGAGCTACTCAACCGAATAGCAGTGGCTCCGGTAAAAAAAAAAATCATCATGACTGGGGGAGCAATGTGCTGACCACATGCCCCTCCTATCCACATCCTCAGCTGAGGATGACACGGTGGTCGGATAGTCCCGATGGGCCACTTGTGGCCTGAAGACGGAGTGCTTTTGTGCAACAAAGGGCAGGTTCAGTTTAAGAGCAGCAGTGTTAAAACTCTGACTGTTTTATAACTGATTTAATACCAGTAGTCACCATATTTTAAAAGAATCTAACATAGTCGTATGTTGTGTAAATGTCAGGACTGCGATTGCCAAACAGAAAGAGAAGTGGCTGTATGCATCAAACAATACAAATGACAAAATAATCATGTGAGTTGTTTGTTCTGCCATAACTCATTTGAAAATACAGCTTATTGTTGTTAATAGGCATGTATTGTATGTGCGACATGAATTTAGTGTCTCACAATAATTAAAAAATGTATTTATGTACCTTCGTGTTGCAGTTATGTATACCCAACAATGGATGAACTAGCGGAGCAGCTAAACTTCGTGATGTCACACTTTGGCCTCAAGTCATTCATTGGTTTTGGTGTTGGTGCTGGAGCCAATGTACTATGCAGGTTTGCCCTGAATCACCCTGAAAAGGTTAGTTCATCAATAATTCTCAGAATGCTAGTTATGTATTGTATTTTCATAGATAAAATGTTTTACTGGTGTTGTAATATCGCAGTTCTCAGTAAATCGTAACTGTCCAGATACTCTCTTAATAATGCATGCTGATATTTTATATTTATTGGGTATGTCTGTGTGAAGTCCAGAAAAAATAGAGCAGAAGATAATACATCAAATAGAAAATGGAGTTTTAATGCAAACACATTAAAAAAAAAAACTAACCATTTTTTAAGTTTGTTAATTTCACAGTTTATTTCCTACTTCCTTCCTACTGTAATTGTATGTCTCTCAGCTCTCATCACCACAATCATCATCGTAATTACTACTTGTCGTTATTACCGGCAGCAGCTGCAGCGGTACAAGTACTGCCACTATTAACTTTATTAGTTCATAGTAAATATTATTTACTCACATTGCCACTTCTGGCACTCAAATAATTTTAACACTATTTTTAACAATAAAATTGTTATTTTTTAGGAAAATGTGATGTAAAAAAGGTGGTGTATGTGTGAAACTCTGGTCCGAAGTAAGGGAAGGCCTTATGGCCCTAATTAGATCAGGTTAAATAAATAAATAAGTAAAAACACAATCCAGGAAGAGGAAACAGGCTTGAAATGCATACAGTACAAAATAAATAATGATTAAGAGAACACAGAGTGGTTATTAAGGAAAAAATAGGTTTAGAGGTATGAAATTTTCACTCTGCAGTGGAGTGTGTGCTGATATGAAACTTTCTGGAAGATTACAACTGTGTTCCCGACAGAGACTTGAACTTTGAGACCTTTGCCTTTTGCTGAGTACCCAAGCACGACTCATGACCTGCCATCACAGCTCTAATTCTGCCGGTACCTTGTGTCCTGTAAATCGGGAATCTCTTTTGTTATATCTTGTTTCATTACAAATCCCTGAAGGGATAGAGAACCCCTTCTGAATTGTAGAGGACACAGTGTAATTCATTACATAATTTTCATACTATTCGAGAAGTGATTTTCCCTGATTCCAATAAATCTCTCATTTAACTGGTTGTAGCATTACATGGCTGATTGCAATGAGACAATACTCATTTATATAAAAATGGAAATTTTTTACTTTTGCCCCCTCCGTCCCCCCACATAAATTTCTGTGGATGCCCATGCCTGTAGACTCTCCTTCTTGATGGTATCTACAGAATATTACAAATTAATGAATGAGTGAGTCATTCTTAATGGTATTTTTAGATTTTGGAAGTAAATAGGAGAAAAAAGGAAACATGAATAGTGAAGTAGAGATTGAATGAGTGTGCAGCAAGTTTAGTGCAACAAATAAAAATAGTAAACTACAACATTGATTGTGAAACACTTAGTATTTGACTTGTCATTTCACCAAAACACCAATTAGGTGACACTAAAAAGATAATCTGAATCCCTTGTATAGTTTTTTCTTTTAACCAAGTATATGTTCAAACCTCTAAAAGTTTGTGTTCACATATCCGTCAGCCTTCCCGCTTCCTACATTCATTATATGTTATTGGCCCTTTATGTTCATACTTTCTCATTTTTACAGGTGGAAGCACTTTGTTTGGTTAATTGTGTATCGACTCAAGCAGGCTGGATTGAATGGGGGTATCAAAAACTGAATGCTCGTCATCTTCGCTCAAAAGGAATGACACAGGGTGTACTTGATTACCTTATGTGGCATCATTTTGGAAGAGTAAGTTCATCATTCTAAAGGATAGTGTAGCATTTATTATAAATCAAAATAAAGTAGCTGCAACCGAGAAAAAGAGTAATCTATTCATCCAAAAGACAAATGATTTGTTATAATTACAGATTGGTATGAATTCAAAGTAATGTAAACTGGCAGGCTGGGTGATGATAGTGTAGTGCTTTCATTCACAAATGTGTTGCAAAGGTGGAAGTTGCTAACCAACAGTTACTCTTCCATTTACTTTTTGTAAACCAGGCTGTACTGCAGTACAGATTCTATGTACGCTGAATAAAATGATCACTGAAAGTTAACAAAACACCGGTAGCATTATTCCTTTCTTAGGTAGTGATTATATTACTGCAACAATAACTGTTACTGGGAGTAGGCAGCACATTACAAAAAGATACAAATTATAATGTTGAGCTGCTTCAGAAATATAATGGTATTATTATGCCAACTTAGATTGCACATAATTACGTGAATCAGATAGAATATTTGCTGTTACTTCATACGACCAATGTACCAACAAAGAATTTTATAATGTGAGAAATGAATATGTGTAAAGTATTCTTTAATAACTCAGGGAAGCTGTACAAAAATATATCTGTTGTCTCATATAGTTCTCCAAGTTTTTAATTATTAACTACCAAATACATTACCAATGCTTAGAAAATGTTGTAAGTTATATAGAATCACCAATTTTAAACACGTAAAACTAGAGTTACTGTTGAGTTATTATTAGTTGATTGTTAAGTATTCAAACTATCAAGTTGCTTATGCTATAACTTATAAGTGCTTTACTAATAAGGTTCACCATGAGTCTGTATTTTTGCCTCTATTCTTATCATACTGGACCATCTAAAGCTCAGTTGTCAAATTTATGTATCTCATATCCCAATTTAAGTTCCAGGCTACATTAATTTCTCATATTTTTGTCAAAGAAAATTTAATCCAGCCTTTTGGATTGCTGTGTCTGTTACATTAGTGAAACAAGAAGAAATAATTGCTTTCACTGTTTTAAAAATTCAGAGTGGGAATAAAAGTGTTTAGTATAATGACAGGGATATAACACACAGGACTTCCAGACATTATATAAATACAGTACCATAATTTAATGGAAAACTCCATGTACATGCCAAGGGAGGGGGAGAAAAAGAGAGAGCTATAGATTAGTTATTAGTTTAATGACTATAATAGAATATGTGGAAGGTCCTTGCCTTTGTGTGGTGTAGTATCAAAAAGTGATTAATTTTAAAATTTCAGGGTACAGAAGAACGTAATCATGACTTGACACAAGTATATCGTAGTTACTTTGAACATCGTGTCAACCCTGTGAACTTGGCATTGTTCATTGATAGCTACATTCGCCGCACAGACCTCAACATTGTACGTGAACTTGACCCAGCTCGCAAGAAGGAGACGCGCACACTGTCAATGCCTGTCATGAACATCACAGGTGCTCTTTCACCCCATGTGGAAGACACTGTCACACTTAATGGAAGACTGGATCCAACTAACTCCTCTTGGATGAAGGTAGTCACTCTGTACCATCACATATTTTGTGGAAGACATTAACACTGGTAGTTAATAGTTTGATGCTAAAGTATAGCCTACAATATAACAATAGAGAGAAACTCTTTAATGCTTCATCCATTTATTTAATTTCACATACAGTACACATACATCAGTAGCCTGAAATAAATTGCTGGGAATATAAATGACTCACTACCTGTGTACACACACAAAGAGAAAAAGTGTTATCCCAGAAAAGTCCTGTTACTATATTCTAGACAGACAAGTTATAAGCATTGCCTGCATAAAACTCCCATTCATCTTTAATTATAATTATTATGTCCTACCCCACCACTGTCCTGCCCTTCTCATCTTACCAGCACTAAAATTTCTGGGATCAATTAAAATCAAACAACTCTTTTATTTTTCATGTAATTGAGTGTGCCTAGAGGTGAACTCTCCTGTACTTGGTGACATTTTCTTCATATCAGATTTTCAGTTTTCAAGTCTCAGAATGACTTCAAAAATAATTTATCAAATAGGCCTATTGACCTAGTCAACATGAGACTCAGTGATCATCACTGCACTTTCATTAAAACTGCTACAGTACAGTCTAGGTTGCTTAACCTCTCTTTGCTCATATTCAGTGTGCCAGAAATCTGCACACATATTCTGATACAAATTATCTTGTTGCAAGGTATACCCATACACAAGATACAGTTCACTAATAGACCATTCTATAATTGGGAAATCACTGTAGCGCTGTCTGCATGATTACAATAATAATCATAATTCTTGTGCTAATAAGGATGATGTGCCCAAAGCTAACTTACATGACTCATTCTATTACTGTAATAATAATTTCAAATTTCCATTTGTTAATAAGTTTACGAAACTGGTAGTCAGAAATTTTTATCATAATTTATTTTATATGAGGCACTGGGAACCATAAGGGTCCAAAGCACAGATGCAAGTTTTGAGAAAAAATAGATTTTTGTGAAAATCAATCTTGTAGACAAACTGGTGGTCTCAAGGTCTGACTTGTTTTTTAATCATGTCCCAACAATCTATATTTCCCAAGAAAAAATAGTGTACCCATTTAGGGTTATGTGTATTATTAATGTTAATCACAAAATTTCTATTTATAAACTAGTGATAATAGTATTTTTGACAGCTGTAAAGTGTGTAATTAATGTGAAACTAAAATCACAATATAAGAACAGATATTAAATGCACAGTACACACAATTATGATCTATTCTAACACTTCATGGACCTCATTATCACCAATTTCATTAAGTATGTTTTGTGCATGAAGTTTAGATAAAACTGCCAAAATACCTCCAATTACAAAGTACTACTTCATGCATGCTGTAGACACTAAATTATGTTGGAAACCTTAGATAACAAATGAGTAGCACAGAGCAACAAAATTGTTCTTTGTGCTTTGGGCCCATATCAAAGTGAATATCAGAGAAATCCGTGAGACACCTTTTCATTTGTATGTACGATGTGGGCCTACAGCATTGGCAAAACTGGTTTGCCATAAGATTAACAGATGCTACATTCTCAAATTTGACAATGGGTTGCTTTACGCCCTTGTGATTCTCAGCACCTCATATAATATTCTGTCTCGCTGTAACTAATGCTTTTTATGATTTGACTTAGAATAATAGGTTAGTGAGCAGAGGAATGCTGATTTCTTTTCCATGCTTCTACAATGAAGCCAGTTCTTTGTGTGTAATTATCCAGCTAATAATAAAACATTCTGTGTTACTTTGAACTTATTTGATTATATCATACTTATATGCAAATTGAAATTTTTACTATCAAATGTAGTTGTTAAAAGTTCTCATTCCTGTCATCTACATCTTTACTTTTTGGTAGTAAAATAGCATGACTATTTATTTATCATTTTCAGTTGTCCAAGAAAATTTATTTAATTAATTTATGTAACTGATTACAGCACAGTAAGTTTGATTTATATCTATACAATCAAACTTTATCATTGTTGAGAAACACTTTTGAAACACACTTAATTGCTTTGTAGTTATATATGCTCCTGAATGTATGTAGTCTTTTATTGTTTGGCTGCTTATCTTATAGTGAGCAGAGCATCCCACCACACTTTTCTTCATAGATTTGTTATAACTGGATTATTATTTGAACATGCCTTTGACTATGCTCATGAACTTCATTAAGATTAAACTTATAATTTCAAGATTTTATATTTATTAGTAGAATCATGTAATGCAATTTGATTAATGATAATTATAAATTTTACTACCATTTTGGAAATGCTTATTTAAAATCACCACATTTCATCCTATTTCTGCTGCTGAACTTCATATACTTGCTATATTAATGGGGACGAAACAGAAAATTATTTTTATCTGACTGCCACAAGTCTGAGCCTATAAGTTGAATTAATAGTTAAAAGTGGTTTTGTAACTGTATTTGATATGAGTTCCACACACTTGAACAGTATTCTAGGATGAACAGGATGATTGTTTTGTAAGCAATCTCTTTTGTAGGCTACTGCTTTTTTTTTCAACATCTTACTAGTGAACCAAAGTCTGCCACATGCTTTACCTATAATTGAGCCTATATGATCATTACTACACTCCTGGAAATGGAAAAAAGAACACATTGACACCGGTGTGTCAGACCCACCATACTTGCTCCGGACACTGCGAGAGGGCTGTACAAGCAATGATCACACGCACGGCACAGCGGACACACCAGGAACCGCGGTGTTGGCCGTCGAATGGCGCTAGCTGCGCAGCATTTGTGCACCGCCGCCGTCAATGTCAGCCAGTTTGCCGTGGCATACGGAGCTCCATCGCAGTCTTTAACACTGGTAGCATGCCGCAACAGCGTGGACGTGAACCGTATGTGCAGTTGACGGACTTTGAGCGAGGGCGTATAGTGGGCATGCGGGAGGCCGGGTGGACGTACCGCCGAATTGCTCAACACGTGGGGCGTGAGGTCTCCACAGTACATCGATGTTGTTGCCAGTGGTCGGCGGAAGGTGCACGTGCCCGTCGACCTGGGACCGGACCGCAGCGACGCACGGATGCACGCCAAGACCGTAGGATCCTACGCAGTGCCGTAGGGGACCGCACCGCCACTTCCCAGCAAATTAGGGACACTGTTGCTCCTGGGGTATCGGCGAGGACCATTCGCAACCGTCTCCATGAAGCTGGGCTACGGTCCCGCACACCGTTAGGCTGTCTTCCGCTCACGCCCCAACATCGTGCAGCCCGCCTCCAGTGGTGTCGCGACAGGCGTGAATGGAGGGACGAATGGAGACGTGTCATCTTCAGCGATGAGAGTCGCTTCTGCCTTTGTGCCAATGATGGTCGTATGCGTGTTTGGCGCCGTGCAGGTGAGCGCCAGAATCAGGACTGCATACGACCGAGGCATACAGGGCCAACACCCGGCATCATGGTGTGGGGAGCGATCTCCTACACTGGCCGTACACCACTGTTGATCGTCGAGGAGACACTGAATAGTGCACGGTACATCCAAACCGTCATCGAACCCATCGTTCTACCATTCCTAGACCGGCAAGGGAACTTGCTGTTCCAACAGGACAATGCACGTCCGCATGTATCCCGTGCCACCCAACGTGCTCTAGAAGGTGTAAGTCAACTACCCTGGCCAGCAAGATCTCCGGATCTGTCCCCCATTGAGCATGTTTGGGACTGGATGAAGCGTCGTCTCACACGGTCTGCACGTCCAGCACGAACGCTGGTCCAACTGAGGCGCCAGGTGGAAATGGCATGGCAAGCCGTTCCACAGGACTGCATCCAGCGTCTCTACGATCGTCTCCATGGGAGAATAGCAGCCTGCATTGCTGCGAAAGGTGGATATACACTGTACTAGTGCCGACATTGTGCATGCTCTGTTGCCTGTGCCTGTGGTTCTGTCAGTGTGATCATGTGATGTATCTGACCCCAGGAATGTGTCAATAAAGTTTCCCCTTCCTGGGACAATGAATTCACGGTGTTCTTATTTCAGTTTCCAGGAGTGTATTTCATATTCCCACAAACTGTTCACCCAGATATTTATAGAAGTTGACTGATTACAAGAGTGGCTCATTTATGTTGTAGTCGTACTACATTTTGTTTTTTGTGAAGTGTCACAGTTTAATTTATCTGGACACTTAAAACAAGTTGGGAATCTTTGTATCACTTCCATATCTTTCCAAGATCTGATTGGACATGTATGCAGCTTTTTTCAGGTATTACATTATTATAGCTAACTGCATCATACGAAAAATTCTTAAATTGTTGTTAATATTTCCCATCAGACCATTAATGTATAATATGAACAGCAAGGGTTCCAACACATTTCCCTGGGTATGCCTGAAATTACTTCTGCATCTTCTGTGACTATCTATCCAAGATAACACACTGCATCCTCTCTAGTAAGACATCTGAAATTTAATTTGATACCTTTTACAGTTTTCATTTTGTCAATAAGTGTTGCCATGTTACTGGGTCAAATGTTTTTCGAAGTCAAGGAATACTGAATGCATCTGATTACCTTCATTCTTGGTTTTTAGAATGCCGTGCAAGGAAAGCATGAGTTTGGTTTGAAATGACTGACATTTTCATAGTATGTGCTAATTAGCCTGGAAGAGGAACCCCATTGATTAACTCTACATAGTGCTTTGTTGCACCATTGCCGAAGAGCAATTACCATCATTATCACATTACAGCTGCCTCCAAATCTGAAAAGTCTCTTATATTTTGCATGTACTTGTCATATTTGGCAGCTAACTTTTAGAAAAGATGTAAATGTGAATTTATTTATTCATTGCTAGCTACTCTTTACAGTCAGGTGTCACACAAGCTTGAATCTGACAATATTTTGCAACTTTCTTTCTCATGATGCTTTGTAAAATGAACATGGGGTTGTCCTTCACATTAGGGGGGAGGGGGGGGGGGATTAGATGGAAGAGTGAATCAATGAATGAATTTAATTTGGTGGCCAACGATTCTGAAGTGTTGATATTTCTGCAACTAATGAATTTCATTTCCACCACTATTTTTATTTGCCTTTTTATTTATAGGTGGGGTCATGAACGATGATGGTTGAGATAAGCCTTGTTATGTGCACCTACATTGCACATTCTTCAACAGCCATTGAGCATTCAGTAGGGTTCAGAGTGCTCTGCTGCGAATTTTGCGGCCAATACGAACATTAAATGGGATTGTAGCAAATTATTTAGTAAATTTTTGTTCCATTTGTTGTGAGTTGTCACTGATGTTAGTGGTAAGCGACAAATTCTATGTAAGCAAGTGAAAGACATAATGTGCAGAATGCACGCCTCCTTCAAGTGCAAAGCACATATAACACCTACCACATCTGTTACTTGGAACCGGCAACACTGCAATCCCCATCAGTGCCTCAATCTGGGTGAACTGCCATCATTCATGTGTTGGACAGTAGTAATGCTAAAGGTCAATTTTTTTTACCCCTGAGTTGCTCTCTTGCTTTGAATGTGTTAGAATTTTTCAAAATTATAAACCGAAGGATTTTAGAGAATTATCAGGCTAATAAATTATTTTATAAACATCAGACAATTTTTGTTAAAGACTATTTTTATATGAAATCAAAAAAAGATAGAAAGATCTACTTATCAGACAGCTGCAGATATACAAACCAACAAAAATATAGCAGTAAGGCTTTGAATCAGCTTTGAATCAGCTGTTGCTTGCCTGACAGAAGATGGGAATGGAATGGAGTATTAAGTCCATGTTCCACTAACCTGAGTCAGTTCTGTGTTTAATTGCTGAAGAGTAGAATTTCATCTAGCATTGAACCTCCACTTTTCCAGCTTGTTTCTGATTAAAAATCAAGCATTTTCTATCAATTTTTGTTTCTGTGTTAGTTTACTACAATTTTTCAGGCATAACGTTTCTGTGCTTATTTGGCTGTAATTTCTTTTTTGTGATGCTTATTTTTCAAGGTGAATTGGCAAATAAATTCATTGTACTCTTCAGTCACTGTTATGTCATCTAAATTGAGCATACTAAGAGTCCGTAGAATGACGTATTTAGATGTCATGTGTAGTCTTTTGCTATCACAGATGTGAGAAACTTTGACTAACCCTCAAATATGTACTTCAGTGACAACATTTCTCTTCTATGTTGACAGATACAAGACTGTGGAATGGTGTTAGAAGAACAACCGGGGAAGGTCAGTGAAGCATTCCGTCTGTTCCTTCAGGGGCAGGGATATGGTAAGTGATGGGAGCAAATTTCACACCCATTAACCTTCAGCTAGTCAAAATACCTTTATGGACTACCTTTATTTTTTAAATGTAAACTACATGAATCCACAGAATCCAGATCTTTGTTTATTCCTTAGTTCTTTCTGCCTGTCAGCTGAAGTTTACATGCAGTTTGTATGTGAACAGTGTGTATATCAGCTTGAGATCTTGTATACCAGAAGAATTTATTATCATGGCAGTCATTTGGTGTGACAGTCAAATAACGATATTCTGTTGTGAGAAATTATAAAATTATCTATGTTCTCAGAATACTCGAAATTGCAGTCACAGAAAATAATAACACTGAGAGCTATAAATTTGAAACTTAACTGCAACAGAGAGGGTGAAAGTGGCATATTATTGTTTTATGTAGTGAGACTAAAAAAAGTAATGTCATACAATTATAAAAAAGACCCTAAATCATAGTTTAGCTTCTAGTCTGTTTATACAAAATAAACTGAATGCTGGTACTCCAGAGGCAAAAAATATTTAAATTAAAGCACTTACCAACAAACTGTCAGGAACCCACTAATAGTGAAGAAGACGTTATTCTCAGTCACACACCATAAACAAGTTTCAGATGGAAAAATCAAACTGACAAATATAGTATAGAGATGAACATGTACTGTTAGAAATTTAATTCATTTGAAATTTTCTGTCACGCATTTACCAGCTGCAGTATTTAACAGCCAATAATTATCGAAATGATTAACACAAAGTAGAGAAACATGTCTGAAATATGTTATTTCCCACATGAAAGTGAAAATGTACATATTATACATATATCATCACTGAGACAACCCTTACTTAAAGTTAACTTACACTGATATTGATTTTAAATTTAGAAACATTATTATTAATTTTTTTAAAATTCAACCAGTTTAATCCCCTGTTATGAACCTGCTTCCTGAAGTATACCAAACTGCTCCCTTCACATGGTGGTCATTTCTTTAACAATCATATATTCATTTAAATTTCTGCTTTGCTAATACCAGAAATGTCAGTAATAATATTTGCATTTGCATACCTCAGGCTTTTTTCTCTTAAAATTTCACTTCTAAAAATCTTGAAAAGTTGTCACATGTCAGTCCTTTTTACAGTGTGGCTCTTTCTCTTGAGACAGGCAAATAGGCAAATAGCAAACCTTTTGATCACATTTCTGGAAATTCTATTGTGATAATTTTCTCCTGTTTGTCTTTGTGAATATTCATATTATGTTATTCTCTATGTTTGCCTGAGTTGCTGCTGTTTCTTGCTGGATATGTGTTACAGATTGACAGTTGCCTCTTTCACAATAAGAATAACAAATAGGCTGTGTCATGTTTTACCATATGTTTTGGTCTTATATCCTCATTTAGTAGTCTCAGTGTCTGCAGTTGCAGGAACATTGCAGTTTCTCCTCCTTTTGCCTTATCATTTAATTTCTTTCTTTACATAATTACTTTAGGGAAGCAGAAATCTTTTCTCTAGATTCAGGTTTGAATAGTACTGTATGTTGTAATGGTGTCTTCCACTTTTCCCACCTCCTTTCCTCATGCCTTCTTACTGGTGTTGATATACCTTGTATACCTTTCAGAGGAGTTATGACCATATCTGTTCATGTTACAATTAAAACTTGTTCATTGAGTTGCTTCAGTGCTGTTGAAAATTTAAAATGTTTATTCTGATCCTATATTTATGTAATGATAGAGTGTTTGAAACTGGGAAGTTCCTTGTGTACTGATCACACTTAATTCTTCAGATCTGTTTACATAAAATGTAAATTTTTGAATGAGTAACTGTTTTTATATTTATTAATAATTATAACTGGACTATGTAAGGTGTAATATTTAAGAATGCACTGATTTTTGCATTTAACACTACAGTGGAGCCAACATTATATAGAATATTCTAAATATGTAAGTAATTGATACACTATTATTTTGTAATTTCTATTTTGTTTAAGTGCAAGTACTTTGTAGCATGCAAAACTGATATGTATTGTGTAAAGGATATGTTTGTAATGGTAAGCTGCTTTCAATAAAATATTAATAAATCTTAATCTTCTAACTCACAGCACTACTGTTACTTGTGCTCTGTTTAGTTAGGTTCCATAATGCTGGTTTTACAACGGAAGGGAATCACTATTTCTTGAGCATGAAAGAAGGTCCTCAATATCTTTTAAAATGGTATTATCTCTCTCTTGCCTTCTGAATCTGTATTATTCTTTGTGAATGAGAAATAATAAGGATATTCATGTTAACTTCTTAAAATAAATTCCAGACTACCCATACAAATGAATATAGTATACGGTGTATAATTATCTCTATTACCATCTCTTCTTGAAGGTTTTTTTTTAATAGTAGTAAAAAGTGTATTGATGTGTAGATACATAACAAGTGTGATTTATACTACATTAATGAGTGATACTACATTAATTAATGAATGAATGGTGGACCATAGATGTTGCTCTGAATTGCTACATTCTGAAATGCTTCATGAGAAAATAAATATGAAGCCTATGAAAATAAATTGCTGAAATGAAAGGTGAAAGAATTTTATCAGTGGGTTACAGCAATTATCAGTATGCAGAAGGAATAAAAAATTCCTAGGAATATTGAAGACACAATGTTTTGAAAATGCATTTTGTACAATAAATTCCCTTCTTGAGTCCTTATATGGGTTTCAATGCGGCATTTGCACCATTACCAATTTCTGTTATATTTTCCCTTCATGGGTTCTTATATGGGTTTCAATTTGCCATTTGCACCACTATCAATTTCTCTTATACACTCCTGGAAATGGAAAAAAGAACACATAGACACCGGTGTGTCAGACCCACCATACTTGCTCCGGACACTGCGAGAGGGCTGTACAAGCAATGATCACACGCACGGCACAGAGGACACACCAGGAACCGCGGTGTTGGCCGTCGAATGGCGCTAGCTGCGCAGCATTTGTGCACCGCCGCCGTCAGTGTCAGCCAGTTTGCCGTGGCATACGGAGCTCCATCGCAGTCTTTAACACTGGTAGCATGCCGCGACAGCGTGGACGTAAACCGTATGTGCAGTTGACGGACTTTGAGCGAGGGCGTATAGTGGGCATGCGGGAGGCCGGGTGGACGTACCGCCGAATTGCTCAACACGTGGGGCGTGAGGTCTCCACAGTACATCGATGTTGTCGCCAGTGGTCGGCGGAAGGTGCACGTGCCCGTCGACCTGGGACTGGACCGCAGCGACGCACGGATGCACGCCAAGACCGTAGGATCCTACGCAGTGCCGTAGGGGACCGCACCGCCACTTCCCAGCAAATTAGGGACACTGTTGCTCCTGGGGTATCGGCGAGGACCATTCGCAACCGTCTCCATGAAGCTGGGCTACGGTCCCGCACACCGTTAGGCCGTCTTCCGCTCACGCCCCAACATCGTGCAGCCCGCCTCCAGTGGTGTCGCGACAGGCGTGAATGGAGGGACGAATGGAGACGTGTCGTCTTCAGTGATGAGAGTCGCTTCTGCCTTTGTGCCAATGATGGTCGTATGCGTGTTTGGCGCCGTGCAGGTGAGTGCCACAATCGGGACTGCATACGACCGAGGCACACAGGGCCAACACCCGGCATCATGGTGTGGGGAGCGATCTCCTACACTGGCCGTACACCACTGGTGATCGTCGAGGGGACACTGAATAGTGCACGGTACATCCAAACCGTCATCGAACCCATCGTTCTAGCATTCCTAGACCGGCAAGGGAACTTGCTGTTCCAACAGGACAATGCACGTCCGCATGTGTCCCGTACCACCCAACATGCTCTAGAAGGTGTAAGTCAACTACCCTGGCCAGCAAGATCTCCGGATCTGTCCCCCATTGAGCATGTTTGGGACTGGATGAAGCGTCGTCTCACGTGGTCTGCACGTCCAGCACGAACGCTGGTCCAACTGAGGTGCCAGGTGGAAATGGCATGGCAAGCCGTTCCACAGGACTACATCCAGCATCTCTACGTCGTCTCCATGGGAGAATAGCAGCCTGCATTGCTGCGAAAGGTGGATATACACTGTACTAGTGCCTACATTGTGCATGCTCTGTTGCCTGTGTGTATGTGCCTGTGGTTCTGTCTGTGTGATCATGTGATGTATCTGACCCCAGGAATGTGTCAATAAAGTTTCCCCTTCCTGGGACAATGAATTCACGGTGTTCTTATTTCAATTTCCAGGAGTGTATTTTCTGGGTATTTTGAGGTAAGAGACCCATGCTCTCTGAAGGTTCATTATAGAGTAACTGCATTTCATTTGATTTCTTACCTTAATTACTATGTCTGTGTTGCAATAAAAATATTTGCACAATGCTTCAAAGGTCAGTAGTATGCACTGTGTCTCTTGTTTAGAAAAAGACTTGTTTCATTCATTCACAGTACTTCCTGTTGACAACAGCTATGACCACTTTCCTTGTCACCTTTAGGCTTATGTTCAGTACAGCCTGAGTATGCAGGGTTAGTTGTACATTAAGACTGATGCACAGCAGTGTGGGTAGGTCTACTGCTCAAGATCGAGGTGATGTACACCTTGTGTATGGCTTCATTGAATGCAACTGAGGATCAGTGCAACAGTTATACTGAGCTGATCACAAAGAAATGGCAATGACATCTTAGTGCTTTTATATCTGTACCTAGGTGCCTTTAAGAAAATAGATATTTGTGTATTGCTTTCTCACTGTTACAAAGGCATTTTCAAAGAAAAATTGTAACTGGGATAATAAACCAAATGAATCATCATTGCACTATTACTCTGTATTGAGCCACCAAAATGCTCAGAAAAAATTCATGAACAAACTTCAAAATTTTGTCAGTGGTGTTAGGGTTTATCCTGTGATGCATCAGTAAATTGCTAGTATACACATAATTGAGTGGATTCCTCTACAGAGCATGAATAACACCTTTTGTTCACAGTGTTATCTGCATACAATTGAATTTTTTCTACAAAGCTACAAGTCCTGGTTCATATTATTTGTAAAGCTCCACTGTTTTTGATTCCAGTATTGCTCACTAGAACATCAGGAATGTATACATTGTCTGATTTATGCAATTTCTATCTCTGGTTGAAGTGCGGTGATTTAGTGTTGATGTGACTGTGGTAGCACTTTATAATTTGTTGAGCACTGTAATGAAGCAAATATTTAAATTGATTAAATTGTGGGAAGCACTCTTCTTTTAGCCCAGTATTTGTTTTGTAATGGTACACTTAAACACAGTTATTGTCAGGCACATTTGAGAATGTGTTTGTTCATCTTACTTTCATCTCAAAGCAGGGGTATTACAGAGATGAAAGATTAATCACACATATTAAGATGCAACAAATTTAATATAGACTAGTGTATAGTGTGATGTAATAAGCCCAATACTTCTGAAGTTACAGTGGCAGGAAAATGTCATATGTGATAAAGAAAACTGTAAGAGAGATTATTGAAGACTGAGGAAGATCACCTCAAAAAACTTTCATTGATTGAGATTTGCATGACAGTTTTTCAAACAAAATAAGCATTCAGGTAGCAAACAATTAGGTCATTGCTGCAATGTATTCATATAAACTTCTAACTGATGAAGCCAGTGCCATTGTGAATAACATACTGTAACTTGAGCAGTGACCAATAGTAGCAAACTATTGTTGATTGGGAGAGGGGGAACAGGACAGAAGGTTGACATTCAATCTGATAGTCATATTAGTGTACATAAAGAAGGTCTTTCTAAGGAAAATTTATGGACAAATGATCAACTAAAAATCGGCTGTTTTCCAATAAAAATGCAACTTTATGGGGAAGAATACAGTGTATTCACTCAGACAGATTTGGACTGAAGGACACTGAGATCACTTTCAGTGTCGTCCATGTCCAACTCAATTACCCAGTTCAAAAGTTGTTTATCTGTGCTAGTTGTGTTTTAAAACTGAAAGTATTATCCTTACTTTTGGAAAGAATTTGATTCTCTGGTTCATGAAACACTGCTTATGAGTTGAGTGACACATCTTTCATGAAACTTCATTTGTCCTGTTTATTATTGTTCTCATCTCCCTTAACTGGGTTACTGATCTATGCTTACAGCAGTTCATGGCCAGAAATTGTGCTGCTTGTCACCACTTCCCGCATCTGATTAAGCAATCAGTTGAACATCAGTGTGCGTGTGATAATATGAGAGACTCAATCAGAATGAATTTTCATTTCATAGCTGAGTGTGCACTGGCATATTAATGCTGTGTTCTGGATAGGGACTCAAACCTGGGAGGTTTGCCTTTTGTAATCAAGTACTCTACTGATTGATCCATCCTGTGTGACTTATGACCTGCTCACTCCTGTTTACGTGTGTCAGTACTCCTCTCTTACCTTCCAGACTTCTCAGATGTTCTGCATCTACAGTAGAGCTTCTGAAAACTTGTAATATTTATGTTGTGACACAGAATGTAATTTTGCTGATAATTGGACAAGTTGCTCCTGTAACAGTTACAATAAGATCTGAAGATGGTTCTTGTTGAATTAAAATCAACCATTTTAAAAATGAAAGCAATGTTGTATAAAAGTGATGACAGATTTTCTCTGAAGACAAAATGTCAATTTTTGCGAAGTTTGTATTTTATATCCTTTCTAGTTTCAGATACCTTCAGTTATTTTGCTCCCACATATCAAAACTCATCTACTATTTCCTAATCTAATTCCCTCAGTATCACCTGATTTAATTTGAATGCATTCTATTACCTGTCTTTTACTTGTGTTGATGTTCATCAAATGACTTCTTTCTGAGACACTACTCACCTGTTAAACTGTTGCACCATGTCCTTAGCCATCTGTGACAGAATTACAATGTCACCTGCAAATCTGAAATGTTTTAATTTCTTCTCCTTGAACTCGAATTCCCTTTCCAGTTTTCTCCTTGGTTTCTTTATAGCATGCTCAATGAGAAGAATGAATAACATTGGGGATAGGTTACCTCTCATTCAAATGATGAGTAATGTGAACCAGCATGTTTATTGTGACATTGCAAGTCAAACCTACTTATGATGCTATTTTTGAGATCCAAGACTGAAAAATACAATAAAAGAGTTTAATTTACAAGTTGGTCATTGTGTTCACCTTAGGCTGTATGCCTAGCCGACTGATACACAATACATTCAATTTGGGATGTATGACACTTTCCATGTAATTGAGTGAGGTGGTGCAGATTGTAAGGCATAAAAGTCATGTTTAGGAGAACGGGGGTTCAAATCTCTAGGGTTTCCTGCATTTTCCAGAAATCACTTCATGGGAACAAGTAAGAATTAAAATAAATAAATAATAAAAAAATTAAAAAAAAATGTCAGCTATTTCCTGTAACTTTTTTGTTGAATCTAAGCTCTGTGTCTAATAAGTATGTTGATATATATTTCATACATTTTTCTTCCACTTTGTATGTCATTGTACTCACATAACAAAATTCCTTTTCTAGTCATTCACAACATGAGAATTAAAATAAATAAATAATAAAAAATTAAAAAAAGAAAAGTCAGGTATTTCCTGCAACTTTTTTGTCGAATCTAAGCTCTGTGTCTAATAAGTGTGTTAATATATATTTCTTACATTTTTCTTCCACTCTGTATGTCATGTGTACTCATATATCAATATTCCTTTTCTAGTCATTCACAACATTGAATGTGAATTACCTTTGTGGCTTTTGTGTCAAATTCATGACTTTTGTAAGTCATGTTCTGATGCAGGTCCATTCTAACTAAAATTTAAGTTCTGTCATTTTCTTGAATTCTAAAATCTGTTTGACTGAATTAAGGTCCCTATCATCTAATTGGAGCTTGATGACTTCTTATAGAAACTCTCATTTCAACAAAACAGGAGAACCTATGTACTCGGTTCACAATTTAGTTAGTTTTATTCCTCCTATACCTCTCCCCTCATATCCTCTCATAGTCTTAGGTGTAATGTTGGTGGCACTTTTGCATTTGAATAGAACAAGGGACTTAACCAATTCACAACCTGACTGTTGCATGAAAAAGGTTTACTGCTGTGTTCCAACTTTTCTCAGTCTTTCATAAAAGATTAAATGCAACATACGTAAACAATAACTTGAGTAGTATCTTAGTAACAGAGCATATGTTGACAGACAATATAAATCTTTCATATATGTTATTAAAGAAATGTTTTCCATGAGGGTTACATTTGCTTATGTCGAGTATAGTGTTATGCCTATTACAGAATACCGATATTGCGTAATATATATACTATCTCATCTGAAGTATCCAGACACCCCTATCTAATGTAAAATTCACTGCTACATGTCATGAAATGTGAACCTGCCAGTATAAAAGGAGATGGGAAGTACTGTGCCATCAGTAGAGAAGCAGTAACAACAGGAGAGCCTAGTGACTTTGAATGTGGAGCAGTCATTGGATGTGACTAGAGAAACAAATCCATGAGGGACACTTCAGCCTTTCTAAAACTACCCAAGTCAACTCTGTTGGTGATGTAATTATGAAACAGAAATGTGAAGGAATAACCGCATCTAAACTTGGCAGACCTTGTGCACTGATGGACAGGGACAGTTGAATATTATGGAGGGTGGTTGTAAAAAGAAATCAGCAGAAGGAATCACTTGTGAGTTGCAAAGCACTACCGGCAGGCGACTCTGCATAGTAAGGGGAAAGAATGAATTTACAATGGTCGAACAGCTCCTCATAAGTCACTAGTCACTGCTAAGCAATGCTTGAAGTGGTGTAAAGAATGATACCACTGGACAGTGAGTGACTGATAACAAGTGATTAGGAGTGATGACTCACCTTCTATCGTATGGCAGTCTGATGGAAAGGTTCAGGTCTGGAGAATTCATGGAGAATGTTATGTGCCATTGTGTATAGTGCCAACAGTGGAGTACAGAGGAGGTGGTATTACAGTATGGTGGTGGTTTTAGTGGCTTGGGTGTTGTCCTCGTATTGCACTTACAAACTACAATGCTAAATTCAGAAAGAAATGAACACATTTTACAGCATTGTGTGCTGCATACAGTAGAGGAACAGCTTGGAGATGATGTTTGTATAAGCATGACAATGCACCCTGTCATAATGCAATATCTGTGAAGCAAATGATTTATGGCAATAACATTCCTGAAATGGACTGGCTTGTCCAGAGTCTTAACCTTTGTGATGAATTAGACTGTCAACTTTGCTCCAGATACCAGCAATCAACATCACTACTTTCTCTGGTTTTGGCTGTTGAGGAAGAATGGGCTGCCATTCCTCTGTAGACACTCAGACTAACAGAATTCAAGCTGTCTTAAAAGCCAAAGGGTGGATAAATCCCACATGTCCACTAATAGATGTCTGCATACTTTGGAGGAGGAAGTGTAAAGTATTTTTCATTAATTGTCTAAGTGCATAAAACAATATTTTTTATGGTTTAGGATTATAAAACACTGAGACCTTAAATACAACTTTTAATAAGCAACATGTGTTATGCACAGACCTTTTCATATATTGTCTTTCCAAATAGCATAATGCTAATGACGTGTAAAAAAGAGTGTACTGAAGCTTTTGGAAGTGCTATATTCTTCCATAGAAACAAGTGCAGATATTGTACAGAGTAAGTTATAAAGTCCATTGACCAATATATCCTTAATTCTACCCTGTGCATGGACATAAATGGCTCAGAACCACTTTCACACCAATATATCTGTGACTGTGTGAGGACTTGGATGCAAGGAGACAAGGGAGTGAAGGAATTTACTGTGAAATAGAAACAAAGCAATAACCAAAATAAAGACACCATGTTTCAAAGTGTACATTTGTGAAATCAAAATCTGCTGTTGGGTAACCTTCAGTACCTCATTACTCCATACTTGCACTCTCTTTGGCATGCTGTTTGCAAGGTGGTTGAAATATGCTGCTCGAACCTATATCACTGTTTGATGCCAGTCATTTTGAAATCAGCCTTTGTATGCCAATGACACCTACAACAATGCACTGCATGTTCCAGCTGGTCCTCAGTGTGATCAGTTGGGTTCAAGTCAGCAGATAGCACAGGCCTTGCAATCCCGATGACTCAGGCCTCCTGGAGAAAGGTGTTCATGAAGTGGATGGATTGTTCTTGAGCATTATTATTTTGAAAGATGAATCCATTTCCAAAATAATGTTTTTGTGGCTGGACAAGAAATTGTGGGATTCAGTTCTGATACCCCACGGGCACAAATTACCATAGATCATGACGAAAGAAGTTTGACATCTGTACATGATAGCATGATGGCTGACTCACCTCCCTGATGATCCCTCAGTGCTGCATGCCTGAGATGGACATTGGTATTGGACTGACGCCACACTCTTCTATGACAAATCCTACAGTCACTGATGAAGAGAATCCAATGCTGTTAATACATGTTACCAATCTTTCCCATGCACCACAGTGCTGGAGGGTTTGTACTATTGTTCATAAATGCCTACAGACCAAATTAGTCATATGCAGAGGGTTGCATACTTTCTGGGTAAACACCATCCTCACAGTTGCCTCCAAAAAGGCAAGATGCAGTTATTCTGTGTCTCCTCAAAATGCCTACAAGTTGTATTTTGTATATAGTGGTCATCAGCTGGTGTTGTTAACAGTGGGTCATCACTAATAGTCAAAAGCTTTGTCACTTTGTGTCTCATGATTGCGGCTTCATGCCTGAATGATGTTGGTGCACTGAATACCAGTTTGGTGAGCAACTTCCCTTACTGACAACAGTTCTTTCCAAAAATGACAATTTGATCATGGTCTAAGCTTAAATTCACTTTTTGAGGTATTTTGACAGACAGAACTGTGTGCAAAAAATGCATTGCCCTCTCTACAATTGGACATAGTGTGCACTGCTGAACTGCACTGTGAATGTAGGTTTATTTATATCTGTGTTTCATAGGTGACTGTAGGTAGCAATTTCATGTGGACAGAAGAGTACTGAGAAAGAAGTTTCTGATGAAAAAAAAAAAACCAAAACTATGCAAGCCATGAAGGCCATGTAAAATTTAGAATTGGCGAGGCGAGTACAGTGAAAAGAAAATACTAAGTTTCAGGTTCTGGTCTGATAAATGATTTTAATGTGGTATGAGACTCCTATGCTTTTCAAACTCTCTTTTCTGTTTTGCTGGTATATAATCAAATTTTAATTTTGTTGCTTTAGTTTATATCTGATTATTTTGAGTTTCAGTAATAGCCATTGTGATAGTAGCGTTGCATATGAAATAATTTATAACAGTTTTCTTTGTGTATTTCTTGATCAGTTCTCCATCCCAGAAGGTTCTACTTCATCTACATCTACATCGATACTCTGCAAATCACATTTAAGTGCTTGGCAGAGGTTTCGTCAAACCACCTTCACAATTCTCTATTATTCCAATCTCGTACAGTGCACAGAAAGAAGGAACCCCTATATCTTTCCGTATGAGCTCTGCTTTCCCTTATTTTATTGTGGTGATAATTTCTCCCTATGAAGGTTGGTGTCAACAAAATATTTTTGCATTTGGAGGAGAAAGTTGGTGATTGGAATTTCAAGGGAAGATTCCAATAAAATGCAGTCTTTAGTTAGCCTTCCCCACAACATTTTCTATGTGTTCCTTCCTTCATGCTGGGATAAAGGAATACTAATGAATACTAATGAATACTAATAAATCTCAAAAGTTCAGAAAATGTTCTACTTTTTTTCAGAGTTTATTGGTCTCATTTTCTTGTAATGTCAGTATATGGTTTCATTTAATGTTTTGCCATTTGGCAATCCTTTCTGTGGACATGATTAGCTACATGAAAATTTGAAATTTTTTGCAGGAACATTCATTCATTCACTGATCATATGCATGATACAGGTTTTGATACATATACAACGATAACATTTTTTGTTAAAAATGAGACATTATATTTATATTTTATATTTAGTTTTTAATGTTTGGTTTAGTAGACCACAGTATTATAGTATTTGATGATGTGTTGCAATGAAAAATTCAATAAGCATTACAAAACTGGCATATGTAGTAGGGGAACTATACTTGTTATAGTAAGATGTCTATACAATCATTTCATCATTTTATGATCTCCCCCCCACTCCCACCCCTCCTTTCCCTCATCCACTCTCTCCACGATTTGCGCAATTCTCGTGCAGTGTTCCAGATTTTAGTTTCTCTAAATCTGTCAAGTACTGCCAGTATAATTCCTTTGAAAAGGGCTTCATTGATTTCTTTCCATATATCTGTCGAATCAAAGTTTGTGTTGTGACACTAATAACCTATTCATCTTAATGAGTTACAGGAAATGATATTCATAATATACGTCCACAAGTGCGTTGAATGGTTGCTGATCATTTATGAGCACTTTTTGAAGTGGCATTGAACAGCAATGTGAAATAGTCATTTAGATGTGATATCAGTAGTGTGAAAATCTTAAGTTTTTTATAGCGTTTCAACACACCCAATTACTTCTCTGTTATACATACTGAAACAAATGGATGAATACCATGGGGAAAAATTAAAATCAACGCTCTCCTGCAGCAGATTGATGGATGATGTATCAAAACATGTAACAGAAGTCCGCCCCCGGTAGCTGAGTGGTCAGCACGACAGAATGTCAATCCTAAGGACCCAGGTTTGATTCCTGGCTAAGTTGGAGATTTTCTCCACTCAGGGACTGGGTGTTGTGTTGTCCTGATCACCAACATTTCATCCCCATTGATGTGCAAGTCGCCAAAGTGGCGTCAAATCGGAAGACTTGCACCCGGCTAACAGTCTACCCAACTGTTTCCAATCTAAGCACACACAATTCTACATGGACACAGACAGATACTGAAAAAACACTCACAGTTGCAGAAACTCTCAGAAAGAGTGTTACCACAGCTGCTGAAAAAGAGAGAGAGAGAGAGAGAGAGAGAGAGAGAGAGAGAGAGAGAGAGAAAGAGAGAGAGCATGAGTATGAGTATGGAGTGTGGGGGAGGTGGGGAGGGGAGGAAGATGGCTGTGACAGTGTATACTCAGGCTGGGAAAAAGAACAAGAGTTTAAATAGCTAGAGTCACTATCAAATAATTTGTGTGCATGTGTGTGTATGCACAATTCATGAACAGTAGCATTTGTTTTACTCCAGGGATTTTCACTATATACATACTATCAGCCATTCATGGTAGTGTGTGGGACTTAACTGCTAAGGTCATCAGTCCCTAAACTTACACACTACTTAACCTAAATTATCCTAAGGACAAACACACACACCCATGCCCGAGGGAGGACTCGAACCTCCGCCGGGACCAGTCACACAGCCCGTGACTGCAGCGCCTTAGACCGCTCGGCTAATCCCATGTGGCTTCATGGTAGTAGTCATTCCTAAGTCTATAAGGGGAATCTAAAAAGGAGCTGTTAGGAATTCATAATGTGGTTTAGGGCAGACATGCGCGATGTTTGATGATCCATGGGATGGATTCAGGTACTCACCTAAGCTCGTGGGTTGCCTTATCATGTGATGCGGCAGCTAGAACTATAGTATTCCATGATATTAACTTTCATGGAGTAACACACTGATATGAATGGCACCTCTTTCCTGACATATAATCCCAACAAATTATGCCTCAAAACGTGTTTTTGAGAGTACATTCATTTTATATTCATCCTGGGTTTAGCTGTTTATATTTATTTATATGTCATGAATATTGTTTCTTTCCTTATGACAAAATCAACAAACAGCTAGCACAGAACTTTATGTGTGAACTGTCAACAGATAACTGGTTCATTCACAAAGTTGTGGCCTGTGCTGCTATTGTTTAAATTGGAACCTTTTGTCACCTACTAGCAATGTTTGCAATCTATCAGTGTGTAGCAAAGGCATAAGAAGTAAGCAGTAAATAATGCGTGTTTTGTCAGCACTGATCCAGGGGCAAAAAATACTTCTTCCCACACCTCTTCACAGTAGTGAGCTGTTTCCCCCATTCTCCACATGCACGTGAGCTTGTTGTTCAAATCCAATGACAGTAAAATGGCATTGCACACATGCAGAGTAAGCAAAACTCTCACATGCCTGTGTCATTAGCTGCAACCAAGGTGAGCTGAGAATCAGTGGAAATACCTGAAAATGCATCCCTGGTGAAGTACAGAACTAGCACCAGGCACACTCTGCTAAATTTCTTCCTTGGTCTCTTAATGATCCTGTACAACAATACACTATATATATATATATATATATATATATATATATATATATATGAATATAATAGAGGGAAATATTCCACGTGGGAAAATATATTTAAAAAGAAAGATGATGAGACTTACCCAACAAAAGCGCTGGCAGGTCGATAGACACACAAATAAACACAAACATACACACAAAACTCTAGCTTTCGCAACCAATGGTTGCCTCGTCAGGAAAGAGGGAAGGAGAAGGAAAGACAAAAGGATTGGGTTTTAAGGGAGAGGGTAAGGAGTCATTCCAATCCCGGGAGCGGAAAGACTTACCTTAGGGGGAAAAAAGGACAGGTTTACACTCGCACACACACACATATCCATCCACACATACACAGACCTGCTTGTGTCTGTGTATGTGTGGATGGATATGTGTGTGTGTGCGAGTGTAAACCTGTCCTTTTTTCCCCCTAAGGTAAGTCTTTCCGCTCCCGGGATTGGAATGACTCCTTACCCTCTCCCTTAAAACCCAATCCTTTTGTCTTTCCTTCTCCTTCCCTCTTTCCTGACGAGGCAACCATTGGTTGCGAAAGCTAGAGTTTTGTGTGTATGTTTGTGTTTATTTGTGTGTCTATCGACCTGCCAGCGCTTTTGTTGGGTAAGTCTCATCATCTTTCTTTTTAAATATATATATATATATATATATATATATATATATATATATATATATATATATATATATATATATATATATATATATATATATATTAAGTATGCCTGTACACAGGAAGCTCACACTCCATGTAAGTAAAAATTGTTCATTGTTATTTCCATTTCACTTCAGCTTTTTATAGAATATTATTTGCTGAATATGGGGTGGGCACCAACTTTTGATTTTATTTGATATATCTATCATCAGTTTTTAGGTGACATGGATGCTGAATAACTGCAGTAATATTAAAAACTACATTACTGGGAATTCCAGTCTGAATAATTTCAAGCACTCAATCTCAACCTTTCACTTGCACAGTGATGATCGCATAATGTATAGAAAAGAAAAAGAAAAAGTAGAGGAACTTGATAACTATTAATAAGTCACAAAAAATTCCTGTCATTGTAAGATGAAATAAAATTGGTGAAATCTTGAGAAGAATGAGAGTTAATCAGACAGACAAGTAATGAATGTGGTAAAATGAGTATAGGCAAGTTTATGTTTAAAAAATTATAATCTGAGGTTGCAGCTCATTGACACTGCAGTTGACCACATTTGATGATTGGACAGTGAAAAAAGGAAATAAAATTGTAAGTTTTATGTTGATGCAAGATACAAGGGAGCTCTTGCCACCCTCACCCTCCCTCCCCAATCAGAATCTGTAGTACAGAATTTAGAATTTTTATTAATTACAGAATTCTCAGGCACTTCTAGAGATGAGTGGATAACCATCAAATCTCTGGGATATAATAAGTTTTTTGTGTCATCTATAAAATTTAGTTCTTGTGGCATTACATGTCTAAAAATGACCAACCATTTACATAAATTTAATTTCTATAGATGACCATGGATACAACAGACTCTTCCAGCTAAAAGAAAGGGAAGATGACTTAGAAGAATTTCTGAATGTAGCACTTCTTCTTCTCCTGCTGCTTATCTATCAGTGGATGTTGGCAACATGTTGCATCTTTCTTTTGTGAATTGCAGTATGTAATAGCTGGTATATGCTTCATAGTCCTGTCCACTGCTTTATATTGTCCAACCATGATGTTCTTCTTCGCCCTTGTCTTCTTTCCCCTTCCATTTTTCCTTCTATTATCAACTGCAGAAAGCATATATTTGGTGTTCCATACTATATGTCTTAGGTATGCAGTTTTTCTTCTTTTAAGCACTGTCAACATTTCTTGCTGCTTGTTCATTCTTTCCAGTACTTCAGTGTTTATTATTCTTGCAGTCCACAGTATTTTAAGCATCTTGTAATAAATCCACATTTCAAAGGCCTCTAATGTCTTCATTGTTGTCTTTCAGAGCCATGTAGGAGCACAGGCAAGATGTAGCATTTTACAAATCAGACTCTAAGGTTTAGGTCTAGGTCTGTGCTTGTAAGAATATTCTTAAATTTTATGAAGGTGTTTCGGGGGTTCTCTATGCGACATTTTATTTTCAAGTCTGTTTGCCAGTCTTCACAAAGCTAGGTTCCAAGGTATTTGAACTTGTTGACTCTTTGTATAACAGACCCTTGAAATCATAGATTTGCATCTTTAAATGAGTCTGACTCTCATGTGACAATCATAAAATTAGTCTTTTTGATGTTAACGTTTAGACCTAGAGTACTGCTGTAATTTGCTACTATGATGATGATTTGTTGAAGGTCATCTAAATTATCAGCTATCAATACCGTGTCATCAGCATAGTGAATGTTGTTGATATACAATCCGTTAACCTTTATGCCTTTTTCTACTTCATCAAGTGCCTCCTGAAAAATATTCTCAGAGTATAAGTTAAATAACAAGGGTGACATTATGCATCCTTGTCAGACTCCTCTACATATATTGACCATATCTGTGACCTCATTATCAAATTTAACCTGTGCTGTCTGATTCCAATATAAATTCTCTATACAGTGGATATCTTTCCCATCTATATCAATTCTTTTGAGAATTTCCATGAGTATATGATATTGTACTCTATCAAATCCTTTTTTGTAGTCAATAAAACAGAAGTATACATTTTTACCCTGATCATAGCAGTTTTGTACTAGAACTTGTATTGTGACTATTGCTTCTCTTGTACCTAAGCCTTTCCTAAATCCAAACTGTGTCTCACTAATGAATTTCTCACATTTTTCACATAACCATTGATGGATGGCTCTCAGAAATAGTTTCAGAGAATGGCTCATAAGACTAATGAGTCTGTGATCTTCACATTTTCTCGCATTCCTCTTCTTTGGTAAGAGAATGAAAGTTGATAATAGCCATTCATCAGGGTAATGAATATAGTGTCGTAAATTTTGTTAAACAGTTTGTGTAAGACTTTGATACCTTCTTCATCAAGGAGTTTAATAAGTTCAATTGGAATTTCATCAGGCCCTGTGGCTTTATTGATTTTTGAGTTTTTGATGGCATTCTTGATTTCTTCTTTCATGATTGGAAATACTGTTAAATTATTATTTGTAGAAATCTCAACATTTGGTCTATAATCTGTCTATAATCTGAAAAGAGGTTCTTAGTGTAGTCTTCTGATATCTCTTTCTTCTCAATTGTGTCTAGAACTATTGTATTATTTTTTTGGTTAGTAAGGAGAGGTTTTTTCTTCTCTACATCCCAGCAGTTTCTTTTAACTTTTTATGTAGGTTAAAATCGTCATGTGAAGCTTGCAAGCTTTCAATTTCTTCACATTTATGTTGTAGCAATTCATTTTTTGCTGTTCTGATCTTTGATCTTATGAGTTTCTGGATATGATTGTACTTAGTTTGATCTAATTGGGCTTTATACCTTTGCCATTCATGCATCAATGGAAGAATTTCATCATCATCCATTTCTGTTTTTGATCTCTTGTTTTATGTCCTATTGCTTCTTGAGCAGTGGTTAGCACAATGTTTTTCATTTCTTTCCATACTCTGGTACTGTTTTCTTGGTCAATTGGAGGTTTCATTGTCACTATTTTATAGTTGATGTCCTTGCTAACTTCGCTTCTTAGTTCAGGCTGTTTGAATTGGTTTTTTGTGTTTTACAAGGTTTTTTTAAAAAAAAGAGAGAGAGAGAGAAGCTATTAGTAGTTTATGGTCAGATGGAACATCTGCTCCAGGATAAGTGGGTGCTCTTGTAACTGAAGTTCCAAAATGCTTATTAATTAGACTATATTTTATCTGGTTATGGACTATGTTGTCTTTGTTGTCAGCTGGAGATTTCCATGTATAAAGCCGTCATGGTGGTAATTTGAACCATGTACTGGTGACTTTCATGTTTCCTTCTTAGCAGAATTGTAGCAGACGATCACCTCTCTTGTTTCGTGTTCCTAAACCAAAAGGACATACGAGGTCCTCACATCTGCCATTTCCTGGCTTGGAATTGAAATCTCCCATTATTATATTAATTTTGTGATGTTTTTTAAGGGCAAACACTTCTGACATGGTCATAGAAAGAGTCCACTTCTTGTTCATCTGCATCTGCAGTTGGAGCATATACTTGAATAATATTGAGGTTAACGGGTTTGGCACTGAGTTTTAACGAGGCAACTCAATTGAAAAGTGGCACAAAATCCGTAACGCTCTTGGAATAGCGCTCTGAGACAATAATGCCCACTCCTCTTCTATGATTTCAGTCCTGATTCCCAGAATAAAATACTGTACATCCAGCTGTAGAACACATTCCACTTTCAGGCCACCAAGTTTCTGCTTTACCACATATATCAATACTTAGTTGTGTCATTACTTGGATAACATTTGCTAATTTTCCTGCTTCATATATACTTCAAACAATCCAGCTCCAATATTAATTTTCTTCCTTATGTTCGTCTTTAACATGGATACATTCAGAACTGCCCCCCCCCCCCCCCCCCCGAGATCCAATTGGGGAACTATTTAAAACTCCGGAACATTTAGAAATGAATGTATCCTTCCATGTGGTTCTCTATCTAGGAATTCTGTCAGCGTGGTATTCCATTGCATTCTGCCAAAATGTCAGCCACTCCTAACTTGGAGACAGACGCTGTTAGCAGCCGCCCACTGTGGATCAGATGCTGCTGAGCCTGTTGGTCTGCAAGAAGTATTTGATTTCCCTACTACCACCCACATCTGGGAGGCATTCCCCTATCTGCCACCTGGGGACACACCCTCCAGGGGTTACAGGCTACCCTGTGGGGAATTTAGCACAGATTTTGTATTAAGGATAAATACTGACCAATCAAAAATGCTGAAAAACAGGTACAAATGAAAATGAGCAACTTGTTAAACCAAGGCAAGACATATCAGAAGTATTGAAAGAGTTGTGCTATTGAGGAAACCAGATTTTTCAGTATAGTCAAAGCAAGGAAAACATCTGAAACAGAGTGAATTAGTGAAGAAAGCATTTTTTCAACAGGAGAGCTGTACTAGCATTAAAAGTTGAAATGGAATTGAGATAAATCCTGTAGGATGGTGCTTGCAGTGAAACACAAGGTTGAAATGAACTATGGACCATGGAAAAATAAAGAAGAAACCAGAACTACATGAAATACAGTGCTGTAACAAGTTGTTAAAAATTAACCAGACAGATAAAATGCAAAATAAAGAGGAACCAGAATACACATCAGTGAAAGAAGTGTGTGTAAATCTTTATCAGAGGAAATGATGTGTTGTGAGATATGGTCTAAGACATTACAGCATAGTTAATTGAAATTGGAAGGTATCATATGAATAAGCAAGGACTGGAAAATTTAAAACAGATTTAAGTGGAACTGAGTGTAGCAAATTTTTTGAACTGAAAATACTAACACTGCATAGGAAAAGATGAATAATATTGAAAAGTTATGTTAAAGACAGAACTATAAAAGAACTAATTGCTTGCATGATATCCTATAATGAAACTGTAACCTGCAAAAACAAATAATTCTGTGTGACTCAATGGCCTCATATAAATCTTCCTATTGGATGCCATTTTGGCGACTTTCATGTCCCTAACCATGGTAAGTTAGGGACATGAAGTCACCAAAGTGGCATCCAATAGAAAAGTTTGCATCAGGCCATTGAGTCAGGAAAAGGGACCTACAGTTTAACATGGAATCCAAACCACATGTTGTTTCTGGCAGCTCCTCACACTGTTGAAAGGCAAAGGCTAGGTTAAAACAAAAACTGAGAATCCTTGGTCTGACTGAGATTCAATCCAGTGACCTCTTGGTTTGCAGGCATGTGATTTACCAATAGACCGCCAACCAATATACTGTAACTTATGAGATTTGTAAAACGGCTATTAATAACCACTGTGAATTAATCCTTTACCATTTCAAAGGCAGAATACTTCCAATTTTAGAAAGTTTCTACTATAAACTCAGTATCTGACATCAAGAAGAGCTGCTGCAAATGTTTTATGACTTGTAGAACTAGTGCTTTGTAGCTGAAGAAGCTTCTGACATTATTACATTATAAAGTTTTAAGCATAATTAGGTTTATTGAGTTATTAATGTGGTTGTTAACTGTACAGTGTGGAAGATTTTTCTGTTCCATTGGAAAGTATAAAGGCATTTCTAAATTATTTTTATGTGTTCTGTGAAGCTGGTATCCAACTGAACTCATCAAAGCTAGAGGCCAAGGAGAGATGGAAGTACTAAATTTGTACAATATTGTCTATGAGGGAGCTGAGTAGCTAGATTACTTCACAGAAAAAATTGATGGTGCCAATGCTAAAGAAAACTAATGCCACACAAAGTATAGAATATAGGTCAATGTGTCTGATATCTCATTCTACTAAGAATAATGAGTAGACAATTGCAACTTAGAAATGATAGAGAACTGGCAGAAGAACAATTCAGCTACAGAACAAGCAAAGGTACAGGAAATGCTGCTGGATTGAATAATTGGGAGAAGATACCTAGAACAGGTAGAGAAGTTTGTGGAGTTCTAGTTGACTTGGAAAAAAAAAAAACCTTTTATAGAGTTTGGTGGACTAAACTTTTAGATATCCAGAAGATTCAGGTTAACTGGAAAGAAAAGGGACTGATAGGTAATCTATATGTGGCACAGCAAGTACAAGTAAGAGTGGGAGATAAGATGACATAAGGCTTAAAAATTGGAAGGGAGCTCTTTTGCATACTCTGCTCACATATGAGATCTGTTCAAAAAATTCCAGAACATTCGTGATTTCGTACCAAGGGTGTGTTGAAGTGAAATGCAGTCAGCATCCCTGCACATGCTTTTGTTTAATGTGTAACTACAGGAAGTTTCATTGTTCTATGTCTGTTAGTTATTGTTCATTGTTGTATTGAGTAGAATGTTGTGTCACATAGTTTGAGAATTTCGAGATGGCAGAAAGAGAGGAGCAATGCGTCTGCATTAAATTTTGCATGAAACTCAATAAAAAATTTACAGAGATGCACCAAATGATGCAGGAAGCGTATGGTGATGAGTGCTTAAGCCATACCCAGTGTTATGAATGGTTCACATGGTTTAAAAATGGCCAGATGGAAGTTAAAGATGACCCTAATTCAGGACGCCCTTTGACATGTATTGAAGATGCTCATGTCAGGGATGTCAATCACAGACTGACTATCTGGAATGCATCATGTTGCCTCCAAGTTCCTCCCAAGGCTCATGAGTCAAGACCAGAAATATCTTCACCTTGCAATCTGTGAAGAGCTTTTGGATCACAGAAAGATATGTTCCTTTAGAGAGTCATGACTGGTCATCAGATGTGGAGTCTACGGTTATGATGTTGAGACCAAGGTTCAATCTTCATAGTGGGTCAGGAAAGGTTCTCCAAGACAGAAAAAAGCTCCAGGTCAGGTCAAATGTCGAAGTTTTCTTTGACTTTTGGGTGATTAGCTCATCAGGAATTCATGCCACAGGGACAAAATGTTAATCAGTGGTACTATTAGGATGCATTGCGACACCTGCAAGAAAATGTGAGAAGGAAATGACCTGAAATGTGGTGAGACAATTCATGACTCTTGCATCATGATAATGCACCTGCACAATCATCCCTGTTTGAGCGTGACTGTCGCACAGAAAATGAAATCACTGTGGTACCTCATCCTCCGTACTCTCCAGACCTGGCCCCTGCAGACTTTTTTTTATTTCCAAAGTTGAAAACCCCATTGAAAGGACAAAGCTTTGCAACAATAGACAAGATGAAAGAAAATTCGCAGATGAAAGAAAATTCACAGACAGAGCTTTGCGCGATCCAGCGGGAAACATGCTGAGACTGCTTCCAGAAGTGTAAATAGCATTGGGAGCAGTGTATCAGTTGTGGAGGAGAATATTTTGAAGGAGACCATGCACAATAAGTAAAAGGTAAGTGTAGAAAAAATTTATGGAAAAAGTTCCAGAATATTTTGAACAGACCTTGTATATTTAGATAGTTTAGTTAAAAACAGCTTCCAACAAAAGAGTGTCTGACAGCTGCAGAGAGGATAATCAGATGTTTCAGATTTGCTGTGACGTGGTATAACTAAGTGAAAATGGAAAGGCAGTTAACAATATGTTAAAAGAATGGACCCCAGCAATAAGAAATATGGAATGAAGATAAATATGAAAACAGCCAAGACAATGTTTTTTTTTGTTTTTTTTTTGTTTTTGTTTTTGTTTTTTTTGTTTTTTTCCCAAAGCAATCAAGGAAGATAAAAATTAAAACTTGTGATGAGTCATTGGAACAAATCTAGAAGTACAGGTACCTGTGATGATAAATAGCGGGTAACATGACATGTAAACAGGATATATAAAAACATGGATAGCTACTGCAAAAGAAAAGTTTTACAGGAGGAGAAGTACTGTCTGTGGTCCATTAAATAAACAGTTAGGAAAACAATTAATTAAATGGAGTGTTTCCCTCTGTGATGCCAAAAAAGAACACTGTGAAGGAGAGATGAGAAATGCTTAGAGGCTTTTGAGATGTCAGTTTGGACAATAATGAGTGTGAAACAGACAGATAAAATAAAGGATAAGGTAGTTTTACACAGGGTGAATGAGAAAAGCAGATACTGGGAACAGTTATGAGGAGGAAAAGAGATTGGATTAGACAGTAGATGACAAGAGATCACATAATGAAGTATTTAGTAGAAGGAATGGTGATTGGGAAGAGGAGCAAAGAAAAAAGAATATACCAGATAACCGACGACATAGTATAACTGCATCACATACAACTATGGAAAGGATGGCGTGAATATGAAAGGATTGGAGAATGCTGAACTTGCAGTGATAGACCCGCGTAATGGGCAGAACATGTTGTCATCATATCATAGCTGAAGAAATATGTTGAAGTACCTGTAGTTATCAATAGATAAGTTTGGAAATGCAACAGTAAAATACCTTGCTCATTAATGAAGAGACTATTTTATAAATTACAAGCTACTATTCTAAGTTTTGCATATACCAATGCTAGGATGGTTCCTTGCAAGAAGGGTCTTCCACTTAATTTGGACAATAGATGCCTTGTCAGTGACTGTGATGATGAAATTGCATCAGAGAACTGGATTACCAATAAAAAATGGAGTACCCTTCAGCATAATTGTGTAGCACACAGTATGTATTAGCACATTACTGCAAAGCTTTAAAGTTTTTATGAAGATTTTCTTTGGTTATGGGATTACTTACAGTATTTTGTGAGCATTTTTTTCAAAGTTAAAATTCTTTGAGCTCTAGGGATGCTACTGAACAATGTTACTCTGTATGGCAGTACTGAAGGTACCCAGTATTGAATACTATTTGGGTGTTTACGACCCCCAGAAGGTCAGATTAAAAAAAGACAGCAAATCAATTCAAGGGTGGGTTGCTGGATTTATTACCAGTAGATTCGATCAACAAGCAAGCATTAAGGTGATGCTTCATGAAATCAAGTGGGAGATACTGGAGGGAGAATGACATTCTTTTCAGAGGATACTGTTGAGAAAATTTAGATAATCAGCATTTTAAGCTGACTGCACAATGATTCCACTGTTGCCATTGTATACAGGGTGTTACAAAAAGGTACGGCCAAACCTTCAGGAAACATTCCTCACACACAAAGAAAGAAATTTGTTATGTGGACATGTGTCTGGAAACACTTACTTTCCATGTTAGAGCTCATTTTATTACTTCTCTTCAAATCACATTAATCATGGAATGGAAACACACAGCAACAGTACGTACCTGCGTGACTTCAAACACTTTGTTACAGGAAATGTTCAAAATGTCCTCCATTAGCGAGGATACATGCATCCACCCTCCATCGCATAGAATCCCTGATGCTCTGATGCAACCCTGGAGAATGGCGTATTGTATCACAGCCGTATCACAGCGTATTGTATCACGAGCACGAAGAGTCTCTACATTTGGTACTGGGGTTGCATAGACAAGAGCTTTCAAATGCCCCCATAAATGAAAGTCAAGAGGGTTGAGGTCAGGAGAGCGTGGAGACCATGGAATTGCTCCGCCTCTACCAATCCATCGGTCACCGAATCTGTTGTTGAGAAGCGTACGAATATTTCTACTGAAATGTGCAGGAGCTCCATCGCGCATGAACCACATGTTGTGTTGTACTTGTAAAGGCACATGTTCTAGCAGCACAGGTAGATTATCCCGTATGAAACCATGATAACGTGCTCCATTGAGCGTAGGTGGACAAAACTAAAATGAGCTCTAACATGGAAATTAAGCGTTTCCGGACACATGGCCACATAACATCTTTTCTTTATTTGTCCGTGAGGAATGTTTCCTGAAAGTTAGGCCATACCTTTTTGTAACACCCTGTATATCATGTAAGGACCATGGAGATAGGATAAGAGAAATTAGGGCTTGTACGAAGGTATATAGACAGTTGTTTTCCCCTGCTCCATTTGCGAGTGGAACAGGAAACGGAATGGCTAGTAGTGATTCAGGGTACTCTCCGCCACACTCTATATAGTGGCTTGTGGAGTACATATGTATATGTAGATGTAGATGCTATGTACATAGACATTCATTTCCAGTCTGCTGCAAATAGTAATGTAAGTGACTGTATGTAACAGTCCTTTGATGTGTCAAAAATAGTAGTTATGAATCAGTATCTCCTTGTAATTGAACAGTTACATCTAGGAGCATTTAAATTAATTTCTTAACTTTCTTTCAAGGATACTGACATAGTATGATTTAAATAAAAAGAATTGAGTTGAGTTAAAAGGGTCTCGAATTGTGAGGACTACAAAGTGCAGTTGAATACATGCACTTTGTGGCAGCTTTTGTGTTTAGCTCCTACTAAAACTAAACAGTTGCATAAACTCTTTATCTTAAATTGTAACAAAAAAGCTACATTTAATACCATGAATTCACTGGATATCTCTCCTCCGTGGCTCAAATTCAGTGACATGCATAATTATGTGTGTTTCAGTGAAGATATCAACACAGCTTTCTTTCATAAGGGATATTTGCCCATTCTTCCAGCATATCAAGCTCAGAAGCTTCTTTTTTCTCTGTTTGTATGTCAAGTTTGTATTTTTCAAATATTTCACCAGTACTGCCAATACACCAGAATGTTATGAGCTGAACTGTAGTGTATTGTGCCTTTTTCCCCTGGAATGGCTCTCAGCTTTTTTTCTTCAACAGTACCAGAACTCTTTCACTCCATTCCATGAACATAAATGTGAATAGATGGTGAGTAATATGAAATTCAAACCTGTTGTTAGTTTGCTTTCTTTGTCTGTTATCCTTGTATACACCCACTTTGTTCCAATGTTAGGTGTGTTAAGCTTGCTTCAGCTCATCACTCATATTGCTACTGAGCATTTTTTTAGCTGCTGAGTCTGTAATACAAAGCTTTACTGCCTAATAACTATAAAATGTTTAAGTTTCTAACATTTGACTGTTATTTTGCATTTTAGTTTCAGTTTAGTTGTAAATTTGCTTAACAATGATCTTGCATCTTTTGATAGTTGCATAATGTAGATTTATGATTTCTCATATTATTTTGTGTTGACCACTTTTTTTTTTGTTTCCTCTCTCGTTTAAGCTGTGAGACTATCCCGGAAGACTTCTTCAACACAGCCTGCAGGTAAATGTAATTAGCAAATGATGTGTCTGACCAAGCCAAGATAATACCACTTGGGGACACAATGTAAGTGACTGTTATACTGATTGTTTGACCATGCATGATACTCATGACCAGACTTATTGGTGTGAAAATTGATTGAAGTGATCAGTAATAAACACAGATAAATATTGTCATAAGTAATTCAAATAATAATCCAGATGGCAGGAACACTGTTTGGTTGTTGGTGCAATCCCAAAACATTGTATTCATGATGCCCTTTGTCAGGAATTGGGACATGAATCATAATCAGAGAATATGCATGAATCCACAAGTTATTCAAAATTTCCAAATATAAGTTCATTAAGATTTCTGATTATAAGTTCATTAAAATGTTGTACTGAAAAAAAAGAAAGAATATAGTGTAATCAAGAGTAGGGAAACTATAGTGAAACCAAAAAGACACAATAAATGGAAAGAATGCCAATACATGACGACATAAGAGGAGTTAGCAGAAAATACGACAAATAATATTTTTGGGAGTTCTTACTGAATACATATCTGTCAACAACATATTATTAGAAAGAGTATGGAGAATAATATTGCCACAGAATAGATATGTCAAATGATTGAAAATATTGGGAGGAATAGGCTTTTCACTTGATCAGGCCAGACTATATGTTGCTTACATTGTGTGCTGTATAAGAGAAGCATTGTAATTTCCAACATTTTGATTTGCACCAAACTATACTATTATGGGCTGACTTGGTGAAGCTAGTGGTACAAACCATTCTTATAAGCTTTACTGCCAGCAAGTCATTATTTTGACATATTTCACCTGCCAGCCTGGGTAACTACAGTCAGAGCTCTACAATTCTTCTTAAGCCCTCCATTTATGGCAACAATCAATATATAAATTCATTCTTTAGAGAACTTCCTTGACTTCTTTGGATGCAACATTATAAGCAAACTTGAAGAGTCCATGTATGTGTGTATACTTGTAAGCATGTTCTATGAGAACCATTTCTTTATACGATAATGTCCTAACTGTGCTGGTAGTTTTCTGGTTTCTAGAAATAGTTTTTACATTCATGAAAGGTAATAACACATTTTGCAGAAGAAAAAAGAATGCTTTTCATGTTTGTCTGATTTCTCAAAAGTGCTAAGATAAGCGTGGAACTTCAGTTTTGAATGGGTGAGATCCATTAAGTCTGGGAGTCATGACCTATGGATATTATCTGTAACAACAGTGTGTAAGTAAATGTTCTAATATTTGAGTTTGCCACTGCAATTTGGGTTACTTAACATTCTGCTGTTGCAATCCTGCTCCTCCACGACAACATTGCTTTCAAAGCAGCAAGCACAACAAAAAGACAATGAGGCACTTAGACAATGAGTCATTACACAAACAGAGTTTCAAATGGCATTATCAAACCAGTGACCTTCATCACAGGCACTGGATTACAGCTTTTGAAAGAGAATTAAGTTAACTGAGATGTAATGTATGTTTTTTGTTTCTTATGGGTCTCAATTAAGAGTTTGAGGCAGTAGTTAGTAGATCCAAATTCTGTTGTTCTTCTCAATATACCTGAATGATAATATTAATTATAACCACATTTGAAGAATATGAGTGACAGTGACCAATAGTGAGCTGCATAGTAACAAACTGGTTATCAAACTCATTGACACTGTAAGCAATAATGAAAGTTCCAACAACAGTTCACATACTGCAGACATTTTTTGTTTCTTTCATGTGTTTAAATTTATCTGTAGGAAACCATTCCATTTTTATTCACTTTTGCTATACCTTCCTTGATCTTTCATATTTTGTGTTTACTATAATTTGAAGTACAGCATGGAAAATAAAAGAGAGAATACTGACAATCACTTGGTGTTCCTGCCACAAAAGTTGAAGGGTAGTTATAATTTACTATAGCTGCATGTTGATGGGTGATACTTTTCTTTTTCATTTTATTGCTTTTAATTTTAATGTAGCTGCTCATGAAGTAGAATGCTACAGTCACTCTTATGCTTTAGTGTGATATTTCACAGTTTCATTGCTTTAAATGGATATGAAAGAATTCCTTTCCTTTTAATAGCGCATCCTTGTAGTAGTAATGGCTTATTATTTTACTTCTGCTACAAAATAGCTCATTCGTGTTGTAATTAATAATAAGTTTCCCTATCTTAACAAAAGATTGCAACTTCTTTGTGTATATGTGTGTTTTCTTTAGAAAGTAATATTTGTGTGTACAAAAATGTTTAGAATTATTGAGATATGTAGTTATACATAAAATAGACATGAAATTCTCTCTCTCTCTCTCTCTCTCTCTCTCTCTCTCTATCTATCTATCTATCTATCTATCTATCTATCAATGTTCACCTATTAACTTCAGAGGAGTTACTAAATCATCTCAGTGGCAAATCATGTGTTTTTTAGTTATTATTTAGGAGATTTTGTAGTAATTGAGATGTTTTTTAATAATTTTTGTACAAATATTATGATATCAATAATGATGTACTAAACCACAACACCTACCCCATCAGTTTGCAGCTCCTTGCATCGAACAGAAATTTTGCTTGATGAGAAAACTATTAAAATTATGGAGACAGAATGGCTGGCCAGTACTTATTTTCAAGAGACAAAAGGCCTAGTTTCGTTGATAGGTAAATTTAAAGCAGGAGATAGTAATGGCAACTTCTGTAACTTCTATGTTCCTTCTTCAGGGAGAAAAGAAAGAGTAGTTCGAGAATCTTTACAAAAAAAGAGAAGGTCACTCAAGTCCCAGTTTGAGAGTAGCACAGATGTTGTCCCTTTCAATCTAGGGGCAGGTTGCTCAAACACTAGGTTGATGAGAGGGGCAGCGTTTGTCCCCCCCCCCCCCCCCTCTCTGCCCCCTTCTCACCCCTCTCCAACCTTCCATAAACAATGTTTTTTTCTGAGGAATGAACATACACCAGACATTCCAAAAGCTAGATTTACTGTTTTCTACTGTAAGTGTTTTTATAATTTTGTCAGCAGTACTATGAATTTTGTCTTATGAAGATAAGTACCAGCTAGCCATTTTACAGTTTCTGTGAATATACAGACAACTGATTTTTCAAGCTTTTTATGAGGGGCAGTCAAAAGAAAATTGAACACTAGCCACAACAGGATCGTGGAATGGTTCCATTTAAGAAATAATCACCATATGCATTAAGACATTTATCCGATTTGGAGATGAGACAATCAATTCCTGTTTCATAGAATGCGGTCAGCTGCTAATGGACCTACAACACCACCCACTGTTGCACCTCCTCATCTGTCTGAAACTGACATCCACCCATGTCTTTCTTCAGGTCACCAGAGATGTGAAAATCACATGGTGAAAGAACCAAGCTGCATGGAGGATGTTGCAGAGTTTCCCAATCAAATCGCTGAAGCATAGACTTCTTCCAATTGCCAGTGTTGAGGGCAGGCATTATCATGTGCAAGGATGGTTTCATCCAACAGCATTCCTAGGTGATTTGACTTTATGGGACATCTCGGTTTCAGCAATGTTTCCTCATAACACTGTGCATTGATTCTGGTTCCTTGTTCAAGGATCTTGATGAGCAGAGGGTGTCTGCAGTTAAAAAAGGAGGTTGTCATGAACTTACTGGAGCTGGTGTGAATGGCTTTGGATTTCTTTGGCTTGGGAGATGTGGGTTGCGTGTGTCGCTTGCCCTCGGGCTGTCAGAGTGCTGTTGGACAGAATCATCCTGTTGCATGATAACTTCCACCCCCACACTGCAAATCAGATGAAGGTTATGCTTCAGTGATTTGATAGGGAAGCACTGCAACATCCTCTGTACAACACTGATCATTCACTGTATGATTTTCACATCTATAGTGACCTCAAGAAAGACCTTCATTGACATCAGTTTCAGACAGACAAGGAAGTGCAAAGTGGGTAGGCTTGTGGACCCATCAGCAACTGACCACATTCTACAAAACAAGAATTGATCATCTCGTCTCCCAGTGGTATAAATGTATTAATTTGTGTGGTGATTACTTTTGAATGGGACAATTCCATGGTCCCATTGTGCGGATATTCGGTTTTCATTTTACTATCCCTTATAAGCTATTAATTATGATGATCAGTTTAAGACTTTTTCACTTCAGTTGTTTTGCATAAAATTTCTGTATCATATCTTTTATGAAGAGAAAAAATATGTTTACATAAGGGGGGAACTGAATAGTTTGACTTTAATGACTGTTTTGCTCCACATAGATCATGAAAGGGATGTTTACATCAGAAGTTAAGGAATTTGATGGTTCACAGACTCAATGCCAAATAGTCTGCAAACATTGAATCTCTTGTTCACAAAGGTTTATGTAGGACATTACAATGAGGTGACAGACGTCATGGGATACCTCATAAGATCGTGTCGGACTTCCTTTCTTCCAGCATAGTGCAGCAACTCAACATGGCAAGGACTCAACAAGTCATTGGAAGTCTCTGCAGAAATATTGAGCCATGCTGCCTCTACAGCCATCCATAATTGAGAAAAGATATGGCAGTACAGGATATTGTGCACAAACTGACCTCTCGATTATTTCCCATAAATATTCGATGGGATTCAAGTTGAGTGATCTGGGTGGGCAAACCGTTTGCTTGAATTGTCCAGAATGTTCTTCAAACCAACTGCAGACAATTGTGGCCCAGTGATGTGGCAGACTAGCACCCATAAAAATTCTATTGTTGTTTGGCAACATGAAGTCCACAAGTGGCTGGAAATAGTCTCCAAGTAGCTGAACATAACCATTTTCAGTCAGTGATTGTTTCAGTTGGACCACTCCATGTAAACAAAGCTTGCCACCATTATGGCGCCACCACCAGCTTGTACAGTGCCTTGTTGACAATTAGAGTTCATGGCTTGATGGGATTAATGCCACACTCGAACTCTACCACCCACTCTTACAAACTGAAATTGGGGCTCATCTGACCAGGCCACAGTTATCCTGTCACCTAGGGTCCAACTGATAGGGTCACAAGCCCAGGAGAGCTGCTGCGGACGATGTCATGCTGTTAGAAAAGCCATTCATGTCAGTCGTCTGCTACCACAGCCCATTAACACCAGATTTCGCTGCACTGTCCTAAAAGACACTCTGTCATATGTTCCACATTGATTGCTTGCAGTTATTTCACACAGTGTTGCTTGTCTGTTAGCCCTGACAACTTTATGCAAACACTGCTCCTCTCGGTCATTAGGTGAAGGCCGTTGGGCACTGTGTTGTCCATGGTGAGAGGTAATGCCTGAAATGTGGCATTCTTGACACACACTTGATGCTGTGGATTTGGGAATACTTAATTCCCTAATGATTTCTGGAATGGAAGGTCCATATGTCTAGCTCCAACTACCATCCTGTGTTCAGTCTGCTAATTCCTGTCCTGTGGCCATAATCACACCAGAAACCTTTTCACAGGATTACCTTAGTACAAATAACAGCTCCACCAATGTGCTGCACTGTTGCACCTTGCGTATCTGACACTACCACCACCTGTATGTGTGCGTATCGCTATCCCATGAATTTTTCACCCTTGTGTATTTGTAGCAACCTCAAAAATCTACCAAATTAAATTGAATTAAAAAAGTAATGGCTGACGGCATGCTTTGTTGTGTGAATATCTAAATAATCTAGAAATAATAGTTGTATAATATTTAACACTGTATCATCCATTTAGAGTAGAGACAGTACATTTCAGAATACGCGTTTCTTCTTCAGTAACTCTCTCTTCTCTTTATCTATTTTCCTGCCTCATAATTGATTTTTGGTACTTCAAAAAATTACTTGTTGCAGGCAACTTTTTCATTTCTCTCTATTTTTAATATACTTCTTTCCTTTTGAGATTCATGTGTAGAAATAAAATTGGATTAATTACAAATTAGAAGAAAAATTTACTTAGACCGTTACAAAAATTAAAGAAAGAACTGTTGTTGTTTACTTGATGTATAAGAAACCTTCTGCAGTGCTTTTTGTATTGTGGTCTACAGAACTACAACCAGCTTTCATTATTATAGTAGACTCAGACTTAAATGGAAATTCTTTGCTTGGTTTTGGCTCATTATATTCCAGTAAGGTTCAAAATTTGAAACAAGTAGCATCTGAGTAAAAGTAAGAAAATGAAACAAATGCTACAAGATAGTTTTCAAATTTTGGCTAATTTTAGCTTGCTCCAGACTGATATCCTCATATGCAATTAAAATCATTGTGCAGATAATGAATGCCACAGGTATTAGATGCTTGTAAAGTGGATTGTAGCTGGCACAAATCTTCAGATTGCTCTGACATTGAAGCTGAGTCAGTTGTTCCATGTCAATATAAAATTTCAGCTACAAATTAAGTCATGGTCACATGCGTGCTAAAAACTAAGGGAAAACATTTCTTCCTTTCCTGAAATATATTCCCCAGACATTGATGTCCTGTTCTCATCTGTCATCAGTTTCTCTGTAAAGCATCTTGAGGATAAAGCTCTGTATTGGTACCATTATATGGAGACTGCAGTTGGCTGTATGTAAAGGACAATTTGCAGCATTTTCTCTTGTAGCTCCATTCAACGTGTCCACATGTTAATTTCATTATTTCAGTAATTCTGTCACAATATCTTTGCACTGTGTCATGACTGAAGGTAAGCAAACAGTATGAACAATAGATTGCATATCTTTGAATTTCTGTGTAATAAACAAGGCACCATATCTTAAGACCATAGAAAAGACTGACTATGGGGACGATTGACTGAACTGGCTTTGTAGCATCAACTAAAACAGCCAAGCTGTGCTGGTGCTGTAAATGGCTGAAAGCAGGAGGAAACTATAGCAAAATTTTTTCCAACAGCATGCCGCTCTACTGTATGGTTAAATGATGATGGTACCATCTTGGATAAAATGTTCCAGGGCTAAAATAGCCCCCCATTTGGATCTCCGGGTGGGGACTACTATGGAGGATGTAGTCATCAGGAGAAACAAAACTAGCAATCTACAGATTGGGGTGTGGAATGTTAGAACCCTTGATCAGATAGGTGGGCTAGAAAATTTAAAGAGGTGCATATAGGTTGAAATTAGATGTAGCAGGGATTAGTGAAATTTGGTAGCTGCAGGAGGAACAGGACTTCTGGTCAGGTGAGTACACGGTTTTCAATACAAAATCAAATAGGAGTAATGCAGGAGTGGATTTAATCATGAATAAGGAAACAGGAATGTGGTTAAGCTAATATGAACAGTGTAGTGTATGCATTATCATAGCTAAGATATATATGAAACCCATGCCTACCACAATAGAACGAGTTTATATGCCAACCAGCTCTGCAGCTGATGAAGAGGTTGAAGAAATGTATGATGATATAAAAGAAATTATTGAAATAGTTAAAGGAGATGACAGGAATTTAATTGTGATGGGGGAGTGGAATCCAATAGTAGGAACAGGAAGGGAAGGAAAAATAGCAGGTGAATATGGCCTAGGGGAAAGGAATGCAAGAGGAAACTGCCTGGTAGAATTTTGCACAGAGCATAATTGAATCATCGCTAACACTTGGTTTGAGATTTATAAAAGAAGTTTGTGTGTGAGGGAGGAGTTGGAGACACTGGAAGATTTCAGATTGATTGAATAATGGTAAGACAGAGATTTAGGATCCAGATTTTAAATTGTAAGACATTTCTAGGGGCAAATGTGGACTTTTGCCACAATTTATTGGTTGTGAACTGTAGATTAAAACTGAAAAAAACTGGAAAAAGGTACTAAATTAAGGAGATAAGATCCGCATAATTTGAAAGAACCAGAGGTTGCTGAGAGTTTCAGAGGGAGTGTAGGGCAATAGTTAACTAGAGCAGGGGAAAGAAATACAGTAGAGGACAAAGGGCAGCTTTAAGAAATGAAATAGAGAAGGCAGCAGAGCATCAAATAGGTTAAAAGATATGGTGTAGTAGAAAACCTTGGATAACACAAGAGATACTGAATTTAAGTAATGAAAGGAGAAGATATAAAAAAAAAATGCAGCAAGTGAAGCAGGCAAAAGGAAATACAAATGTTTAAAAACTGAGATTGACAGAAAGTGCAAAATGGCTAAGCAGGAATGGCAAGAGGATAAATGTAAGGATATAGAAACACATATCACTAAGGGAAGTATAGATACCACCTATAGGAGAATTAAAGAGCCCTTTGGAGAAAAGAAAGCAGCTGTAAGAATATCAAAGGCTCAGGTGGAAAACCAGTCTTGAGCAAAGAAGGGGAAGATGGAAGGAGAACATAGAAGGTCCATACAAGGGAGATAAACTTCAAGGCAATATTATAGAAAGGGAAGTGGATGTAGAGAGAGAAGAGAAGGGAGATACGGTACTGTGAGAAAAATGTGAAGAGCTCTGAAAGATATATGTCAAAACAAGGCCCCAGGAGTAGACAATATTTCGTCAGAACTAGTAATAGCCTTTGGAGAGACAGCCATCACAAAACTCTTCCATCTGGTGTACAAGATGTATGAGATAGGCAAAATACCCTCTGACTTCAAAAAGAATTTAATAATTCCAATTCCAAAGAAAGTAGTTGCTGACAGGTGTGAAAATTACCAAACTAGCAATTTAATAAGTCATGCAAAAAATACTAACATGAGTTTTTTACAGAAGAATGGAAAAACTGGTAGAAGCCAATCTTGGGGAAGATCAGTTTGGATTCTGGAGGAATGTAGGAACATGCAAGGCAATACTGACCATACGACTTATCTTAGAAGATAGATTAAGGAAAGGCAAACCTATGTTTATAGCATTTGTAGACTTGGAGGAAGCTTTTGGCAATGTTGACTGGAATACCCTCTTTGAAATTCTGAAGGTAACAGAGGTAAAATACAGGGAGTGAAAGGCTATTTACAAGTTGTACAGCCACCAGAGAACAGTTGTAAGACTCCAGGTGCATGAAAGAGAAGTAGTGGTTGAGTAGGTAGTGAGAGAGCGTTTTAGCCTATCCTTGATGTTATTCAATGTGTACATTGAACAAGCTGCAAAGGAAACCAAAGAAAAATTTTGAGTAGGAGTAGAAGTTAAGAGAGAAGAAATAAAAACCTCACGGTTTGCTGATGGCTCTGTAGTTCTGTCATTGACAGCAAAGGACTTGGAAGAGCAGTTAAATGAAATGGACATTTTCCTGAAAGGAGGAGATAAGTTGAACATCAAGAAAAGCAAAACAAGGATAATGGAATGTAGTCAGTTTAAATTGTGTAATTAGATTAGAATTATGAATTAGATTAGGAAATGAGACACTTAAAGTGGTAGATGAGTTTTGCTATTTGGGCAGCAAAATAACTAATTATGGCTGAAGTACAGAGGATAATGAATGCAGACCGGTAGTGGTAAGAAAAGCATTTCTGAAGAAGCAAAATTTGTTAACATCAAATATAGATTTAACTGTTAGGAAGTCTTTTCTGAAAGTATTTGTTTGGAGTGTAGCCATGCGTGGAAGTGAAACGTGGATGATACACAGTTTAGACAAAAAGAAAATAGAAGCCTTTGAAATGTGGTGCTACAGGAGAATGTTGAAGATTAAATGGATAGATCACATAACTAATGAGGAGGTACTGAATAAAATTAGGGAGACAAGAAATTTACTGTGCAATGTGAACAAAAGAAGAGATCGGTTGATAGGACACATTCTGAGACATCAAGGGACCAGCAATTTAGTATTGGAGGAAAGTAGGGGGAGGGAGGGGGTAAAAATCATAGAGAGAGACCAAGAGATGAATACAGCAACCAGATTCAGAAGTATGTAGGTTGCAGTAATTCTTTGGAGATGATGAAGCTTGCACAGGATATAGTAGCATTGAGAGGTGCATCAAACCAGTCTTTGGACTGAACCCCAAAAGCAGCAGCAGCAACAACAACAACAACAACAACACACACACACACACACACACACACACACAGGGCCATGCACCTGTGCTGATGTCACATCCAATACTATTGTAAATGCCAAAGGACCTGGGTTTGATTTATGGTACTACAAAGAATTTTTCCTTGGTGGCAAGGTTGGTATTTAATGCATTCAGCCTTATAATGTCAATTGGGAAGCTATTTGAATGAGAAGTAGCAGTTATGCAGTCTGCAAAGTTGGCAGTATGTGTGGGAAAGTGGTTTGTTGACCCCATAGCCTTCCATTCCATACCATGTCAGCATGATGCTGCAAATTAGAGGATGACAAAGTGACCTGTCAACATCCCTTGGACTTTGCTGGCATGAACAAGGGGCTTGTAATAACATTAGTATTGTGTCACAACAGAATTAATAAACAGTATCAAGAAAGAAGCAATAGCATTCCATGACCATAAACTTGGTAAAGCACATAATCCACTGTTTGGTACACAAAAAAGAAAAGAATAAAACTTATTCCATGCAATTGAAGTAGAGTCGAAAGTGGATCTTGAGAGTTAACTATACATTTATGATACCATTAATGGGACTGTGGATGTTAGCTTCATCCTAGCCATGAATTGGTTGTTTCACATTTGTCCCAGTCAAAGAAATGACAAAATCCCTGCTCATGCATTTCTTTGAGGAAGGAACCAAGCTGGATTGCCCTCAAAGGTGGGACATTCTGAACTCTTTTCACAGATGTTGGCTATAGAGTTGTGTCCTTGGCCTCTTCCTCTCTCTGACACGTCCCCCTTCATCTTTGTCTCCCCTTGGCCTCCAAACAAGTGGGTGCTGTAAAAGTTTCATGTTCTTTCTCTTGTGTCTATTGGCAGTACTACATGTTATATATGGAAGCTAGAAATTACATTAACTTTTTGCTTTGCTTCCAAATGACATGTGTGTAAGTAAAATCAGTATTGAAAACAGACACCACTGAATGTGGATTAAATCGGGAAACAAGACATTCAGTCTTAGCCTACAGCTTTTTAAGTTTAGAAAAGCTTCATGCTTGGAAATGAAATAGACAGAAAATGAAATGGGTGACATGCCTCACTGGCAAAGAAATGGAAATATCTGTCAGAATATGATCAGTTAGGTCCTAATAATCTATTCCTATGATCCTGTTGTTATTTCAGTTCATGTCCATTGCCATATGTTGTACACTTTCTTACATCAACCCATCAAATTATTAAAGGCAGTTACCAGTATGAGATCACTTAGCAAGAACAGAGTCTTTGTTTCATATTGCCTACCAAGAATGAATTATGCATTTTGGTACAAACATTGTATGGAAATGAAAAATATTCCCAACAGAATTAAGTGGAAAAAGAGAATGATGTAATAAATAAAGTTTATTTGAAGAGAGGAATGATGATTAAATTCTGAAAGGAGATAAGGAAATAAGACATTTGGAATCAAGATAAAAAGAATGAGAAATAATTAAAAAAAAAAGAAGCAGAGCTCCAATACATTATCTGTTTATAACGACACGTTTTCTACATGATCCAGCAACATAAGCCACTAGTTTCTAACCCTGATGTGGTATATACACTACTGGCTATTAAAATTGCTACACCAAGAAGAAATGCAGATGATAAACGGGTATTCATTGAACAAATATATTATACTAGCACTGACATGTGACTACATTTCCATGCAATTTGGGTGCATAGATCCTGAGAAATCAGTACCCAGAACAACCACCTCTGGCCGTAATAACGTCCTTGATATGCCTGGGCATTGAATCAAACAGAGCTTGGATGGCGTGTACAGGTACAGCTGCCAATGAGCTTCAACGCGATACCACAGTTCATCAAGAGTAGTGACTAGCGTATTGTAATGAGCCAGTTGCTCGGCCAGACGTTTTCAATTGGTGAGAGATGTGGAGAATGTGCTGGCCAGGGCAGCAGTCGAACATTTTCTGTATCCAGAAAGGCTCGTACAGGACCTGCAACATGCAGTCGTGCATTATCCTGCTGAAATGTAGGGTTTTGCAGGGATCGAATGAAGGGTAGAGCCACGGGTTGTAACACATCTGAAATGTAACGTCCACTGTTCAAAGTGCCATCAATGTGAGCAAGAGGTGACTGAGATGTGTAACCAATGGCACCCCATATCATCATGCCGGGTGATACGCCAGTAAGGCGATGATGAATACATGCTTCCAATGTGCGTACACCGCGATGTCACCAAACACGTGCACCCGGGTTTGTCGTTGAGCACACCATCGCAGGTGCTCCTGTCTGTGATGCAGTGTCAAGGGTGACCGCAGACATGGTCTCCAAGCTGATAGTCCATGCTGCTGCAAATGTCGTAGAACTGTTCGTGCAGATGGTTGTTGTCTTGCAAATGTCCCCATCTGTAAACTCAGGGATCGAGACGTGGCTGCACGATCCGTTACAGCCATGCAGATAAGATGCCTGTCATCAAGGCTGCTAGTGATACAAGGCCATTGGAAGCCAGCACGGTGTTCCGTATTACCCCCCTGAACCCACCGATTCCATATTCTGCTAACAGTCATTGGACCTCGACCAACGCGAGCAGAAATGTCGCGATACGATAAACCGCAATCGCGGTAGGCTGCAATCCGCCCTTTACCAAAGTCGGAAAAGTGATGGTACGCATTTCTCCTCCTTACACGAGGCATCACAACAACGTTTCACCAGGCAATGCCGGTCAACTGCTGTGTGTGTATGAGAAATCGGTTGGAAACTTTCCTCATGTCAGCACATTGTAGGTGTCGCCAGCTGTGCCAGCCTTGTGTGAATGCTCTGAAAAGCTAATCATTTGCATATCACAGTGTCTTCTTCCTGTTGGTTTAAATTTTGCATCTGTAGCATGTCATCTTCATGATGTAGCAATTTTAATGGCCAGTAATGTATTAAGAACAATATCTAGAAGTCATGTAAAATTGAAAATAACCTATGACAGTACTGGAACAACATTAAATATAAGCTAATGTTACATGAAGGATGTGATTCAGAATGTTTCACTTTAAGTGACAAAATAACATTGAGAAAAATGAATGAATGTATATATCTCCGATACACCTGCACTTATCGTACTGAAGCATATAGTTTCTCTGTGGTAAAAAGGAAACCTGAAAAGTATGTTTCGATCAAAAGAAGCAGCACTGGAGTAGCAAGGAATATGGTAGAGTTAAGAAAATCAACTGCAAGGTTCTACAGTTCCACTTAGGAGAGAACAGCAAATATATATTACTAATAAGTGGCAAAAAATCAGAAAATCGCACTCACTTTCAGTTTACAGTAGCACTCATTTTCTTGTATTAAGTATTCCCCCCCCCCCCCCCCCCAACCCCCCCACCCTCCCAGTTATTATGGGTTGTTCTTATTACATTCACGTATGGTGTGTGGGAAGAGACTGACTGTGTAAATATCTCTGTGCACATTGTAATTAATCCAGTTTTGTCCTCATGATCCCTAAGTGATATGTGGAGGAATGATCATTTGAAGCCAGTTCTTGAAACTTTGAGAGTAGGCATTATTGGGGAAGTTCACGTCTACACTCTTGTGTCTGCCAGTTCAGTTTCTTCAGAATCTCTGTGACACTCGCCTATGAGTCACACAAACCTTCGACCATTCATGCTGTCCTTCACGGTATACATTCAATATCCCCCATTTGTCCTATTTGGTATGGCACCCACACACTATAGCAGTATCATAGGATGACTTGCACGATTGAATTTTGAGCAATCTCCTTTGTTGCATTTTCCTAGTATTCTACCAATAGACCAGACTCTGCTACCTACTTTACCTGTGACTGAGGCTGTGTGACTGTTCCATTTCCTATCCCTAAAAAGTGTCACATCCGTGTATTTGAATGGGTTAACCAATTTCAACTGTGACACGTAGATACTCTCTCATAGAATATATGTTTTTCATTTTGTGAAGTGAAGTGGACAGCTTTACATTTTTGAACATTTAAAATAAGTTACTAATTGTTGCACTACCTTGAAATCTTATCCAGATCTGACTGAATATTTGTGCAGCATTTTTCAGACAGTACTTCACTATAGACAACTGCTTCATCTGTGATAAGTCATAGGTGAATATTAATAGTATGACTGGGTTCACTGTTAGGAGATATGAAGTGATCCTCAGTAGCAAAAGCAAAGTACAAATAGTTCTGTAACAATAATGAATCTTCAGTGTAAAATAAATGAAAAATAGAGAGAGAAGGAAGTGAGGTAGTTTCGGAAAGGTTGGGGGGGGGGGGGGGGGGGGGGTTAATTTTTGGTGATACGGTGTGCTCACGCTCAGCATGCTCAGTTTTGCAGTTCCCAACAAACAATTTGGTTATGGCCGTCTGGTTAACAGTCGTACACGCAAACAAAACAGTACAGCGGATATACAACATGGTTTCTTTTATCCTTGACCCTACCTCTGATCAAATACTTAAGCTCAAAGTAAATGTGATTTTCTGTTCTATAATGTGTATGTATGTGCCAACCATTACTCTTCTATCAGGAGGTGGATGCTTTTATGAGCTCTTGTTTCAATCTTGGAATTTCCATTATGATTAACTCTCTCTCTCTCTCTCTCTCTCTCTCTCTCTCTCTCTCTCTCTCTCCTCTCCCCCCCCCCCCTCCCACCCTCCTCTCCATCTCTATATTTATAATGTATCTTTAGTAGATAGAACTTATACACTAGGTGAAGGCAGAAGCTTCTACGATCACAAATGACAATTATTGCTTGACTGATACATCGTGTTAATTGTAGTTACAGGAAGTTCAATTTAACTTTCTCCCATTTCCTTTGTTTCCAGACAGGAAGTTAATGATAAAAATTACATTTCATGTTAAGTAATTCTGTCGGAGGATATAAAATAGCTTTTGCAACTAGGAAAAATCAATAGGTAAACATAAAATTCATGCATGTGATAATCAATCATGATAAAAACAATAGTAAATTATAAAGCTATCAAAGAAACACAGCACTTTTGGCATAAAATATTTGAAAAGTTACAAGAAGTACAAATAAATTATGTAAACACATAAAACTGCTACCAGTCACATTTTTTTGAAATAGTTATTTATTATTCCATGAGCTGGTTTTCAGATATTTTCAGGCTCAGCTTCAGAGGGCTTTCAGAAGTTACACATTTATGCTGATGAATTAAAGCATGTTTCATCTTCTTGTCATAGAGCCAGCACCCAGCATTATGCCTGAAATAGATATGTAATTCCGGAAAACCGTCTGAAGATGAGACTGAAAAAGTTTGAAAACTGGTTCATGGAATAATAAATAACTATTTCAAAAAAATTGACTGGATGCAGTTTTGTGTACTTAAATTGAATAAACAGTCACGTGTTATAAAACATCCGTAATGGATAAACATAACAAATAAATTAGTCAGTACGCTAGGACAACAAATCAAAAAGAGATTGACTGCTTCAGTCATGATTAAGACTGGATGACGAAATGAAAAGAAGCAAAATGTAGGGAAAACTGATGTTTAATGAATGATCAGAAACTTGGTCGTTAGTGGTAGACCACAAGCTAGGACTGGACAATGATAACCACAAAATTGGCAATGACCATTTCAAAGGAATCAATCCACCATTCTCCTAAACTGATTTAGGAAAACCATAAAAAACACAAATTAGAATAATCAGATATGGATTTGAGCACCACTCCTGATCAGATATGGATTTGAGCACCACTCCTTCCAAATGCGAGTCCAGAGCCTTAACCACAGCTGCAGTCAGGATTTGAGTTCAACCTTTATAAAACTATCTTGAAGAATACTAAGTATTGATGGAGGGGGGCGGGGGTTTATTTGCAGTCTGTAGTACTTTATATCACCGAATGGACAAAATAGCATGATTCTGGTGTAGGTACAAATAAGTATCATCAACAGTACCAGTTGCTGTAACTGCCGACACTTCTAATGGCAGACTCTCATTCACAAAGCTGTAGAGAATGAAGTCATACTTTCTTCAGCACATTCCATGCATGGAAAAGACAACCTGGGATTTTCAAGCTGCCTTTGTTGTGCATCAAACTGCTGTATCCATTTGTCATGCCATTATAGCCCCTGGCCTTTTAGTTGACTTGAAGCGATGTAATATGCATAACACACCTATCTTATTTGATTTTATGTCGTGATGTACAGTTCGTACAGATTTTGTTAAACATTAATTTTGTAGCAGCAGTATTATTTTGTTGATATGTATCTCATCATTTTGTAAGAAAGGTAAAGTTCATGTGTAATCCAAACAACTAAAAAGTCTGTTGATGTCAATATCTTACTAACCTACATAAAAAACTGTATTATTTTAGATACAAAAAAAGAAAAAAGTACTTAATATACCACAACTGTAGTGAAACATGTTTGCGCAATAAACAAAATGAAAAATAGTATTCTTGTAAGAATTTTAATTTCTTTATAATTTCTGCAAGCATGTGAACAGAACGTAAAATATGATTATGATGTAGCAGATTGACATAAATTTTTTCATTGAGACATTGAATTGTAATATTTTTTTCCAGTTGTGGTGATGATATTATAATATTCCCAAAGAATTTCATGATAAAGGTGTATTTTAATGAGGAAGAGAAGGTTTTTCTTCAAGCTCACATTCACAAGCTGTAGAGTTCATTTTCCATCATCATCTTCATTTCATCAAACTAGCTTGATATAGATTGCAGTTACCCAAGCAAAGGACTTTTCACACTGATTAATAAGCATTCAGCTAAAATTAATCTAAGGTTTTTTGACAGCTTTCAAATTTCTTCTGTTCTTCAGTGGACGCAGTGACTTAATAAACTGAACCAACTGTAGTAACAGTTGCTTTTTGTACTGATACACATAATATGTGTAATTGTATGCATCGATTATGTTGCTCTGTTACTCAAAGACTTCTTGGAGCTATTTTAAAATTCATTAGATTTTAATAATTTCAACCAAAGTATAGCCACTTTTGTTGTAAACAAATAATTGACATAAGTTTTAAGTCCAATTAAAGAAAGGGGGGGGGGGGGGAGACGTGTCCACCAGAACACTGCACTATGACTTCACTTTATTCAACAAGTAGTTTCAGTAGAAATACCATCATCTGATCAGATGTAATTGAGTTATATGAGTTAATTATGATGAACACTTGTTATCAAGTGCCTTGAACCATTACACATTACAAGCATTTGTATATGTGCCTGTATAACAGGTATAGTGTATGAAAGTTGTGAATTTTACATTGAATAGTTTCATCTTTAAAAAAAACTAAAATACATTACTGTTAGCTGCAGTTTATAATAATCTTTTTTTCCTTAAAAAATTATTGTTACATGTTAACCTCTTCTATATGTTGTTGTTGTTGTGGTCTTCAGTCCTGAGACTGGTTTGATGCAGCTCTCCATGCTACTCTATCCTGTGCAAGCTTCTTCATCTCCCAGTACCTACTGCAACCTACATCCTTCTGAATCTGCTTGGTGTATTCATCTCTTGGTCTCCCTCTATGATTTTTACCCTCCACGCTGCCCTCCAATACTAAATTGGTGATCCCTTGATGCCTCAAAATATGTCCTACCAACTGATCCCTTCTTCTAGTCAAGTTGTGCCACAAACTTCTCTTCTCCCCAATACTGTTCAAAACCTCCTCATTAGTTATGCGATCTACCCATCTAATCTTCAGCATTCTTCTGTAGCACCACATTTCGAAAGCTTCTATTCTCTTCTTGTCTAAACTATTTATCGTCCATGTTTCACTTCCATACATGGCTACACTCCATACAAATCTGTATTATTTTAATTATTAATATTTTATGATTTCAGAAACGACTTCCTGACACTCAAATCTATACTCGATGTTAACAAATTTCTCTTCTTCAGAAATACTTTCCTTCTCATTGCCAGTCTACATTTTATATCCTCTCTACTTCGACCATCGTCAGTTATTTTGCTCCACAAATAGCAAAACTCCATTACTACTTTAAGTGTCTCATTTCCTAATCTAATTCCCTCAGCATCACCCGACATAATTTGACTCTTCTATATAGGTATTATAAATTTTTTACATTTGCAAAAGGAGCGATTATGAAGTATCAAATATTTTACATTAGCCTACATATACTATACGGTTAAGAGATATGTCACTGAGTTCAGATATTGTAATTTATACATTTACATTTTGCTTATAACATTTGGCCTTCAATCAAATTAGCAAACCTGGCAGTGCTTCACAACAGCTGAATATGTACAGGCATTGGATATGTGGCCGTATGTCTTCCCCCTTCCCACTCTCTCTGACCATCTCCTCCTTCCCTCTCCATCTGTTCATCCCCCCCCCCAACCACGGTCCATTTTCTCTCCCACCCTCTCATTCATCTGGAACCTGTGTTGGGAACTGGAGTCACTTAAAATAAATGGGTAAGTTGGTTGTGTTCATTTGTATTGGGGCATAAGAGACCTGTCCTGCAGCTAGATCTGTTAGGGCAGTAATTTCACTGACAATATTTCACATAGTTTTAATCTGCAGAAGGTTAAAATTATAAAGATTTGGATAATTCAGATTCCGTAGTAGCATTCTATTCACATGCCCATAAGCCAGAAATACAAATTTCCCATTTTCTTTTACAACTGACTGCAAGGAAGAAAACAGGGCAGTACATAGTTGTGTATAAAATTTTTGTTTAAAATTACTTGTAAGAAGAAAAAATACACTGATGAGCCAAAACATTATGACCACTGCCCACTGCAATGCACTGGTGGCATTTGGGCACGTGGGCTGGAAACAAAAGTGTGTAAGTGGAGCAGAACGGATGGGGGATCAGCCTAATGAAGATATGGGCTGCAAATGGGAAAATCCATTGAGATAAGCAACTTTGACAAAGGGCAGATTATTATTATGCAGAGCCTGTGAATGAGTATCTCAAAAATGGCGAACCTGGTCGAATGTTCATGTGCTACTGTTGGAGGTAGGAGGACAGTCAAACTACTATTAGGTACTAAATGGTAGGATGTCACCAACACTCTACAGAACATGAGGTTCAGAAGCTTGTCTGCTATGTAAAGTGGGATAGGTGGTGATCTGGGGCATCTCTGCCAAAACGAGCATAATGCTGGTGCACGCACAAGTGTTTCAGAGCACACCATTCATCATACATTGTTGTACATGGAGCTCTGCAGCGGATCACCCCCACATATTCACATATTGACTCAACAACATCATCAATTATGATTGCAGTGAGCACGGGACCATCAGGATTTGACCATCAGTCAGTGGAAATGTGTCGGCTCTTTGGTTGATGAAACACATTTTTGCTACACTAGGTCATTGGTCGTTTCCACAAACACCATCATTGAGGTGAGTGGTAGCTTGAAATGTGCATCACACCATGGATGCAGGCAGGTGGGAGTGGTATTATGATATGGGAGACATTTTCCTGCACTTGCATAGGACCTATGTTAATAATCAAAAACATGCTGACAGCTGCAAACCATGAGCATTGCTCCATACTTGATGACTTCCCCAAAGGCGATGTCATCTTTCAGCTGTATAATTGTCCATGCCTCGAGCCGGAACCATGGTACAGTGGTCTGAGGAACATTACAGTGAACTCACATCGATGTTTCAGTGACCAAATTCACTTGATGTAAATCCTATGGAATCCCTCTGAGTCATTGTCGGGTGCCATCAGCACGTATGAAAATCAGCAGTCTGTTATTTGAATGAATTTCACAACCTGTGCATAGGCATCTACCGCCACATACTTCCACAAACCTACCAACAAATTGTTCGATCCCTAATACGCAGAATCAGTGATGTATTTTGTTCCAGAGATGGAAAAACTAACTGTTAAGCAGGTGGTCATTATGTTTTGCGCTCATCAGTGTCTACGTGGGAGAAACAATTTGTCTAATTTTTTAAATGTCCTGCTATCGTAGTTAAAACTGGCTTTGGGAAAGACAAAGAAACTGCTTATTTTCACAATATGGCATAGCCAATTTTTACAGAAAACCTGTGTATTGTTGTTTTTAAAATATATATATATAGCTTATATCTGTCTGAATGTGTATTACAGTATTATGTAAAAATCTGCAGTAAGGCGCTCAAGAAACTCTCTCTCTCTCTCTCTCTCTCTCTCTCTGTACATGCTACCAAAATATAAAGTACAGTCTTCATTTAACATTGCTACAAAAAATCTCAAAAAGTATTTGACTGAATACTTCATATTTTTACATCATTCTCTACTACACTCTCTCGCTTATGTACAATATATATTAAAAAATATATTGCCTGTGTCCATCTGAACATTTAGCAGAGTATGACATAAAAATCTGAAGTAAATAGGTCAAGCACTTTTTGAGACTTTTTTTAACAATGTTAAATGACAACTTGCCTTTTTATAGTAGTAGTATAGATTTGGTAATAATATGGATACATATTTGTTTACATTGCAAACGTCAAAACATTTTCTGTTTTTTTTTTTTTAATTTTTTTATTATTCTTGTGTTTAGAAAGCATTTTGTTGTTTTCAGTTGACAAGCTGCAAAATTTATAGTAAATATAAAGCTACCTGCACACACAACCATTAGTGTTGAAGGAGATACATAAACAAATGTTTTTCAATGTTATTTTCAAATTTAACATAAGACCAACACCTATAAGCAAAGTGTAAATGTACAACATATAATGCTTCAACTCGGTGTTGGATGTCTGTACTACATGTAAACTAATGTAAAAATTTGGACACCTAATAATCACTCCTTTTCCAAATGCAAGATTTTTGTAAAACAAAATCCATACAATCTACACAAGAGATTAACATGTAACCATAATTTTTCAGAAAGAAAATAAACAGAAATCCAACTGAAAATAGGAGAAATTGCTGAAACATGTTTAGGTAATAACAAAGCTATAAAATGGTATCTGCATGCGGCAGAATTTCTCTTCAGTTTACATATATTATGTAGGCTCCTTGCTGCCAAACAAAAAATTTCTAATTGTTGCAGCTTTAACATTCATTTTGAGCCACATGGCAGTGTATTGTGTAGTGCCAAGTGGCATACATTCTATATGTAAGTTACAATAATGTATTTTGACTTTTAAAGATAAAAGTGTTTATTTTTAAGTTCACAAATTTCATAAACTTTGCCAGTTGTGCAGGTACATGTATAAATGCTTGTAATATGTAACGATTTACGGATTGTCCTAGATAGCTAATTTGACCAGATTAAGACCTTGTTATTGAAAGTAGTTATCAAATAAAGTCAAGTCATATTACAGCTTCCTGGTGGGGTTTTCCTTTTTCAAGTAAAATTATTGGTTATATTTTGTACTAGGTGTAAAACTTAGCTTCTGCTGTTTTTTCCCCAACATCTGAGGCTTTAATGAAACAAATTGGTTACACATGTATCAATCAAAGTATTTTCCACCACTGGCCCTTTTGAGCAGTGTACAAATCCCGCGTAAAAAAAATTGTTCATCTTTTGAAGCGATCCACAAATCGATTCAATTTGTGACTTCTTCATGAGATCGGAAGTGTTGGTCAGCCAGGCCTTGCGCCATTGATCTAAACAGGTGATAGTCAGAGGGAGCACTGTCTGGAGAATATGGTGCGTGGGGTAGGACTACCCATTTTAATGTTTACAAGTATGTTTTGACCTCTTTTGCAATGTGTGGTTGAGCGTTGTCGTGCTGCAAAATCACTTTATCATCCTCTCACTATATTGTGGCCATTTGTCTTTTAATGCTCTGCTCAAACACATTAATTGCATTCGATAACGAGCACCTGTGATTGTTTCAGTTGGTTTTAACACCTCATAGTGCACAAAGCTGAGCTGGTCCCAGCAAATGCAGAGCATGATCTTGGAGCTGTAAATATTCAGTTTGGCTGTCAACGTGGAAGCATAGCCGCGATATCCCCATGAGTTTTTGCATTTAGGGTTATTGTAATAAACCCATTTTTCATCCCCAGTCACAGTGCAATGCAGAAATCCCTTCTGTTTTTGCTCTCTGAAGCAACTGTTCACAAACACATAAATGCCATTCAACGTCTCTTGGTATCACCTCACATGGAACCCAAGTTCCTTCTTTCTGAATCATGCCCATAGCCTTGAGACGTTTTGAAATGGCTTGCTGTGTCGCCCCCACTAATCGTGCCAATTCTTCTTGAGTTTGACACGAGTCTTCACTCAGCAATGTCTCTAATTCTGTATCTTCGAAAACTTTCTCTCTTCGATCACTGTGTCAGTCTACGACATTAAAATCACCGTCCTTGAAGTGTTGAAACCACCCAAGACACATTCTTTCACTAACAGCTTCCTTACCATATGTACTCAAGAGCATTCGATGAGACTCAGCCACAGTTTTCTACATATTGAAACAAAACAGTAACACCTCCTGCAAGTGATAAGAATTAGGCTCGTAAACCGACATTTTGAATCAAGAATAACTTTATGATTCAGACGCAAATCGACTAATGTTTGAATGAGGTTATGTTGACCGAGGTCCAAGCTAACTGTCTGACATCTGCGATCTATTTCTTTCCACCACTGTCGCCACCTTTCGGCAAACGGTGGAAGCAAGTCGTACACCTTGTAACATTTCCAAATTTTACAGCAGAGTCTGTGGTATTATGCATGGCATCTGAGAAGCACACATGTCAGAGCGTCCTTATGCCTGCTGTTTTCATTTACCCAATTGCCTCGGTTAACTTTCACCAATAGGTCACCTACTTCATTAGTTGATGTACTTGTTATAGTTTATCTCCCACAAGTTGACATACAGCAACTTAAAATTAATTTACATTGTCAACAGACATTGACGTTTAAATGTTTTAAAAAGATAAGCCAATGCCAGATCAGGTAACTACAAATTATTTGGAGTGAGTTGCTTCTGACAGATAGCAAAATAGTGATTAAGTTCTATTGTTATAGGTTATCTGTCTTGAGCTGACTGCAATGTAATTAAAAAGAATTACACCAGACATGTTTCACTTCTATTTATAAAGCATCTTCTGTGGCATTCTGTAAATTGGATACAAACGTTTGTACATTTATTTTTTAATTATTTTAGGTTAAAAACAGTGTTTTCTTTATGAAGTTAGTCTCTAAGCTACTTACGGTGTTTCGTTACATAGTCTGCATCTTCCACTCTTGCTAGCAGTGGTTGATGTCAACAGGCTTCATTTCACATCTGCAGTTTTTTGCATTTTGTGTTACTTCCTGCACTGCACTATTTATAATTGACTCTCTTAACTGTTTTTCATTCATCATTATGCCTATTCATTTGTTTTCGTTCACGTTGTGAGTGTTGCCAACCTATGAAATGATTGTGTGTGTGTGTGCGTGTGTGAGAGTGAAAGAGAGAGAGAGAGAGAGAGAGAGAGAGAGAGAGAGAGAGAGAGAGAGAGTTAGTGAAATTGTCTTGTATGTAAATAGAGACGTGAGAGGTTTTTTTTTTTTGCCAAGAGGGTTGGGGGGGGGGGGGTGGGGGGGAGAACAACAGGGATGGCCTGGACAGTGATTATGGGATAGATCTGGGAGAAAATGGTAGTGGTAAATGGAGCCTGTGGTTATATTTGTACTTTTAATGTTATATTAAGTGGTCAATCAGTTTAAAGAATGTGTGCTCCCACTTACCCACTTGCAAGATACATGTTGAAAATCTTATCAGAAAACTACAAATTACAAAAAGACAGGACTATAAGAAACACCACACAATTGATTCAGTACATAAAAGACATACCAGTTCCAGACACAGCCACCCTCCTGTCATTTGATGTTTAGAATATGTATTGCAATATACCAAAAACTGAAACAACAAACACATTACACTTCACATGAATACATCCAAGAAACATCAGACTTATAGAGCTAATAACAGGACAGAATTATTTTCAGTTCAATAATGAATTCTATTTACAAAGTGAAGGATTACCAAAGGGATCTCCAGTATCTGGAACCATAGCAAACACATTTATGCACCACGTAGAACAGATTATATTTAACAAAATAGTGCCAGATAGGTACAACATCCTATACAGGATGATATCTTGTGCTAGATAGATGAACCAAACAATAAAATTGACCCGTTACATACAGACATAAATTCTGTTCATGATAAGATACATTTTACAATAAAGAGAGAGCAAAATAGACAGTTAAATTTCTTGGACATCACCATAAAGATTCAAAACAACCGACACACATTTGCCATATACCGAAAACAAGACAACAGCAAACACAATTATACACGAGACATCACAACACCCCAATTCTCAAAAACAGGCAGCACTTAGATACATGCTCCACAGACTAAACACAGTACCATTGGATACAGACAATTACAAAAAAGAAATGAATACTATAATACAAATAGCCACAAACAATGGATACAAAGAGAACTTAGTAACAAAGCTGAACAATAAAATCAAGAAACAGAAAAGAACAAACACCTAACTGCCACCAACACGTGGACAAAATCACACATAAAGAAATACACAAAATACAAGAATAGAAACAGCACAAAGTGTGAAAGAAACAGAAAGTAAAAGATGGTACACAATGACATACAATCACAAATACACAACAGAATATCCAATATTTTCAAAAGACAAGGTAGAAAAATAGCACACCAAACCAACAACTCAATTCAGAAATATTTCCCAAAATCAATAGGAAAAACTGATCTGTATCAGAAATCAGGAATATACCAACTGAAATTCAATAGATGTGATGGAAGATACATAGGTCAAACCAGGAGGACATTTGACATATGTAAGAGCATGGAAGTATAGAACAAAACATTCAACATTTGCAGAACACTTACACCAACACCAACATAAAATTACAATCAGAGAGACAGACATGGAAATCATAAGGGTAAACAACAACGAAAAACACCTCCTCACCTTACAAGAAAACTGCCACATCCAAAAAATCATAACAGAAAAGACAATTTCTCTCTCTCTCTCTCTCTCTCTCACACACACACACACACACACACACACACACACACACACACAATTGTTTCTTAGGTTGGCAACACTCACAACATGGACAAAAACAAATGAATAGGCATAAACACTGTAGCATTGATGAAACAGTTAAGAAAGTCAATTATAAATAGTGCAGTGCAGGAAATAACACAAAATGCAAAAAACTGCAGATGGGAAATGAAGCCTGTCAACATTAACCACTGCTAGCAAGAGGGGAAGGTGCAGACTATTTAAAGAAACACCGTAAGTAGCTTACAGACTAACTTTATAAAGAAAACACTGTTTTAACCTAAAATAATCAAAAAATAAATGTATAAACATATGTATCCAATTTACAGATTGCCACAGAAAATGCTTCAAAATGCGTCTGGTGAAATTCTTTTTAATTACATCGCAGTCAGCTCAAGACAGAAACTATAATGACAGATGTTAACAGCTGCTGCGGAAGATGGCCACACAAACAAACGTATTAGTGATTAAGTGATTACAGTACAACTAGAAAAGTTTGAAACACAAAATGCTGTAGGAACTGCTGTTGACATGAACAGTATGCCAGTATAATCATATTGTAACCAAGAAAATGTTCACAGCAATTATTTCATTAAGAATATAAAAACACATTATAAAGACAAGTGAGATTACCAAACAGCAAAGTGCATAATTGACACCTCACTGAAATGTGAAAGCAATATGATGCAGAGGAGGTGTTGAACATAAATGGGATGATAGATTCAACAGGAACTTTTAACATTTTAACACATGGAAGTATAAGGCTTCTCCACGGTGGTGGCTCAGATACTCTTATTCACTGTGTGTTTGATGGGAAAGAAACTGATTCCATAACTGCTTCAGTGTGTGTATGTCTTTGTGCCCACACGTGTGCATGCGTATGACTACTTTTTTTGCCGTGCTGTACTAAAATTTTTAGATTGAGTATAATAGCTGATGTAGTGTCTCATTCTGTTTCAGTTGCACCCTTGACTGAGAACAAAATGGCCACCTATCGGCAGGTATCCCTCGAGCGATTAGATTTAGCTAGCAAATTGCAAAATCAAGTGCAGGTTAACAGTCCTGTCTGGTCAGCCTCTGCCATAAACATAACTGAGAATCCAATATCTGAGGCAGTAGTGTGTTGAAATAGATAGGGAAAGCATGAAGTTTACCACTATTGTTAAGCAGAATCTTTTTTGTTATTTTATACCACTAGTGGCAAATTAGTTCGATAACTTTTGACTCCAGATTCTGTACGAGTCATCAAAGGCACAATGGAAAAAAACCATAACTTCAGGTAACTTGGAGCACAAATCTCTCGTATGTTACACCTCAAACCTGGAGTTATGATTTCAGAATAGTATTGTTTGACAACTGTCTCATCTTTTTTTAATATATATGTGTATTTACCTGCTTCTGTCATATTTTTGCTAGTACTTAAGTTACACTCAGAATTTTAATAGTATAGTTAAGTGTACTGTTATTAATTTTTGCCAGTGTAACTTTATGTGCAAAAGTTGCTTTGACTGTAGTTTAGTTAGATATGTGTGTGCAGTGCAGAGACATTCTGTTTCCTGTAACTACAACTGTGTAACAGAGCCAGAGCTTTTATTGTGCTGGGCATTTTTAAGATAACACAAATCTGTATAATCAGTGCCTCATTTAATTTCAGCAGCCATGTAGTCTTAGACTAGGTTGCACTACCAAATGTGATACAAATTACTGAGCTAAATTCATGGAATAGTATAGAATTAAGAACACAATTAGGACATACGTATAGTGGAAAATTTGAGATACACTGCTATTGACAGACATTACTTATAGTATTTCTAGTTCAGAGGCAGGCACTTTAGATTAATTACAGAGTGCCCAAGAAAGCAAGTTTGTCACTATATTGATTGTAGATGGAAAGCTAGCAGTGAAAACAAAAAAGGAAAATTTATATAATACATGTAGTGCAGGCCAGAGTACTGCTTTTGTTATGATACTGCAGGAAATATATTTTAATGAAATTTTGTAAAGATGCAATGTTGACAATGGACATATGTACAGAATTTACAAAAAAATGTAATATTTGTGCAGTTTGTAAATAGAAAATTATATATAAAATATTTTGTTTTGTAGGTGTAGATAGTTGTATTGTGTGTTAGTATTTTCATTTTTTTAAATTTTTGTTTCTTGCATTAGAATTCCCTAGCTGATACAAAATGTTTGATGGTATTATTTGTTAACTTTCTCTTGCTCAAAATATACAGGTAACTTCCAATTTGTTTAAAGTAGTATTACATTTGAAAATAAATGTTATCCTTCTGGAACCCAAGTGAATTGTTTTTCATAGCTCTGTTTGCTTATAGGTCCTTTTGCTAGCTTCCTATTGGTTACAGTCACCTTTGGTGGTTTTGATTTGCACAGGGTTTCAGAAAAAGCAGCAGAACAACATGCAAGGTATGATTATCTATTTTGTTGTGTAACACACCAGTGAAATTTATTTTTCAAATTGTAACATATTCTACAAAAAGAGTGGCAGTTGCATTTTCTCTTGGATAAGGAAATATTTCTATGCTAAATGACTTTTTCCACCTCCTACATTGGAGTGACTGAGTGGTATCTTAGCTTTCAGCTTAATCATATATGAAACTTTTACCCAAAAACACACTTGTTCGCCTGGTGTGCAATAAACTGAGCACTAGAACTTGAGGTAATGAATTCAAAAGATAAAGTTGTTAATGATTCTTGTCACTATTTTCTTTCAATAACCGACGTAGTATTGCAATTTCTTTACAGTTGCATCTGTGGTGTAAGGATGGTCAGCACAATTTTGATAACTGGAAGAATGCTGTGTTGATTGAAACCTTGGTACAACTAATCAGTGTTTCAAAAATTATGCCAGATTTGGTTCCTTTTACTCAACATTGCAACCAGTCCCATTCCTTTACCATACCTCATATATTGGCAATGTTTTACTCGTGGCATTAGTGGAAACACAACTGTGTATGCATAAATGAAGTTTTCAGACCTCTTACCATGTCAGCTTAGAGTAAAAACTTGAGCTGCTTGATGATTAGTCTACCTCCGTAAGGAACAACTGACTGTCATGACTGCATGTGTATGGGATAATAAATTTTATTGAAAACAGTACATTAAGAATTTGTTTTTATGTTCCTTTACCTTTCCCACCAGTAATGAGCATTACTATAATTTATTAATTTTCTAGGAACAAAGCAAAAACAGTACAAAAATACTATATACACAATTGTTTCCATTAATACATCACTAATTTTTATAATACAGTCAATCAAGGACACAGCCATTTTTTTTTCAATGTACACACACAAATTACTAGGTGACTGCAACAACTACATCTCTTTGAGAAACAACTGCAACACCAGGAACAAACCACAATAAATTAAGTTCGTATATGGTATATAATGGTTCTGTAGTAACATATAACTTTGGTAAAGTGATGGACTATCCAACATCTACCAGACCAGTGGATGATGATCATGACAGATGAAATAACTTATTAGTTAAGTAGTTTAGAACCACAAACTGTCAGAAGTTTTTCAGTAGTTTGTGCACGTAAGCCAGTACGCGCAGTTTACTGTGCATTGCAGTACCTGCAGGTTTGCCATTTATTCTTTGCTTCGATGTCTTGGCTTGAAGAAGTAAGCCATGCCACTGAATAAAAATGTGTGCTGTGACAATGTGGTTGAAGTCACAGGACAAGAGAAGAAGACACAGTTGTAAAATAGATGTTAGTATTCAGTTGTTATATTTTGAGCTGTGACGTTCACATTTATAGTGAGGTTGAGAGATTGTGGTGTCCCTTATAAAGAGATGTTAATCTGAAGAATTATTATATTTGAAGCCAAAATATAAATTCCATCTACTGGAAAAATGTTGTATTCATTTTTAAAACTCCGTATTATTGTAAACCAAGGACTTCCAGTGTCTGTGGTAGAATTTGGAAACCAAGTCAGAGCTTTTCAAGATTGGCAGTCGTGAAGAAATAAAAAGATGCACTAACCTAATATTCATGTTATAGCTCACAAACAAATTAAACATTTACAATGAAAGGAAAATGCGTGGTACAAGGAAATGAATATATGAACAGAGCAATAAAGCAATTGTATGTTCTGAAAGACATCCTAGTTAGCTTCTCTCAGAGTTCCGATACCATGTTCTTTTGTCATAACAGAAGTATTATGTGTAATCTGCTGAATCATCAAACCTCTCATACATTCTGAGGCACACTATGGAAGAAGTGTAACGACAAGTTTTAACACAAACATCATCCTGTTGAAATAACTCCAAATACATCGAAGCAAATGATGCTGCTTGAATATCCTCCCTAAAATCCCAGTTAATGGCTAGAGTATGGAGCAGCTGGGATAATTTCCGACACTTAGTAGTAGTGCCTCAAACAATTATGGCACACTTTCATGCTGGATAATGTATTTGGGAAGATGGAATTCAAAGTTATAAATGCCTCGTGCAATCTTGATTATTACTATAGTTCAAAATGTAGATATATTAATTGAAAAAGACTTTATGGCAAGTGGGATGCCACCGTATTTAATGAAAAGCTTAATGTATTTGAAGGAAACTAATCTGATATCAACAGTATGATGTGCAAAGATATACATGCATGCAATCCTTGGTGTAAAAGATACCAGCAAACAGCAGTGGCTTACAACTGCACACTTGTAGCAGTGCACCAGTACTCTGCATGGATCTATGGTGTATTCCTACCATTCAGGTGAGGTATCTTGTCAGTTTTGATGACAAATTCTTTGGTCCATAGGTGTATTTTTGTTGACAGTGCAGCATCTCTACAAACTGTAATGTCATGATAGATATAGGCAATGCAAATGTACGGAAGCCAAGTATTTTCCTATCTTCAGAAACTTCAGTCTGGTCACTTGGTACCATGTGGGAGCACATTGATCAACCAGAACACTGTGACCATCTGTCTAATAATTGGTATGTCCACCTTTGGCATGAGTAACAGCGGCAAGGTGTCTTGGCATGGAAGCAATGGGGCCTCGGTAGGTTGCTGGAGGGACACACTGGCCTTGTGACACGGTGGATTATCTTGTTGAAAAATGACACTGCCGTCTTGAAACACGATCATGATGGTCATGAAGGGGTGAAGGTGATCTGCAATCAGTGTACGATACTCCTTGGCTGTCATGGTGCCTTACACGAGCTCCACTGGATCCATGGATGCCCACGTGGATGTCCCCCAGAGTGTAATGGAGCTACCACTAGCTTGTCTCCATGCCACAGCATAGGTGTAAGGAGCTGTTCCCTTGGAAGAGGACAGATTCACACCTCCCCATGATGAAAGTATCAGGACTTTTCAGACCATGTAATGCTCTGCCACTATGCCAACATCCAGTGCTGATCGGCTGCCCATTTCAATTGCAGTTTATGATGTCACTGTGTTAACATCGGCACGAGCCTGGGTCGTTGGCTATGGAAGCCCATCGTTCGGTACACTCTGCGTTCACACACACTTGTACTCTGTCAAGTACTAAAGTCTGATGCTAGTTTTGCCACAGTTCACTGCCTGTCCTGTTTTACCAGTCTGCCCAGCCTACAATGTCTGACATCTGTAATGAGAGGTGGTGCTTAATCCCATGACATCTTAATGTAGTTTCACCTTGATTTTGCCAAATGTTGAAGACACCACAGCACTTCTCGAACACCTGACAAGTCGTGCGGTTTTCAAAATGTCATACTGATCCTCTGGGTCATCATAATCTGCCACCAATCAAACTTGGACAGATCACGTGCCTTCCCATTACACACACGACAGCAAGCTCACTGATACTACACACACCATCCACACGTCTGCCTAACAGTTACTCCTCGCCAGGTGAAGCATCTATCGCCTGGATGGGTTTATGCTGATAGGTCGGTCATCATGTTCCGGCTGATCAGTGTATCTCCAAAGTCCACTGCATTCAGTATTTGCCTACACCTTTTCAAATCTCTTGTATTTCAGGAGGAAATTTACACACATTACAAGCTAATAGTTTGGGCACTTCTGAAGAGAAAACAGTTTTTTTCATTGGAGGCATAGCTAACTATTTAAAATATTTACGTCATATGTAGGCTTTTACAATTAATTGTTCGCAAAAAGATGTCTGAGACCTGCATTTTTTTTTACCTCCAGTATTATTACACAATTACACTTCACTCTTTACGACCATACAATTTAGAAAAGAACCTTTCTTGAATATGAACTAGCAAAGTGTCTCGATCTCTTAATATTATGTTTTACCTCGATAGGATCATATTCAGAATATTTGATTCCTTCAGAAAGTAGACTTTTTGATAATTTAATAGATATATGGTTTTCAGGTTAGTTGCAATCATAAGAAGATTCGTGTATCTGTTGTATATCTGGACCAGGGATAATCATTTACTTGGTGGTAAATTTCTCAGGTTTTCTTTGAGAGTATTACTCTTGGTTTGTGAAGTAACGGGCGAGTTGTGGCACCTAGAAAATATTCTAAGTTCAGAGTTGGCATGGCCGCGTGGGGGCTGCTAGGCAGGCCGCAGCTCGTCAGCGGCTGCATGGTGCTGAGCATCAGCCGGAGCAAGAGGGGTAGCCCCAGCATGTGGTTCAGGCTGACCGCGTGGGTGGGAATTCCATGTTGACGCTGTGACGAGGACTGTGCTTTGTGTCGATGAAGGAGACTTGTACGCCGGGAGTGCCAAAGATGACAGACTTTGTGAAACCATAACAGCAGACATTTCACAGCTCATGTAGAAATTAATAGTAGCCAGAGGAATCATGATACCTTAAAGTGAAACACATACAGAACCATTATATTCGTGAAGAAATTGGTCAAATATTTACTGTGTTTTAGAAAGTACAGAGACATAGGCTACTGGCCTGCTTTTGTTTCTATTCCTTTGATATATGTTTATTTCATTTGATTATGGATTTCGTAATGTGTGTTAGAGCGTGTTTATGGTCCAGCCTTAGGAATATTTATTTAATTTCAAGTTATTTAAATGCAAATGCAGTAGTTCATATGTGTTTCAATATGTTTGTGAGTGTGCATTGGCTTGGAGAAACGGCGGGAGCGCTCTAGCCAATCACAGCGCTTGTTAATGGGGAGACTGGATGGAAGTGGGGGTGGAGTACTGAACAGGACGGTGCGACAAAAGGTCGCAGAGGACACGGGAGTGCTGGATGGGTGGTCGTGGGAATTACGTGGAGAGTGGGGCAGTTTGCATGTGGTCGCGGCAGATAGAAATATTTCGTAGTGCTGACTTGTGAGATTTCCGTGGCTTCTGCAGTGAAGGCGTAGTATGCGTTTAGGAGTGAAGATCTCGCAAGCTATGTTGTTGTTCATAACTAATTACGTGAAGTAGGAACCTATTGTTTCCCTGTTATTTAAATTATATTTTGTTTAATTCCTGGACCATCGACACCAGTAACAGTTTTGCAGTAATAAACAGCATTCTTAAAGATATTTCTGCTATCATACTCATCATTTAAAGTCATTAAAAATAGTACCTGCAGGTTTTATTTAATTGGAATCTTTCATTTATAAATTTCTATGTCACATTCAAAATTCGCAACTACTGAGTGATAGGAATCTTCGACCATTCGATTCATGTGTAGATTCATATTGTATACTGTAGACTCAGCAGTATTTGACTTGTAATGCGGCAACTACATATCCCAGCCCCTAGACAACAAAACCAGGCAAAACTTTCAATATTTCAACTCTGAGTCAGAGGGTACATAGTTGAGGGCCACTCATCACATTTCATTTTTTTGAAAGCCCGCAGGTTCCCTTTTTAATGAAATTTAATATCTTTAAAGCTTTGGGTGTATATTGTCTCAATATCAATTTGAATCTTCAATAAATCAATTAGACCTCAAATAAGACGTAAATTCTTTTGCATGTAAATATTGCCTAGGTGTCATCATTTATTAGCTTGAAGGATACAGAAATTTACACTCTCAAATCGCACTTAAAAAATCATTGTCTCTTTTTTTAGATTAAGACTGACAAGGAAAACCACAATTTCAAAATGACATGCCACATTACACATATTAATTATTCAATTACTTTATTAGTATTACAATTAAATTTTTACAAAGATGTTGTGACCGATGTCAACAACATTGAATGATGGGATCTTCTTGCAATTGCTCGCTGCCACAAATGTGTTGGTGGCCACAGCAAAAATGCTGCTGTCTGAATGTTTTATCTTTTGTATGCTGTATGAAGAATACGTTTCTACACAAATAAAATGTATATTAAATTGATGTAACATGTATTTTATAATTACCATTAGCTCTTCTCACTTGTCATTGCTTTGGCAGACGGAAATGGACTGCAACTGCCGATATATTTTATTGCTATTTATAATTTAAAGTATGCCTGTAACATAGGGTGTCCATTCATCCCGTTTTTCCCGGGACAGTCCCGTTTTTTACCAAAATGTCCCGCTGTCCCGAAAGTTTTTATGGGGACGCTCAAATGTCCCTTTTTTTATGATTCCGCTTGGCTAGAGTATTTTACGTTACTGGTTGTTTGACCTGCTATCAACTGCCCAATTATTTACGCTAGGAAGCGTGTGATGACTTTCAGCATACCTCAAACATGTACCGAACTGTCAAAAATCGCAAGTAATTTTAAACGCACTATAGGTTACGAATAACAACGAAGTTCCTTCTTTTCTAAATCGATCCACTGAATCCGTCCTTTCGGTCCAGAGATACTCTACACCACTGATACTTGCTCTCTGGCTTTCGTCGCCATACTGTTAATGTTTTGCACTGTGCAATCACTGTTTCATTATGCCAAAATGAAAGTGTAATTTTAACAGCAATATAAAAAGCGTGTTTCCTTTTATCCCTGGTAGTGGAGAAATTGTAGAATGTACGTTGTGCAGATCAAAATTTGCTATTGTTCATGGTGGAAGGTCTGACATTGTGAATCACATTAAGACGAAGAAACATCACACGAGTGATCAGACGAAAAGAGCAAATAAAGTGTGAGTGACTACTATGTAAACTTAAAATCAGTAACAGAAATGGATAGGTAGTTGGCAGTACAAGAAGCTACGTTTGCATACCACAATGCAATGCATAACCGTAGCCTTAAGTCAATGGACTGTACTACAGCACTTGTTAAAAAACTTTTCAATCCTAAATTCACATGTGGACACACAAAATGTAATGCAATCATTTCAAATGTTATTGCACCGTATGCAGCTCAGCAGGTTTTAAATGAACTGAAAAGTGCTCGATTCATTTCTGTAATGATTGATACATCGAGTCATCTGGATTTGAAGTTGGTTCCTCTCCTTATCGGGTATTTTCACCCAGAAAATGACATCACGGTGAAAGTGCTCGAATTGGTTAATTTAGCTGGAGAGACTCAGATTTACTTCAGAATTGTGCGCTGGAGGTTTTAAAGAAATATGGTCTTGAGGGAAAGGTGACTGCAGTTTCTGCAGACAACACTAACGCCAATTTTGGTGGTAAGCAGAGGAAAGGAAAAAACAATTTGTTCTATAAACTGCAACAGAACACAGTGAATAATATAGTAGGTGTTGGCTGTCCAGCACATGTGGTGCACAATTTCGCAACTGGCTTAGATTGCCTACCCATTGACTGCCAATTAATCGTAAACAAAATCTACCAGCATTTCCACATATATACAGTAAGGGTTGAATCTCTGAAGTCATTCTGCAAGTTTACTGAAACTGAATATAAAACTGTACTTGGGCACAGCAGGACAAGGTGGCTAGCTCTGCTACCAGCATTTGAAATAATTGTAGAGATATTTCCTGCTTTGAAATCATATTTCATTTCCCTTGATAAGTGTCCTTTTATCCTTAAACAATTCTTTGATAACCCTGTGTCTATTGTTCTTCCACATTTTCTTGTTAGCCAGCTAAAACCTTTCTCCACAACAATTAAATGTATTGAGAAACAAGAAATCACAATAGTGGAAGTTTATCAAAAAATAAACAAATTGTTGGGCAAATTACAATGTAGAAAATCTGAAAGATTTCTCACATCCTTTGTACACGAGACTCTAAGAAATCTGGAAGAAGGGGGTGAAATTACTGTAGAACAATTTCATATTTATGCTGACATCTTCTACGACTCTTGCATTGAGTATTTTAAAGAAAGGTGTTTACCATTTCTCACACCTTTTAAAGCATTTGACTGGGTTAATACTGAAAAGGAGCAGTTACAGTGGAAGGATATTCAGGACTGTTGTGTTTTTGTTAAAAGCATTGTACCAGATTTTCCTGTTGATGAAGACGAACTGTTTGATGAATTTTCATGTGCATAGAACTTCATAAAAAGTGAAGGAGGAGACAAAGAAAGTGTTAGTGCAACGTAGTGTAAAATATTTGCTTATTTCAAAAGTAAAAACATTAACATGTAAAACATGATTCATTTGGTGGAGTTTTGTCTAGCAAATCCTGGGTCAAATGCTGCTGTGGAACGTGTGTTTTCGTTAGAGAACTCTTTGTGGTCAGATGAAAAAAACAGAATGAAAGTTGAAAGAGTGAGGGGCTTGCTCATTGTCAAAACACACTTTAATAGTGTATCGTGTACTGACTTTTATGATACAATTTCAAACGAAAATGCACTTCTTGATAAAGTACATAAAAGTGAAACGTACGGTGATAGTGTGGCAGAATAATTGTAAAAAGTGATTTGGGATCATCTGAGTGCACGTTGTAAAGGTAAACTTGTATGTGTATTAAATTTAGCCAATACAATATTTATGTCCCGTTTTTTTTCCCCTCATTGTCCCAGGTTTTCTCCAATTTATTTTAAATGTCCCCTTTTTCAATGAAAATGGAATGCACACCCTACTGTAACACTAATCTAAAAAAGATGAATTTTATTGTGCCATACGGGTTTTACCTTTATTTTCTTGAAAGTCATTATCAGTGCCAAGGTTTCTATGTGCTGCTCTACACGAGTGCTTCCTTTGCTGGTTTCTGCTTCCAGCCTTTCAAATTCACTCACTCACTCACACACACACACACACACACACACACACACACACACACACACACACACACACACACACAACCAGATCGCTGATACAAATACATAGGTCTGAGAATGATAAAGAGAGATCAAAACAGATCACTTATTAAGAAAATGTGCAACTGAGACTGAATAATAAATGAGAATTGCTCTAAATATTGATAAAATTGCTGTTCTCTCATGATAAACATGTCAGTTATAGTCAAAATAAATGAATGTTTTACCACCTTCAAATGTACTAGTCTGATGCTCACCTTTATGGGTTCGTATCTGCAGATGCTCAGCTGCCGACATCTTTCACAAAGTTCAAGGTACAAATAACCTCCTGCACAATTTTTTACAGTTGCAATCAGTGTTCCGAAAGAGTGTCATATCAAATCAGGATATCTCTATAACCCGTGGCCTGTGTATGCTGATACACCACAGAAAGAGGACAGGGATCTAATAAAATAACCTTTCCTTCTTACACGAGTTGTATACCTCTATTAGGGGCTGTGACATACGATTCACAGACCTCTCAAATTCTGTGCTGCATCAATAAACACTAACACACAGCAAAGAAACAGTGTACTGATAATCAGTTGTCCACTTGTATCCTTCGGCTAAAGAAATGTGAGCAGTTTTTATTTCCAGAGGCGATTCAGTGCACAGGTGCTAGTCAATCAAACAGGGGAAACACGGCAGACGGTTTAATTGAGATGTGATATTGCATTCACATAATGGATTGAATCAACATTGTTCTTATCTTTGTTTTCAATGTGAGCCTTCATTGACAGACTACCACCAGTTTGCATGGTAACCCATCTGATTAAAATCACTGCAGAACCTTCCTCCTCAATTCACTACCAATAGTTGCTTCCGATTCTAAGTCTTCGTGACTGCTAAATGACTTTCTGTATTTCACTTTCTTGGTGGGGTTAAAGTAGCATTACATATCGACCAGATAAACATATCTTCATGTAATGTGACAAAACTATTCTTCCCATTCACAATGTTAGTGGGACTTTTCCAGTGTTTAACTTCACTCATTTTTCACAAATACATTAAAAACAGCTCATCAAAACAGAATTTGGACAAAGATTTTGTAAGATTGACTCATAAAGCCATGGGCTGAGCATCCCTGCTCTACACAAAGGCAGCTTATTGTATCATGATGTTGTTGTTGTTGTTGTTGTTGTGGTCTTCAGTCCTGAGACTGGTTTGATGCAGCTCTCCATGCTACTCTATCCTGTGCAAGCTTCTTCATCTCCCAGTACCTACTGCAACCTACATCCTTCTGAATCTGTTTAGCGTATTCATCTCTTGGTCTCCCTCTATGATTTTTACCCTCCACGCTGCCCTCCAATACTAAATTGGTGATCCCTCGATGCCTCAGAACATGTCCTACCAACTGACCCCTTCTTCTAGTTAAGTTGCGTCACAAACTTCTCTTCTCCACAATCCTATTCAATACCTCCTCATTAGTTATATAATCTACCCATCTAATCTTCAGCATTTTTCTGTAGCACCACATTTCGAAAGCTTCTATTCTCTTCTTGACCAAACTAGTTATCGTCCATACACTTCCATACATGGCTACGCTTCATACAAATACTTTCAGAAACGACTTCCTGACAATTAAATCAATACTCGATGTTAACAAATTCTCTTCTTCAGAAACGCTTTCCTTGCCATTGCCAATCTACATTTTATATCCTCTCTACTTCGACCATCATCAGTTATTTTGCTCCCCAAATAGCAAAACTCCTTTACTACTTTAAGTGTCTCATTTCCCAATCTAATTCCCTCAGCATCACCTGATTTAATTCGACTACATTCCATTATCCTCATTTTGCTTTTGTTGATGTTCATCTTATATCCTCCTTTCAAGACACTGTCCATTCCGTTCAACTGCTCTTCCAAGTCCTTTGCTGTCTGTCTGTTAGCACTGACAATTCTACGCAAATGCCGCACATATCGGTCTTTAAGTGAGAGCCATCGGCCACCGTATTGTCCATGGTGAGAGGTAACGTCTGAAATTTTGTATTCTCGACCACTCTTGACACTGTGGATTTCGGAATATTGTTTTCCCCAACGATTTACGAAATGGAATGTCCCATGCGTCTAGCTCCAACTAACATTCAGTGTTGAAAGTCTGTTAATTCCTTTCGCGCGGCCATTTGTTGTTGTCTTCAGTCCTGAGACTGGTTTGATGCAGCTCTCCATGCTACTCTATCCTGTGCAAGCTTCTTCATATCCCAGTACCTACTGCAACCTACATCCTTCTGAATCTGCTTAGTGTATTGATCTCTTGGTCTCCCTCTACGATTTTTACCCTCCACGCTGCCCTCCAATGCTAAATTTGTGATCCCTCGATGCCTCAGAACATGTCCTACCAACTGATCCCTTCTTCTAGTCAAGTTGTACCACAAACTTCTCTTCTCTCCAATCCTATTCAATACCTCCTCATTAGTTACGTGATCTACCCACCTTATCTTCAGCATTCTTCTGTAGCACCACATTTCGAAAGCTTCTATTCTCTTCTTGTCCAAACTAGTTATCGTCCATGTCTCACTTCCATACATGGCTACACTCCATACAAATACTTTCAGAAACGACTTCCGGACACCTAAATCTATATTCGATGTTAACAAATTTCTCTTCTTGAGAAACGCTTTCCTTGCCATTGCCAGTCTACATTTTATATCCTCTCTACTACGACCATCATCGGTTATTTTACTCCCTAAATAGCAAAACTCCTTTACTACTTTAAGTGTCTCATTTCCTAATCTAATTCCCTCAGCATCACCTGATTTAATTCGACTACATTCCATTATCCTCGTTTTGCTTTTGTTGATGTTCATCTTATATCCTCCTTTCAAGACACTGTCCATTCCGTTCAACTGCTCTTCCAAGTCCTTTGCTGTCTCTGACAGAATTACAATGTCATCGGCGAACCTCAAAGTTTTTACTACTTCTCCATGAATTTTAATACCTACTCCGAATTTTTCTTTTGTTTCCTTTACTGCTTGCTCAATATACAGATTGAATAACATCGGGGAGAGGCTACAACCCTGTCTTACTCCTTTCCCAACCACTGCTTCCCTTTCATGCCCCTCGACTCTTATAACTGCCATCTGGTTTCTGTACAAATTGTAAATAGCCTTTCGCTCCCTGTATTTTACCCCTGCCACCTTTAGAATTTGAAAGAGAGTATTCCAGTCAACATTGTCAAAAGCTTTCTCTAAGTCTACAAATGCTAGAAACGTAGGTTTGCCTTTCCTTAATCTTTCTTCCAAGATAAGTCGTAAGGTCAGCATTGCCTCACGTGTTCCAACATTTCTACGGAATCCAAACTGATCTTCCCCGAGGTCGGCTTCTACCAGTTTTTCCATTCGTCTGTAAAGAATTCGCGTTAGTATTTTGCAGCTGTGACTTATTAAACTGATAGTTCGGTAACTTTCACATCTGTCAACACCTGCTTTCTTTGGGACTGGAATTATTATATTCTTCTTAAAGTCTGAGGATATTTCGCCTGTCTCATACATCGTGCTCACCAGATGGTAGAGTTTTTTCATGACTGGCTCTCCTGAGGCCATCAGTAGTTCTAATGGAATGTTGTCTACTCCCGGGGCCTTGTTTTGACTCAGGTCTTTCAGTGCTCTGTCAAACTCTTCACGCAGTATCTTATCTCCCATTTCATCTTCATCTACATCCTCTTCCATTTGCATAATATTGTCCTCAAGTACATCGCCCTTGTATAAACCCTCTATATACTCCTTCCACCTTTCTGCTTTCCCTTCTTTGCTTAGAACTGGGTTGCCATCTGAGCTCTTGATATTCATACAAGTGGTTCTCTTCTCTCCAAAGGTCTCTCTAATTTTCCTGTAGGCAGTATCTATCTTACCCCTAGTGAGACAAGCCTCTACATCCTTACATTTGTCCTCTAGCCATCCCTGCTTAGCCATTTTGCACTTCCTGTCGATTTCATTTTTGAGACGTTTGTATTCCTTTTTGCCTGCTTCATTTACTGCATTTTTATATTTTCTCCTTTCATCAATTAAATTCAATATTTCTTCTGTTACCCAAGGATTTCTATTAGCCCGCGTCTTTTTACCTACTTGATCGTCTGCTGCCTTCACCACTTCATCCCTCAGAGCTACCCATTCTTCTTCTACTGTATTTCTTTCCCCCATTCCTGTCAATTGTTCCCTAATGCTCTCCCTGAAACACTCTACAACCTCCGGTTCTTTCAGTTTATCCAGGTCCCATCTCCTTAAATTCCCACCTTTTTGCAGTTTCTTCAGTTTCAATCTGCAGTTCATAACCAATAGATTGTGGTCAGAATCTACATCTGCCCCAGGAAATGTCTTACAATTTAAAACCTGGTTCCTAAATCTCTGTCTTACCATTATATAATCTATCTGAAACCTGTCAGTATCTCCAGGCTTCTTCCATGTATCATGATACCTTTGTTTAATTGTTACAGTTAACTCACAGACTAAATTGGCCAATGTGAAATACTGATTACTCATTGGTTTCCTTTAATTTTTACAGAGCTTAGTCTTGTATAATGATAAACTGTATTCTATGAGCGAAAAAAGTAACCATCCTTAAACAGTTTTGTAAATTATTTGAACAAGAGTAAGCATGATCATTTTCTGAGGAACGAGATACAGATACATGTTATTACTTCAGCTCAAATGGGGTGCGTAGATCATGAGAAGAAAAAATAATAAAGAAAACAGGAAAAGTTGTATTCATATGGAGCTAGTGACACAAACTGATGATTCGGCAAGGCAACGTGAAATTTTCTATAAGGTGAGGCAAGTAGTGAGTGAGAGCAATCATAATTATCAGTAGCTTCTATATCCAAGTTCATATTAAACTGAAGACTTTGCAAAAGAATGACAGCCTCATCTATTGAGTGCATAAATAAAAATGTGAACTTGCAATGTTTCACTTGAGGTTGCAAATTGCACCAATCCATTTTCTATTTAATTACATTTTTATGGAAGTTGTTATTTTCTGAGTGTTTGTTGGCAACTTAAAATACTATGTCTATTCCAAAATAAATGAACTGTTGATCAACCATAAAAATGTGTAAATTATGAAATCACTTACATCATCTCCTGTACAATTTCAAAAGAACCTCAAAGTTAATTCCAATGCCCTAGTAATATGTGCTGATTTACAATTATCAGTACTACTTTTCTCACAGCAAAATATAAAACTATATTAATGTGCATGAAAACAAAGAGACGACACAAGTGAAACAATTTATTTTTAAGACGGTTCTAAGACAACATACTACTACTAAACAAGATTTATCTGGGCTTCTGACAAAAACTGGAATACCTTTATAGTTAAGCTTGGATTAATCTTTTCTGCTGCATCACACAGACAAAATAATACTGACACCTCTGAAAAGGGAGAAAACCTTTATTAGACAGTTACAGTTCGTATCCAACATCGAATGCACAAATAGGAGTCACACACAGAAGTCGGAGGGATACGTACCTGTTTCACCACAAAAATCTCAAGAACTGAGGACTCTTCCTTGGTTGACATAATTGTGTAGCATGTCCCTTAAAACACTGCACTGAGGTGCAATTATATTCAAATCGGTGGACTGAGGGTTACAAGTGACAGTGTATTTTGTCATCGTGTTATTTAAAGCAATATCAGGTACTTTCAGAGATGTGAATGGTAGACACATCATTCACCAGTGAGTAAAATGGGCACCACTGAGATGAGTATTGTCCTAAATACCGACAATCTCATCTTGTAACCTTACATGAACCAAGACTGCAATGCAACATTATGACCCACAGTCTCACTGACCCCCAATCGTTATTTACAACAGAAAGGAGACAGACATCATGACAGGCTTCTGCTGGCATTCTCTGACCGTAAACACATCCACTGGACAGTTTGTGCAGCCGATTTATGTGCTTGTGTGCCTTATTGTTTCAAAGTAGTGTGTGGTGCAGTCAATTGTTTTATAATACACAATTTCGTTTATTAAAAAATTAATTATTTTTGTAACATAAGCACTATGTCTTGTCATAAAATAATTTAATATTATACAATGTAACAAAGTGGAGATATAACAACACACATGAACAGCTTATGAAGAAATAATTAAAGCTCATCTTCATTTAGTAACATGTTTGGAATGCCTTGATTTATTGGAAACTTCCTCCCTGATTCAGGACAGATCAATTCTCCATTGATTATTTCAACCTGAAAGAAAAAAAAATAGTTCTCAGTTATAAATACAACAAAAATGAGAATATAAGATTATCAAGACAGATTATCTGATCATGGCCAACAAATTAGAGGAGAACCAAAAAAATGTACAATGGAATATGCAAAATGAAAGCAATGTAAATACCTGGAACTACTTCGTAAGCCACTGGGATGGCCCTTATAAGTTTAGTATGTGTATGTGGCAAAGAAACAATTTCACCTGGATGATTAGATCATGACAAACAAAGCACAATGTTTGACAGAGCAAGGATGGGAAATAAAATAACTTGTATCTTTTCTATAGAACCATCCTGGGATTTGCCTTAATACGTATAGGAAAACACAAAAAACCTAAATTTGGATGCTGGAATTGGGACTTTAAACCCACTCCTTTCTCCTGAAAGGTCATAGCTCTTTGATTATGAACTACCTAGGTTCAAACTTAAACCCATGGCAATGGAAGGGAAAAATCCATTTAGTACCTAGTAACAGATATGCAAGGTTTTAACCACTTAATCTTCTTTAACATGAAATCCATTCACAAAATCGTTAAAATATTATAAGTTGTATTCTAACATTTATAATCACAGCACACCCTCTAACAAATCAAAATTTTCTTATTTAATAAATATTTCTCGACAAGGAACAATTTCATTACAAAATTAATCAACCAAATTTTGAACAGGTCTGATCACTAATTACCCAACAGTAACAGAGACAATGGGCAATAAAAGGCATGCTCTAATCACAAAATATTGGGTTGATACATAAGTCTGTAGCATTTTCTGTAAGTTTCATACACACAACATGACACATAACTGTGGCTTCTATCTTCAATAATATACTTTCCTTCACTACTAACAACAGTCTGACAATATTCAGGAACTTTTCGATCCTGCAGCTGTAGAAATTATGTGGTTATGGGATGAAGAACTTGTTGAGCCACATTCAGAGCACATTTTCATCCAGAAAGGACGTTCCTTGGAGATTACTCAAAAGAGAGTGGAATATGTGAAAATCTGAGAATGCAAGATCAGGTGAATAACATGGGTCCAGAATGACTTCCCAACCCAATTCGTGTATAACGTTTTCTGTCAAGCTAACAGAATGCAGGCAGATGATATTGTGGAGTACCATCACTTCAGGCAGTCTTCCTGGTCATTATTCTTGGATTGTGTCTGCAAGACATCACAGTTGTTGACAAATTTCAAGAATGATGGTTATAGTTCGGGGAAGCAATTTGTAGTACACCACACCATTGCTGTTCCATCAGATGCATACCATTATCTTTTTGAAATGCGCAGGTCGAAGTACAGGAAGTTGCTGCTTTGTTTGGTATAAAACATTCCTTCCTTTTCCTTACATCAAAATGAAGCCACCATTTCTCATCACCAGTAATGATACAGGTAGGAATAGTTGGTGTTGTTCACAAACCAAATAATGACGAACAAGTAGAGATGCACATATGGCTACCCGCTGGTTTTTATGAACTTGGCTTAGAACCCTTTTGATCCCTCCCCATTGCATGAAAATGTTGTATTATGGTGGAACGGGGTCATTGCGGATTAATGTACTTAAACGATCTTCATGACACCTAGAAGGTCTTCCTGAGCATGGTGAGGCAGTAATGTCTGAACATTCCTTCTTAAAAAGAGAGAACCACTGTCTTGTTGTGTCCAGTCCAATGGCAATATTCCCATACATGTCACAAATGTTTCTGGTTGCCTCTGCTGCTGTCAACCCTCAACTGAACTCAAACAGGAAAGTATTTTGGAAATGTTCCAATATCTCAAATTTACACTTCATTTTCTAGTGACCACAGCTCTGCTCATTATCTCCAAAAGACAAAATGTAACCTCAAATAGCAACAGTGAACAGCAAAAATGACAATTGATAAACAAACCCATAGCAACCAGAATACCAAAATGTGAAACAAAAACACTACGAACTAATGCACCAAACTAATATTTATGTTTATAAGATATTTTATAAAACATTTTGTAACAACATATTTACATATTTATTATGTGTAACAGTAATGATGAACTTCATCTCCAGCTAGTTTTCTACGAGTTGAAACATTAAAGTATTGCTTGGTTCTACATTAGATGACTGAAAAGTTCTAAACACGTTCTGTGAAAAGACATTACTCTGAACTAAGATGGCAGATTCAGTTTATTTCTTCATGTAATGAAGTCTCTAACTGGGCTATGGGATTTTACACACTATATTTAAACTACCAAAGGTAAGGAGAGAGTAGAAAAAAGAAGACAGTAGGGTGAAAAAAAGCAAAAGACCAAATTTTATGATTTTGAGGAAATCAGTGGCAGATATATATGAGTTTAATCGTTGATTAATGGGGTGGAGTGCTATCAAGAAAAAGACTGGGGTCAATGATGGTATCATACAAAGCTACACAAATGTAGCAATTAGCCACTAGCTAGCAGTAACAAGTAACCTGCCATCAAAAGCAATGTTTTGCATACTATGCCTCATCCAATCAGCCTTTCCAAATACAGAATTTTTTTTTACTATAAGACAAATGGCTGCGAACTATAAGAAAGTATACTGAGCAATACTATGAATGGATACAGTAATATCAAACAAATTTCATGCTGTACATGAAAAAGTTAGCAAAAACCTTCAATCTTATTAGCTTTTCCTTTTCAACTTGCACTATAATTGTTAGACTATGGAAAACCCTATTACCCACCTCCTTTAAACAATATACAATTCACAAAGAGACAACTGGGGTTCAGAATATGAATTTCCCAATACAGCAAACACGGCTGGTTTCTGGGGGAGGGGGGGTAAATAATGGAGAGGGAGATTGCTGAATGAAGGGACCAGTAATTTTTTACCAGCTTAAGAGGAATTTACCATGTATAACATAAAGCACCCCCCTCCCCCCCTCCCAGCAATTCCTTGAAAAATAATGATTATGGGTTGAATGGGGATAAACACCTTGGTTAAAAGTCCCTAGTTTCATTCGAAACTCATGAAAATGGTATGAAATGACCAAAGATGAATGTCAGCTCCAGAGTCTTTGACCTTACTGCCATGGTTGAAAATCTGTGTGACAGTAGCTTGAGCAGATTGTTGAAAGTGAGATAAAACCCAGGGAGCCAGAAACTGTGGCTGGTCATATGGAGTGACCATCAGTGTGTAAGTGGCCACAGCTGGAGCTCCCTGCACCAGATATCTGTGGTGGGAAGTGCATTGTCCACACCAATCCCATGTCGACATCAATGAAGGAAGCATAAAGGTCATCAGACTTGGTATGTCGGAAATGAGGTGAGAAAATCAAAACTGGTATGACTCATGACACCAAACACCGAGGTGCATTAAATTTTGTTATTACATCTGTTTTCCCTCAGGGAACTTAATGACATTGGTAGATGCTACGCCATAGCTCGCAAATCTCTGGGGTCTACACTATGTGGTCAAAAGTATCCGGACACCTGGCTGAAAATGACTTACAAGTTCATGGCGCCTTCGATCGTTAATGCTGGAATTCAATATGGTGTTGGCCCACCCTTAGCCTTGATGACAGCTTCCACTTTCGTAGGCATATGTTCAATCAGGTGCTGGAAGGTTTCTTGGGGAATGGCAGCACATTCTTCACAGAGTGCTGCAGTGAGGAGAGGTATCAATGTCAGTCGGTGACGCCTGGCACAAAGTCGGTGTTCCAGAACATCCCAAAGGTGTTCTATAGGATTCAGGTCAGGACTCTGTGCAGGCCAGTCCGTTCACCGGGCATTCACCATACCCACACCCTGCCATCGGATCGCCGCATTATGTACCATGATTCGTCACTCCACACAATGTTTTTCCACTGTTCAACTGTCCAATGTTTACACTCATTACACCAAACAAGGCGTCATTTGGCATTTATCGGCTGGATGTGTGGCTTATGAGCAGTTGCTCGACCATGAAATCCAAGTTTTCTCACCTTCCGCCTAACTGACATAGTACTTGCAGTGGATCCTGATGCAGTTTGGAATTCCTGTGTAATGCTCTGGACAGATGTCTGCCTATAACACATTATGACCCTCTTCAACTGTGGCGGTCTCTGTCAGTCAACAGATGAAGTTGGCCTGTATGCTTTTGTGCTGTACGTGTCCCTTCACGTTTCCACTTCACTATCACATTGGAAACAGTGGACCTAGGGATGTTTAGTAGTGTGGAAATCTCGTGTACAGACGTATGACAAGTGACACCCACTCACCTGACCATTCAAAGTCCTTGAGTTCCACAGAGTGCCCCATTCTGCTCTCACAATGTCTAATGTCTAGTGAGGTCACTGATATGGAGTAACCTGGCAGCAGGTGGCAGCGCACTGCACCTCATATGAAAAATGTATGTATTTGGGAGTGTCCAGATGTCTATAGACTTTCTCCAATCAGTCAGCAGGGCACACATTGAGAATATGGGCTATTGTAAGAGCACTACTGCAGCTGCATTGGGGTAAGTTGTCTTGACATAAAAGAATGTATGAGTCAGGTGTGGCAGACATGCAGTCAGCCCAGTAACTGTACATTTCCAAGAGGGTAGAAGGTAAGTATACCATGCCTTGGTGGTCCACTTGATTCCCCTCTGCTTGTCGAGGGTTATGGTAGCAATGTCATTCTATAGCCCACGTTTCCAAATTTAATGTATTACCTACAATTTTAGGTCTGAGTTGAATTTTTTCTTCTGTAGTTCCTTCCCCCCCCCCCCCTCCCAATGAACCATTGACCTTGCCATTGGTGGGGGAGGCTTCTTGCATGCCTCAGCGATACAGATGGCCATATCGTAGGTGCAACCACAACGGAGGGGTATCTGTTGAGAGGCCAGACAAACATGTGGTTCCTGAAGAGGGGCAGCAGCCTTTTCAGTAGTTGCAGGGGCAACAGTCTGGATGATTGACTGATCTGGCCTTGTAACAAATAACCAAAACGGCCTTGCTGTGCTGGTACTGCGAACGGCTGAAAGCAAGGGGAAACTACAGCCGAAATTTTTCCCGAGGGCATGCAGCTTTACTGTATGGATAAATAATGATGGCGTCCTCTTGGGTAAAATATTCCGGAGGTAAAATAGTCCCCCATTCGGATCTCCGGGCGGGGACTACCCAAGAGGATGTTGTTATCAGGAGAAAGAAAACTGGCATTCTACGGATCGGAGCGTGGAATGTCAGATCCCTTAATCGAGCAGGCAGGTTAGAAAATTTAAAAACGGAAATGGATAGGTTAAAGTTAGATATAGTGGGAATTTGTGAAGTTCGGTGGCAGGAGGAACAAGACTTTTGGTCAGGTAAATACAGGGTTATAAATACAAAATCAAATAGGGGTAATGCAGGAGTAGGTTTAATAATGAATAAAAAAAGAGGCGTGCGGGTAAGCTTCTACAAACAGCATAGTGAACACATTATTGTGGCCAAGATAGACACGAAGCCCACACCTACTACAGTAGTACAAGTTTATATGCCAACTAGCTCTGCAGATGATGAAGAAACTGATGAAATGTATGATGAGATAAAAGAAATTATTCAGACAGTGAAGGGTGATGAAAATTTAATAGTCATGGGTGACTGGAATTCGAGTGTAGGAAAAGGGAGAGAAGAAAACATAGTAGGTGAATATGGATTGGGGCTAAGAAATGAAAGAGGAAGCCGTCTGGTAGAATTTTGCACAGAGCATAACTTAATCATAGCTAACACTTCGTTCAAGAATCATAAAAGAAGGTTGTATACATGGAAGAATCCCAGAGATACTAAAAGGTATCAGATAGATTATATAATGGTAAGACAGAGATTTAGGAACCACATTTTAAATTGTAAGACATTTCCAGGGGCAGATGTGGACTGACCACAATCTATTGTTTATTAACTGCAGATTAAAATTGAAGAAACTGCAAAAAAGGTGGGAATTTAAGGAGATGGGACCTGGATAAACTGACTAAACCAGAGGTTGTACGGAGTTTCAGGGAGAGCATAAGGGAACAATTGACAGCAGTGGGGGAAAGAAGTACAGTAGAAGAAGAATGGGTAGCTCTGAGGGAGGAAGTAGTGAAGGCAGCAGAGGATCAAGTAGGTCAAAAGATGAGGGCTAGTAGAAATCCTTGGGTAACAGAAGAAATATTGAAATTAATTGATGAAAGGAGAAAATATAAAAGTGCAGTAAATGAAGCAGGCAAAGGAATACAAATGTCTCAAAAATGAGATCGACAGGAAGTGCAAAATGGCTAAGCAGGGATGGCTAGAGGACAAATGTAAGGATGTAGAGGCTTATCTCACTAAGGGTAAGATAGATACTGCCTAAAGGAAAATTAAAGAGACCTTTAGAGAAGAGAGAGCCACTTGTATGAATATCAAGAGCTCAGATGGAAACCCAGTTCTAACCAAAGAAGGGAAAGCAGAAAGATGGAAGGAGTATATAGAGGGTCTATACAAGGGCGATGTACTTGACGACAGTATTATAGAAATGGAAGAGAATGTAGATGAAGATGAAATGGGAGATACGATACTGCGTGAAGAGTTTGACAGAGCACTGAAAGACCTGAGCCGAAACAAGGCCCCGGTAGTAGACAACATTCCATTAGAACTACTGACGGCCTTGGGAGAGCCAGTCCTGACAAAACTCTACCATCTGGTGAAGAAGATGTATGAGATAGGCCAAGTACCCTCAGACTTCAAGAAGAATATAATAATTCCAATCCCAAAGAAAGCAGGTGTTGACAGATGTGAAAATTACCGAACTATCAGTTTAATAAGTCACAGCTGCAAAATACTAACACGAATTCTTTACAGATGAATGGAAAAACTGGTAGAAGCCGACCTCGGGGAAGATCAGTTTGGATTCCGTAGAAATATTGGAACACGTGAGGCAATACTGACTCTACGACTTATCTTAGAAGAAAGATTAAGGAAAGGCAATCCTACATTTCTAGCATTTGTAGACTTAGAGAAAGCTTTTGACAATGTTGACTGGAATACTCTCTTCCAAATTTTAAAGGTGGCAGGGGTAAAATACAGGGAGCGAAAGGCTATTTACAATTTGTACAGAAATCAGATGGCAGTTGTAAGAGTCGAGGGGCAAGAAAGGGAAGCAGCAGTTGGGAAGGTCAGAGTAGGTATTAAAATCCATGGAGAAGAAATAAAAACTTTCAGGTTCGCCGATGACATTGCAATTCTGTCAGAGACAGCAAAGGACTTGCAAGAGCAGTTGAACGGAATGGACAGTGTCATGAAAGGAGGATATAACATGAACATCAACAAAAGCAAAACGAGGATAATGGAATGTAGTCGAATTAAGTCGGGTGATACTGAGGGAATTAGATTGGGAAATGAGACACTTAAAGTAGTAAAGGAGTTTTGCTATTTGTGGAGCAAAATAAATGATGATGGTCGAAGTAGAAAAGATATAAAATGTAGACTGGCAATGGCAAGGAAAGCGTTTCTGAAGAAGAGAAATTTGTTAACATCGGGTATAGATTTAAGTGTCAGGAAGTCGTTTCTGAAAGTATTTGTATAGAGTGTAGCCATGTATGGAAGTGAAACATGGATGATAAATAGTTTGGACAAGAAGAGAATAGAAGCTTTCGAAATGTGGTGCTACAGAAGAATGCTGAAGATTAGATGGGTAGATCACATAACTAATGAGGAGGTATTGAATAGAATTGGGGAGAAGAGGAGTTTGTGGCACAACTTGACGAGAAGAAGGGACCGGTTGGTAGGACATGTTCTGAGGCATCAAGGGATCACAAATTTAGCATTGGAGGGCAGTGTGGAGGGTAAAAATCGTAGAGGGAGACCAAGAGATGAACACATTAAGCAGATTCAGAAGGATGTAGGTTGCAGTAGGTACTGGGAGATGATGAAACTTGCACAGGATAGAGTAGCATGGAGAGCTGCATCAAACCAGTCTCAGGACTGAAGACCACCACAACAACAACAACAGTTCCTTCTTTAGCTGTTTTCTCAGAGAGTTCATTGTCTGGTATGCACATGTCTCACTATACGGTTGACTGTTTTGGTGGTTCTGGAGCTGTGGAAGTCAACTAGTAAGTCTCTGATGTTGGCAGCCAAAAACACATTCCTTGAAGCAACTCTTTGAGTCACTACAAACAAGGAAGTTCTTTGTTGCAAGAATTTTGATGTCTTACAAAGCCCAGAGTGTGGCTACCAATGTTGAAGTGTATACACTGCATGCAGTCAGTAGATAACGCTTCTCAAGTCTCTTGCGTATGCAAAAGCATAATCAACTCTTTCATTGACTTTTGATCTATCTGTGTAGATGCATTGCAAATCGGGGTAGCGTGAAGAACTGAACAGAACTTGCATCTGTGATGGAAGAGGTCCATCCAAATCACGGGACTGGGCACATACAAGGTGGTACCCAAAAAACCAGAACAACATTGCCATGTGTGGAGCTTGTGTAGCATGAATTTCTGCTGCTATGCATGTACAGCACAACTCATTGCTGCTGGTTTTGTCAACCTGGCTTGATCTGTTCATCTGCAGTGATTGTTTTCGCCAACACTGTTTTGTCCTTGCTTCATTTTTTATGATGGCAAGTTTAACTGAACAACGTGCAGCTGTGAAATTTTGTTTTCTACTCAGTAAAAATGCTGCTAAAACTGTTGTAATGTTGAAAACAGCCTACGAAGATGACACTATGGGAAAAACACAATTGTATGACTGGTTTGCTTGATTTAAAAATGGTGCTACACCGATTGATGACAAACTTTGTTCTGGACACCCATCAATTGCCTGCATTGACAAAAATATTGAAAATATTCAAGAGCTTGTGTTCACAGACTGCTGACAGACAATCGACCAACTGCTGGAAATTTAGTGGATTATTTTGGAGCTTAGTTCAACAAATTTTAACAGAAGATTTGGGAATGAAAATGGTTGTTGCCTAGCTCGTTCCTCGGGTCCTGACTGACAATCAAAAGAAACGGCGAGTTGAGATATGTTGTGTTTTGAAACAACAGCTTCTTCATCTACATCTACATCCATACTCTGTAAGCCACCTGACGGTGTGTGACGGAGGGTACCTTGAGTACCTCTATCGGTTCTCCCTTCTATTCCAGTCTCATATTGTTCACGGAAAGGAGGGATTGTCAGTATGCCTCTGTGTGGGCTCTGATCTCTCTGATTTTATCCTCATGCTCTCTTCGCGAGAGCAATATACTGCTTGACTCTTCGGTGAATGTATGTTCTCGAAACTTCAACAAAAGCCTGTACCGAGCTACTGAGCGTCTCTCCTGCAGTCTTCCACTGGAGTTTATCTATCATCTCCGTAATGCTTTCGCGATTACTAAATGATCCTGTAACGAAGCGCGCTGCTCTCTGTTGGATCTTCTCTATCTCTTCTATCAACTCTATCTGGTACAGATCCCACACTGCTGAGCAGTCTTCAAGCAGTGGGTGAACAAGCTTACTGTAACCTACTTCCTTTGTTTTCAGATTGCATTTCCTTGGTATTCTTCCAATGAATCTCAGTCTGGCATCTGCTTTACCGACGATCAACTTTATACAATCATTCCATTTTAAATCACTCCTAATACGTACTACCAGATAATTTATGGAATTAACTGCTTCCAGTTGCTGACCTGCTATATTGTAGCTAAATGATAAGGGATCTTTCTTTCTATGTATTCGCAGCACATTACACTTGTCTACATTGAGATTCAATTGCCATTCCCTGCACCATGCATCAATTTGCTGCAGATCCTCCTGCATTTCAGTACAATTTTCCATTGTTAAACCTCTTGATATACCACAGCATCATCCGCAAAAAGCCTCAGTGAACTTCCGATGCCTTCCACAAGGTCATTTATGTATATTGTGAATAGCAACAGACCTACGACACTTGAAACTGATCCAGATTTTCTGTCAAAGGCCATTATTGGTGACGAGTCATAGTGCTACGGTTATGGTCTAGAAACAAAGCAACAGTCAAGCCAATGAAAGCCACCATTGTCACCCCCAGCCAAAAACATGCCGTCAAGTCAAATCAAATCAAATCAAACAACGCTGATTTGCTATTTTAATGCCAAGGGTGTAGTCCATTCCGAGTTTGTTCCCCCAGCTCACACCGTCAATCAAACCTTTTATTTGGAAGTTTGAAAAAGATGGCATAGCAGGTTTTATCAAAAAATGCCCAATTTGTGACAGACTGGACACTGCTTTTTCCAACACAACACACCTGCACATACAGCTATCTCTCTTAGTTTTGGGCTAAAAGTGGCACGGTTCTGCTGACCCATGCACTTTACTCGCCTGAGCTGGCTCCGTGCGACTATCTTACCTCCATGCATGATAAGGGAGATGAAAGGACACCAATTTGACAACACTGTAGTAGTCAAGAAAAAAAATGAGGGAGGAGCTGTCAGCCATTTCTAAAGATGATACAAAAAATGATTCAAGCAGTGAGAGTATTGTTTTTGTATTAGTTGTAATGGATGGTATTTTGAAGGGGAGAGGGTTGTTTTGTAAACAATTTGAAAACATATAGTTTTTCAAAAATAATTCCACTTTTTGGGTACCACCTCATACTACGGTATCAATGGTGCCTTCATCAACTACACACAGTGCACAACTCACATCTCCATACGAGATTATACATTTAAACCTCCCGTCAGCATGCCTTCGTGAGCCCTGCTCAATCTAGCACTCTCCGTCTCCTATTTGGGGCACCATGAACTTCACAGAAGCCGTCGTCTTCATATCACTCACTGCATTCAATTGTTCCTATAGTAAGTATTTCTCAAGATGCTGCACATCAAGCCACACCACAGATCTCAGAAGACTGGCAGTGAGAATACACTGATATTGCACAGTGCTACTAATCTTAGCAGCTAGCCAGTGGTTGTATCTTATACCCACTAGCAAGCGAACCAGTTTTTATAAAGGACAATTCAGTTATTGATGTATCACAGCACCACAGAAACACTCATAGTATCCCTGAAGTTATGTATACAAACATTTCAACTTGTACAAATTGTAAATTAATGTGTTAATATTTTATTCTTTTTATAGATGTTACCTCAAACTACGGACAACACATAACATAGGTGAGGGGAGGGGAGAACTGCCAAGAGGGAACTCCGTGCACACATGCAACAGGGGTAGGGTTGGAAGTCCTGGCACAGAGTCTCTAATAGTAGCCCACTTGGTCAGTCTATTTTTGGGTAAATGGTAAACATTCTGAACTGTTGGCTGTAAAACAGAGTCTAATGAGGATGTTTAGGTGTCTGGTTGATTGTGACCACACAGCCAAGAATTCCTGTCATCTGACCCTCAGGGTTGGGATACTAGCTTCCATCAGGAGGCTGTCTATGGGGCTTGTATGGCATGTGCCAGTTGCAAACTGCACACTACTGTGTTGAACTGGGTTTAAGCAGCTCAGTACCAACAGTGATGTGATTCCATAAAGATTTCATCCAAAATCCAGGTGGGATAATATCAAAGCTTTGTAAAATCCCAGAAGAACTGTGCAATCTGCTCTCCAAGAGGTGCTGCTGAAAGACCCGAGGGCATTAAGTTCATTCATACAATTTGCTTTTAGCTGGCATATGTATGGTAACCATTTGTACTATTATCAAATAAAGGGGCAACAAATTTGCAATTTTCAAAGACTTCAGGTAACTGATTACCTAAGTAAAGTTCTGGGTGAGTAAACAAAGATGCACAGGGCAAGTTTTTGTAGGAGAAAATTAATGCCCATGATTCAGTGCCCAGCTTTCCACTTTCTGTATGCTCCCTGAAGTTGGTGATCTGTGATGCACAATAATAAAGATGTGCAATATAGGCTAAGAAGATCAAAATACACTGAGGGTGAGACCACAGATCACACTGCCACTGACTGCCTTGAAGAGCTGACACTCAAAACTGATCCCTGAGGTACTCCATTTTCCTGTACACACTGGTTGTTGAGGGCTGAACCTACCTGGATCTGGAACAATTAGAGGGATATGACATTCTAGATAGCAATTGGTATGCAATTCTGGAAACAAGAACGCACTGATGTGTTTGTGATGCATGAAATAGCTGCACACTGCACATTCCAGATGTATCAGTTGATCTGTGGTGGATCAGAGCACCTGAAAGCCACTTTGAAATTTAACTACAAATCCTCTGGCTTCCAGACTCAACAGTCATCAGTTACTCATTATTTCAAATAATTTACACAACCCAGTCATTAAGGAGACTGGCCGAGATTGAGTCAAAATTTGCAATTTTTTTTTTTTCCATGTTTCAGGATAGGAATAATAATACTCTCTCGCCACTGGAAGGGAGACTCCCCATCTCACCATATACGAGTGGAAAATCCGAGGATGTGTTTTATGCTGTCAAGGTTTTTAAGCATTTGACTGTGGATTTTATCACAGCCAGGAGCTGTGTCTCGACACTCTGCTAAAGGACTGCAGCACTCCTATTCACTAAACAAAACACTGTAGTGTCATGTCCTGGAATAGGACCTATCACCAACTCTGGACGAAGGTGTGGCCTGAATGATGCAAACAAGACACTGATGACAATGTGGGCTGGAGTCTACCAAGTTACTTTTAAAGGAGTGAAAAGGAAGAAAATCTCCTTGGATACTTAGCAGAGGTGATTTTGCAGTGGAGAGGGAAGGTTGTTGGCTTCATATGAAGTGAATAAGGGTGCAAACACTTGAGGATTCAGTTTAAGAACAATTTTTACTTTCCAATAGTTCAGCCTTATCTGGAGAGATGTCTTACAGTGGCTTCATACCTTTGCAAATCAATGAGTACACATTAACACGGTATGTGTTAATCCACTCCAGCAATTCCCTTTCCTTGAGTTCTGCCTTCCCCTATCAGAGACGAAAGCTCTGCTTGCAACTCATTCCGACAATACAGAAGAAATATTTCAAGCACAATTGGAGACAAGTTCGAGTTGATGCTTGTTCCCCTTTTTGTTCCAACACACAGAAAATGTCAATTATTACCCATTTCTACTACTAGTGAAACTCTATGGAGCTTGTTCTTCATCAACAGGCAGAAAACTTAGGACAAAAATGTTGCTGGATACTTATTGTAAACTCAGTTTCTCTCCCTAGAATGTGTACATACTTCTTGTGATTTTTTACCACAGCAGCATCAAAGTGTCACTGAGGTTCAGCTGTAGTACCACTTTTGGTTCCTGGTAGTGACTGTCTTGTATCCTGCACTGGCTGTTTATACACTTGTTTTTCAAGGACTTTTGTATGACTTTCTCCCATGGAGATGTTTTCCCTGACTCTTCTGATGGTCTTCCTAAAGATTCTTCCAGAACCTTCCACAGGGTTCTCACACTTTCAGGCTGTATTCCAGCATCACCTTGCTGACCAAAGCTGTTGTCCTCGCCATTACTGCACTGCAGCTTCCTCAGCAGGTTGTCAACAAATTTGACTTCATATGGAGCTCTGGTCCACTTTCTGATATCCGACTCTCATCATGCCTTGTGTGGTGTCTTAAATATTACTCTTAATAAATAATCTTTATCATGTTTAGCACTACAACTGACATTAATGTTAATGAAAGCCATTTCGGCTCTACAAGGGGGTATGCCAAAAGATTTAGCACAAGCTCAGAAATTTTTTTATTTACAACATGACTGTTACAACTTTTCAAACACTCTCTATGAGCACTTACACATTTTTCCAGCCTTTGAAACCACTTCAAAAATGTTTCAGTCCAAGCTTCTTCAGAGTAGTAACTTAAGAGCATTGTAGTACGTGGTGTTAGCCTCTTCACTGGATAGAAAATGCTGCCCATGATTTTTTCCTTTGTCTTTGGGAGCAAGAAGAAGTCACATGGAGCCAGGCCACGTGATGGGGGTGGGTGCAGCAACACTTGCACTTTTTTCTTCTCCAAGACGTCCATCGTTCTGGCAGCCGTGTGGGCTGATACGTTGTCATGATGCAGAAGGTGCTTAACCTTCTATTTTTGGTGCTGTGACCACCATGTGGCACATACCACTCAGTATTGATTGTCCAACAGGTATCTCAAGGTCACAGGTGTAAGATGATCCACCTTTCTGAAGAAAGTGGGCACCATCATCTTTCAGAGCTCTGTCTGAACTTTTGTGAGTGGTCCCTCACCTGGAAAGCACCATACTGAAGACTGATTCTTAATTTTTGGGTCATACTGGTACATCCGTGTTTCATCACCTGTTACAATATTGAGAGTATTTAGACTGCCCTTTGTCGAATTCTTTTAAGCATAAAACACCAATCCATTCTTGGGTGTTTTGGGCTTCTGTCAGGGAATATGGCTCAATGGGCCCTTCTCTTGTTTAGGCCTAAATGATGGTTTGCACCACAGTCAATCCAGTATTTAGGATTCCTTCAGTGTCACGAAATGCAAGATGTGGATCATCACTTTACATCATTTTCCTCACAGCATTAAAGTTTTTTTGGAGGTCAATGCCATTGTTATGTGACCGGAACAAGGTTCATCTTCAAGAGACTGGTGACCCCCTTGAAAATTCATGAAACCAAGTTCCAACAATCGTCCCAGAAGGGGAAGACTGAGCATCAAAAACACATACCATAGAAGAGTGGCATTCTTCTGCAGTTAACTTTGTGATCATTGTACAAAACCTGTGGCATAACAGATCCATGATGCACCGTGTCTGACTCAGCACTGCCTGCTTCTCCACTTGCCATTCACATATGGTTTGAAATCCATTGTGGGGGAACTGTCACATGATTGAAAAACAATGTTCTTTCAAACTGAAATAATCCCATTCTTGTTAGACTTCTGGTGTAAGAGTTACTAAAACTATTTGGAACAGCCCTCATATCATTATACTTTTATTGTGTTTAGATTAGTTTCATTCATTTGACATCTTCAGGTTGCCCATTTTAGTTTTGGCCGTTTAACTGCCTGAGCAGGCGAAACAAACAGCTCTTGCAGTTCAACAGCCAAGATGAACTGGCAACCTGAAGATGTTCAGTGAATGAAACTGGTTGTAAAACAATAAATCTATAACAATATGTCTATGGTGGTTTTCATTAATAATTCACTATTAATAAAACTTTCTCTCCTTTGCTCATAACCAAGCCACTTCATACATTAACGAAATTCTTTAGCCATGACAGTATGATTTAAGACCTTATGCATGCAAGGGTAAGTAGTTTTGATTTTCCAGGAGTTTCTGGACCATACTGGCCAGAATAGCAGAGTCTTGATTCAATTTTGATTTTTCCTTTTCGTCTCCGTGAGGTTTCAGTTTCTGCATGAATTCTCATATCTTGACTTCTGGGCCAGGAAACACATTATTTTCTAAGGCAACCCTTGGCTCTTTCTGCTAATGGTTAGTGGCAGATTGTTTGTCCATTTCACCCTGAGATGGGGCACATTGGCAGATGTCCTCTTTCCTGGTGATACCAGGAGAGAAAGAGGCATCTCTGGCCGTGTCATCGGAGTACTTACCACTGGTGCCGTGGGTCTGAGGGTGGTGGTGTCCTTTAACTCAATTGAGAATCATGCTTTAGCATGTGGCTACGTCCATGAGCTGCTGTTTGAGACCATGCTGTCACTGTGCTAGGAGTGGTTTTTGTCAATGTTTGTGAAGCTCAATGTCATGCTGATTGTGTGAAGTTGTTCAAACTTTTTCTTTGCATCTTGGTATGACAGCCAGTAAAGTGTGTTAATACCTGTATTGTCTTCTTCCTCTTCGAAACTAAACGTGTTAGCGAATGAGGAAGTAGGGAGGGGGAGGGTGTTTCTGTGTTGTTCTGGGCAGTTTATGCATATAAACCATAACCCATGATCTTAACTTTCTCAGGTACAACATTTCCATTGAAGGCACAGATGAAAGCTCAAGTTGTTTGGTTGGTTTAAAAGAGGGAGGAAGGGACCAAACTACGAGGTCATTGGTCCCTTGTTCATAATAAAACAATGCCACAAGTGTTACAATAAAACGGACTAGACATGTAACACCAAACGAAAAGAAAGGAAAAACCACAAATGAAGGAAAGGCAAGGGACACTAAAAGAAACTAAAGAGGACAAGAAAACAGACACTAGAAACAGAAGAGAATAAAACAAGAGAGCAGATTACAGGGGCTGGCCGACCACAAGAATAAAAAGGAAAAGTCAGCCATTCTGCAACACATTAAAACATCCACCCTAAAAGAACTAGGGTGGAGGACACAGAGGGACAAAGGACATGTGCTAAAACTTAGATCAAATGATAAAACCCACTCTCTGAAACTAAATCAGCCAATAAGGCGTGGTCAAATAAAATGAGCAGCAATGAGTCTGGTAAACCCAAGATTACGTCGCTGGGCAGTGAAACTGGGACAGTGCACCGGAATATGGACCACTGTCAACTGGGCACAGCACCGACACTGAGGCGGGTTCTCACGGTGCAAGAGGTAACAGTTTGTTGCCCGAGCATGGCCAATGCGGAGCTAGCAGAGGACAACTGATTCCCTGTGAGAGGCCCGCATGGAAGACTTCCACACATTCATAGTCTCCTTTATGATATGCAGTTTGCTGTGCGTACTGTTATGCCATTCTGTCTCCCGAAAACAAAAAAACCTGCGGCGTAAGTCAGAACGCAGGTCAGGTTCAGAGATGCCCATTTCCAGAAGCGATGTCCACTCAGCCTGTTTGGTTTGCCTGCCGGCAAAGTTCATTGCTTGGGTCCACAAAAACAACATTGAACGACGGGACCGGTCCAGGGCATAGATGGACTCCTAGATGGGTGGCACCAAAGGATGACGAGGGTAGCACTGGTTGATAGCTTGTAGACTTCTCAAGGAGTCAGTACACACAACAAAACTCGGGGCATGAACGGATGTGCTCAAGAGCTTGACATATAGCCACCAGCTCGGCGGTGAAAACACTGCAGCCATCGGGCAAGCAATGCTGTTCAACGTGTCCTCCATGGACATACACGAAGCCGATGTAAGCATTGGCCATCGAGTTGTCGATTTAAACCACTTCGTGGCCTCGGTACTTGAAGAATCGAGAGGAAGTGGCAGCGGAGATCCACAGGGTTAACTGAGTTCTTAGGGCCATGTGAAAGGTACATGCGAAGCTGTGGCCTTGGTGTACACCATGGAGGTGTACATGAATGGACCTCAAGTATAGGTGGTAAACCCAAAGACTCCAGTTCAGAAAGAAGGGATCGGACATGAACTGCAATTGGAAGCCCTGACATGGGCTGCGAAAGTGGGAGATGAACGGCCGTGGGTGGGAAAAGGAGATGGTGATTTGGATGTGCAGGAGAACTATGAATGTGTGCTATGTAACTGGCCAGCAGATGTACATGCCTAACCTGCAATGGAGGCACTTCGGCTTCCACAAGGATGCTAGTAACTGGACTCGTCCCGAAAGATCCTGTCGCTAGGCGAACACCACAGTGGTGCACTAGGTCAAGTAAACGCAATGCTGAGAGCTGCGCCGAACCATACACCACACTCCCATAGTCAAGGTGGGATTTAACAAGGGCTCTGTAGAGCTGCAGCAGCTTAGAGTGATCTGCACCCCAACTGGTGTTGCTCAGGCAGCGGAGGGTATTGAGGTGCTCCCACCACTTCCGCTTAAGCTAACGAAGGTGAGGAAGCCTAGTCAATCGGGCATCGAAAACCAGCCCTAAGAATCGATATGTCTCCACTACAGAGAGTGGATCGTCATTAAGGTAAAGTTCTGGATCTGGATGAACAGTATGATGCCAACAGAAGTGCATAAAACATGACTCTGCGGCTGAAAACTGGAAACCATGGGCTAGAGCCCATGACTGTGCCTTGTGGATGGCTCCCTGTAGGTGCCGCTCAACAACACCAGTACCGGCGGAGCAGCACAAAATGCAGAATACATCTGCATACAGAGAAGGTGAGACGGATGGCCCTACAGCCACTGCTAAACCATTAATGGCCACTGAAAAGAGAGATACACTCAATACCAACATGGACACAGAAAGCACGAAGTGACAGGAAATTCAGGATAAAAATCAGGAGTGAGCCTCGGAGACCACACTCATATGATGTGGCAAGGATATGATGTCACTACGTCATCTCAAACTTTTCGTAAATAAAAAAATACGGTAACCAAGTGTTGGCATCTGGAAAAGGCTGTTCGGATGGCAGACTCGAGGGACACAAGATTATCAGTGGCAGAGTGACCCTGGCGGAAGCCACCCTAACATGGAGCTAGTAGGCCACATGACTCTAGGACCCAACCCAACCGCAGACATGCCATACATTCCCGCAGCTTACAAAGAACGTTAGTGAGGCTGATGAGCCAATAGCTCTCCACAAAAAGCGGATTTTTACCAGGTTTGAGCACCGGAATGATGGTGCTCTCCCATCACTGCGATAGAAAGAGGCCATCACACAAGATCTGGTTGAAGGTGACGAGGAGATGTTTGTAGTCAGATGAGAGATGTTTAATCATCTGACTGTGGATCCAATCTGGCCCAAGAGCTGTGTTGGGGCAATGTGCAAATTAACTGAGGAGCTCCCACTCTGTAAATGGGGGTTATGAGGTTCACTGTGGTGTGTAGCGAATGAGAGGATTTTCCTTTCCATCCACCATTTGAGGGTGCGAAAGGCTGGGGGATAATTCTCCGATGCAGAGGCTCGAGCATACTGCTCAGCTATCACATTTGTGTTGGTAGGTTATGTTAACACCGGGAACACCTGTTGGGGTCTGGTACCCGAAAACACGTTTGATCTTTGCCCAGACTTGGGAAGGTGACATATGGCACCCAATGGTCGAGACATATCTCTACCAGCATTCCTGCTTCCATCACTTGATAAGTTGGCGAATGTGAGTACAGAGCTGTTTAAAGGTTATGAGGTGCTCCAGGGAAGGATGCAGTTTATGCCGCTGTAGAGATCACCGAGGCTCCTTAATTGCTTCAGCAACTTCCGGCGACAATCAAGGGTCTGTCTTTAACCGAAGGCACCCTAAAGAGTGGTCTCCAGTTAATAAATGGGAGAAGTCCTGGGCTGCAAATCAATGGCCGCATAACTACCTCAAGCCATACTGAAATGTGTGGAGACCCCCGTATTTAAGAGGCAGAGGTTGAACTGAGACAGTAAAGTTTTGAAATCTGTGCCTCGGCTAGTAAGCACAGTGCCACCCCACAAGGGGTTATGGGCATTAAAATCTCCCAAAAGTAGGAAAGGCTTAGGGAGTTGATCAATCAGTGCAGCTAATACATTCAAGGATACTACACCATCTGGAGGAAGATATACATTGCAGACAATTATTTCCTGCGTCATCCTTATTCTGACAGCCATGGCTTCAAGAGGGATTTGAAGGGGCACAGTTTCACTACAGACTGTGTTTAAGACATAAACACAAACTCCACCTGACACTCGATTATAGTCACTATAGTTTCTGTAGTATTCCTTATAGCCGCAGAGGGCACGGGTTCGCATTGCTGGGAACCAGGTTTCCTGGAGGGCAATACAGGAAGCAGGTGTAAAGCTTAACAGTTGCCGGAGCTTAGCTAGGCAGTGGAAAAAACTGCCTCAATCCCACTGGAGGATGATGTCATCATTAGACTGGGAAGGCATGGAACATTCAATGAGGCAGTTTATGCCTCAGGGTCACCTTCTGCCACCAACGTTTTGCCTGAGCAGTCTATATCCACTTTGAGGGTTTGGAGAGATCTAGGTCCTCAGCGGACACCAGAATCTCCATCTCATCCACAGACACAGAGCTTGGAGGTAGCAGTGGTGTGGGTGCCACCACAATTCCCTTTGTCTTGGGGACCTTCTTTTTCAATTTCTCTCGCTGTTCCTTGGGTTTCCCTGGCTGGGAGGACTTCACTGATTTGGTCTCTGGGACCGAGGATGAGCGTGAAGCCCTGCGACCAGCTGCTTTTGGGCTCTTCAGCCACTGGCGGGTGTCATCTTTTCCACTAGCAGAAACAAGGGAAGGGAGTGACCCAAGGGACCCCCTTCCTAGCGAGAGCAGCCGAAGAAGTTGTACACTTCTCTGGCTTAGAAGTGGGGACGGAGATCCCTGATGTTTGTGAGAGTGTTGGTCCTGAAGTAGGTGGTGCAGGAGCTACAGGGAGGGAAGTGACTTCCATCATCAAGGGGGCAGGTATAGTCTTCCAGCTCAGAGAGGTGACTGCAGTTGGAGGAGCTGATGGGGCTAGAACTGTTGTAGCAGCAGCGTAAGACGATGTTATGCATACAGGAAGTTGTTGTTGTTGTTGTTGTCTTCAGTCCTCAGACTGGTTTGATGCGTCTCTCCATGCTACTCTATTCTGTGCAAGCTTCTTCATCTCCCAGTACCTACTGCAACCTACATCCTTCTGAATCTGCTTAGTGTATTCATCTCTTGGTCTCCCTCTACGATTTTTACCCTCCACGCTGCCCTCCAGTACTAAATTGGTGATCCCTTGATGCCTCAGAACATGTCCTACCAACCGATCCCTTCTTCTGGTCAAGTTGTGCCACAAACTCCAGTTCTCCCCAATTCTGTTCAATACCTCCTCATTAGTTATGTGATCTACCCATCTAATCTTCAGCATTCTTCTGTAGCACCACATTTCGAAAGCTTCTATTCTCTTCTTGTCCAAACTAGTTATCGTCCACGTTTCACTTCCACACATGGCTACACTCCATACAAATACTTTCAGAAGCGACTTCCTGACACTTAAATCTATACTCGATGTTAACAAATTTCTCTTCTTCAGAAACCCTTTCCTTGCCATTGCCTCTCTACTTCGACCATCATCAGCAAAACTCCTTTACTACTTTAAGTGTCTCATTTCCTAATCTAATTCCTCAGCATCACCCAAGTTAATTACACTACATTCCATTATCCTGGTTTTGTTTTTGTTGATGTTCATCTTATACCCTCCTTTCATTACACTGTCCATTACGTTCATCTGCTCTTCCAAGTCCTTTGCTGTCTCTGACAGAATTACAATGTCTTCGGCGAACCTCAAAGTTTTTATTTCTTCTCCATGGATTTTAATACCTACTCCGAACTTTTCTTTTGTTTCCTTTACTGCTTGCTCAATATACAGATTGAATAGCATCGGGGAGAGGCTACAACCCTGTCTCACTCCCTTCCCCACCACTGCTTCCCTTTCATGTCTGTCGACTCATGTAACTGCCATCTGCTTTCTGTACAAATTGTAAATAGCCTTACGCTCCCTGTATTTTACCCCTGCCACCTTCAGAATTTGAAAGAGAGTATTCCAGTCAACATTGTCAAAAGATTTCTCTAAATCTACAAATGCTAGAAACCTAGGTTTGCCTTTCCTTAATCTTTCTTCCAAGATAAGTCGGAAGGTCAGTATTGCCTCACGTGTTCCTATATTTCTACGGAATCCAAACTGATCTTCCCCGAGGTCGGCTTCTACTAGGTTTCCATTCGTCTGTAAAGAATTCGTGTTAGTATTTTGCAGCTGTGACTTATTAAACTGATAGTTTGGTAATTTTCACATCTTTCAACACCTGCTTTCTTTGGGATTGGAATTATTATATTCTTCTTGAAGTCTGAGGGAATTTCACCTGTCTCATACATCTTGCTCAGCAGATGGTAGAGTTTTGCCAGGACTGGCTCTCCCAAGGCAGTCAGTAGTTCTAATGGAATGTTTTCTACTCCCGGGGCCTTGTTTCGACTCAGGTCTTTCAGTGCTGTGTCAAACTCTTCACGCAGTATCGTATCTCCCATTTTATCTTCATCTACCTCCTATTCCATTTGCATAATATTGTCCTCAAGAACATCGCCCCTGTATAGACCCTCTATATACTCCTTCCACCTTTCTGCTTTCCCTTCTTTGCTTAGAACTGGGTTTCCCTCTGAGCTCTTAATATTCATACAAGTGGTTCTCTTTTCTCCAAAGGTCTCTTTAATTTTCCTGCAGGCAGTATCTGTTTTACACCTCGTGAGATAAGCCTCTACATCCTTACATTTGTCCTCTAGCCATCGCTGCTTAGCCATTTTGCACTTCCTGTCGATCTCATTTTTTGAGACGTTTGTATTCCTTTCTGCCTGCTTCACTTACTGCATTTTTGTATTTTCTAGGATGTAGGTGTTCAAATTTCCTCTTAGCCTCTGTGTAGGTCAGTCAGTCCAGGGTCTTGTAGTACATGATTTTCCTTTCTTTCTGGAGAACCGTGCAATCTGGAGAGCAAGGCAAATGGTGCTCTCCACAGGTGACACAGATGGGAGGCGGGACACATGGAGGATTGGGATGTGATGGGCATGGAGGATTGGGATGTGATGGGCATCCACAATCTCAACATGTGACACTGTAAGTACAGTGGGAAGACATAGGACCAAGCTTCCAACATTTAAAGCACCACATTGAGGGAGGGATACAGGGTTTTACATCAAGGCAGTAGACCATCACCTTGACCTTGTCGGGTAATGTACCACCCTCGAAGGCCAAGATGAAGGCACTGGTGGCAACCTGATTATACCTTGGACCCCGGTGGACATGCCGAATGAAATGTACACCTCACCATTCTAAACTGGCGTGCAGCTCATTGTCGGACTGCAAAAGAAGATCCCTGTGAAATATGATACCCTGGACCATATTTAAACTCTTATGGGGTGTGATGGTTACAGAAACATTCCCCAGCTTGTCACAAGCGAGTAAAGCCCGTGACTGGGCAGAGGATGCTGTTCTGATCAAGACCGACCCAGATCTCATTTTGGACAACCTCTCCACCTCCCCAAACTTGTCATCTAAATGTTAAACAAAAAAAATGAGGCTTCATCATCATGAAAGATTCCACATCAGCTCTTGAACATACAAGGAACTGGGGCGACTAAGAGCCACTGTCATCCTTAGCCTGACGTTCCTCATATTGTGTGGCCAGTGAGGGGAACGATTTGGGGTCGTACTTCTGTGCATGAATTGAGCCTGTGAACACTTAGAGACTGCTGGTGTTTGAACACCAACAAGAGAAGATGTACTACACTTCATCGCGTGTCATCCGCCCTGATGCCACCCACTCTGACCAGGGTCCCTCCCCACGGGTGCTACCCAACCGCAGCAAAGGCCACCTGGCAGGATGGCTATTGCCGGGAGTCCCAATGCCCCAGGGGGATGGGCATCTACCCCTTGGCATACGTTGCGAGTTAACGGCACAGGCATCAGCTGAGCGATCCCTACGTTGTCAGGGGGCTACAACCAACACGGTACATGACAGCCCCACCACAATGGACTGGTCACCATGCTGGATATCAGGTGCAACTAAGCAAAGAAGTCCACTGTCATCGTCAACGTAGAAAATGATACTGCACAGTTGATGGTAAAATACGCACCCAACAGTTGGAGAATGAGCAGAAGTGCAGATCCACGTTGACGAATGATGCGACAGGTCTCAGCACATGATGGACACGATGCACCATGTAAGGCGCCCTTTCCTAATTGGCTCGCTCATTGGGAAAATTTTGAAAAATGGAGGTCAAACCCTTCAGGGGACCATCATAAAGGCTGAAACGTGTGTCACTCCTTTTAGTTGCCTCTTACGACAGGCAGGGATGCCTCAGGCCTATTCTAACCCCAGACCTGCAGGGGGCAAAAGCTCAAGTGGCCAACTTATTATGCTTAGAGCCTCTCTGAATTTTGAGGAAGAGTTTTACTCCACACTACTCTAGGTTAGCATGTAGTTCATCTGTTTGTATTGATAGATCTCAATGGAAGGAGGAGAGATGGTAACTGCTTTATCCTCAAGCTTGTCACTGGCCAGATGTGCCTGTGATTGGTTAGCAATCAAAGCTTTGATCAAGAGAGATCCATTTCCCATTTTCTCTACTGTAGTGGCTTTTCCAAATATGTCCTCAATATTTCCAGAAAAACAATGGCTCCTTTCTTTTCCCAAAAGATTCTGGAGCACACCAAGAATTAACTGATCCGTGTTTCCATGTCTCCTTGCCTGATCCTCAACTCATGGGGTGGCCAAAGGTGGAATGTCATGGAACTTTAAATCTCTCTCTTGAAATCCTGATTTTTAACTGCTGAGATGGCCACATTTGCACAGATGTTTTATTACAAATTGTCCATCCTGATGCTATACTGAAGGCTCTCCTCAATGGCACCATTCTGGCACAGCAAAGGCTACATGGCACAGTAGCCATCACCTGGAGTCCTGAATCGGACACGCAACTAATCCTTGCCATACATGGGGAACTCAACAGTATAATTCACACATTGTCTGGTGGCTACAAACATAAGTGTACATGAAGAGTCACTCATGATAAACTGGCTACCACACTATTTCAGGTGCAAATGTAAATCCAATTAAATAGCAAGTGCTGGGGATCACAGTTCACACTGAATAGATTATGCACCACATAACGCCTCCTTTTCTGAGGCACTTGCTCTTCTGCAGAATTTAGAGAAGTTGAGGTCAAACACCAGAAGATGACCATAACTAATCAAGCCAAACATGTCAAGGGAGAGGCTGTGATGTAAGCTAAAACTGACAGTCACCCTGATGAACGCCGTGTAATCAACGTGAACACTTGAATAGGTATAAGATGCCTTCTAGTTGTCTTTTACACTAGGCAAGAGTTATCACAGGTCTGTTCCAGCCTCCAACACCACAAAGGGTATTCTGTGAAAAAGAAACCCATATTTCCCAAAGTAAGATCTACTGTTCTTTATTTTTGCACATGAAGATGCAGATTTTTATCATTTGTAATGCATCTCTTGAATGTAAGCACTGACCTCACCACTGATTTCTCTCTGTACTTAACAAGTATCAAAAGAGAATTTTATTTTTTCTACAAAAATGTGCTATTTCATTTTAGCAACCAATACTGAATGAGAGCAGAATTAATATTTAATTTGTGCTCTGTCATTTGGAAATGGCTTCACATGGTTTAAAAAAGCCAATTTCATGCCCAGATGATGCCTTCGAGTTTCTTGTCATTTATGTAGACAACTCCCATTCTGCATGTGAAACTATATAACAGCAGAACTGCAGCAAATGACTACATAATGTAATATTGGGTATGGTGTAATAGTTTTAACATGACTAATTGGGGTGAAAGGAATTATGATTCATCTGAGGAGATACTCCAGCCAATGAGATACTCTTGTCTTAATGCATTTTCAGGGAACTTCAACGTCTTGAGTAGTATTCTTTAGGGAGTTTCTGATAACTTCTTAACAGCTCATTTTTTCCCACTAAAGAATAAACACAAAAATGAAAACAGCTGTCGATGGCTACAGGTCTCCGGTGAGTGTCATTGATATAGAGGAGTCTTTTATTGGGCTGAAATCTAGAATAAAGACAGTACCAGCAAGGATGTTGTTTTCTCTACAGCACACAGGGTGGACTGAGGACATTGGACATGGAGCAGAAGCTTTCATTAAAAAAGGATGGGGAAGGAAATCGGCCACACCCTTTTAAAGAAACCATCCCAACATTTCCCTGAAGCGATTTAGGAAAATCACGGAAACAGGATGGCTGGGTGCGGGTTTGAACCAATACAAGTCCAGTGTGTTAACCACTGTGCCACCTCACTCGGTGGCACACAGGTTGGCAAGATCAGTTTTGCGTAGGCATCGATAGGTCAGTTTTAGGCAACCAACATGAGGAAAAAATTATGTAGTTTGAGCATCAACATTAAATCATTTAATGTTATTCATGATTTCTTTACATTTTCTCAACCACAGCTTCAATATTCTTTACTACCCTTTCAAAAGAAAATTGTTATGACAGACTGATATTTAGCATAACCCATCATCCAGGTTAGGCAGAAACATGATATGCTTGTGAAATGATGAAACCAATGAATGTCAAACTAGGACAAGGAGCTAAACATTTACTGAACAATTCAATTACTTATTCGGAAGAAAGTCAGCAATCACAGGTGAAGTGCGACTCACTTTACTCTGTTTTGGCATTTTAACCATACATCAGAAGGTACATCTTCATTTTTATTGTTATGGCAATTACCTTGCTTAATTTTGTGATTATGATAACTGGTTTTTAACATGCTGGACACTGTGTCTTTGTACGAACATCCAGAAAGTCTTGGAGAGTGGTTGGTGGATGCTGACAAGATTCAACCTGTCTCCCAAATGCATCTCAGACATGCTCTATGAGATTCAAATTGGGAAAGCGAGCAGGCCACACCTTGCATGCAATATCTTCCACTTACAAAAAAGCATCAATCACCTGTGCTCTATGAAGTCGAGCATTACGGTCCATCGATACAAAGTTCGGGCCCACAGCACCCTGCAACAACTGTACATGAAATCCCAAAACCTCCTCACGGTACCTGACAGCAGTTAAATCTTGCCAATTTACCCATACAATTTCATGAAGAGGTGTTCGATTGGTCAACATAATCCCTGGTCACACCATCAGGGATCCTCCTCAATATCAGTCTCTTTCCACAATATCTGGGTCCCAAAATCATGTTCCATGTGCCATCCAGATGCAAATCCATCAACGATCACACTCCAAACCAAATCGGGACTCATCTGTGAAAAGAACATTGGCCCAAAGTTCGACCATCCAGATAGCTTGTAGACTGCTCCATTCTAGATGTTCCCTTCAGTGAAGACATGCCAGAGTAAACAGACAACATGTCTCCAACAATAAAGGCCACTATGCAGGAACCTTCTGTACACCTTTCGCCTCAGTACATGTCCAGGGGATGCTGTGAGGTCAAATGCCAGTTGCAGTGGAGTACTAAGGCAGTACCGTCGTGCCCTCGCAGCCAAATAACAGTCCACTCTTTCTGATGTCACACGTGTTCGGCCCTGTCTTAGTCTCCGGGATACAGTTTCAGTCTCTATAATCTTCCAATGGCCCTCCAGCAGAGAGTCTGTAGGCATCTCCTCTGTGCCCTACTGCACTGTCTGTGGCTGCGTACACAGCAGATTGTGGATGTGGGACTACCCTACAAACACTACCCCGGTTGATAGGTGCCCTGAAGTCATTGCTGGCGTGGTTGTCCATTGATTGGAATGCCATCTTCCATGCAGAACATGATTGTAACGGCTTATCCTCACACTTTGTATGACTATATTGTGAATTGGACACAGGATGGGGAAACAGCAGTTTGTTGCTTTAATTCTGGACACCAGTGTATCTTCTCTTTGATGAGTAGTCACTACAACCTCTTAACATAGCAAAACGTGTGTGACCATTACCTCATTAACAACTGATTAAACAGGAACCAAATTATTTTATAGAAAAAAATTATCAGTTATTTGGATTCAGAATAATAGTTGTGTGCTTTGCTGTTCTTTCCCCTTTCTCCATGAATCAGTGTATTGCTAGTTAATTCTTCATCACTAAAAACCATTGTAATCTAAGAAACAATTGCAAACTAGTAACACTACTACACTAAATATTTTACAAGTAGCATAAATAAAACGAACTTCAGCACATTTTTGTACAGAAAACTTCAACTGACCTTTATAATTTATTTTATGCACTATTTTAAATTGCTGACTTGTCGTTTATCACTGGCTTAAAAATTCTACAACTTTTACAATACATACCTCCAATAAGACATGGTGTACTTTTTTCAAAAATTCTTCATTATTTTCAAAATCCTCAATTAAAGTCTGTGGTAAGTCCCCTGCATGCCCAATCTGGAAAATGAAAATTATAGCCACTTGCAAAATACTCCAAACTGTATTAATTAGATGAAACCCGAACAAAATTTCAAAAATTATTAACTTTAGTCCAAGTAATGTCAAGACTAGTTTGATGTTTGAATGGAAAGGTGATCATCCTGTAGGCCTAGAAAGGGACATATAATGCAGCAGTTCCTCTGGTCAGTCTTAAGTACTAGTATTACTGACACAGTAAAAATGTTCATCATTATCCAAATAATTTACAAGTGTTCTGTTTCCTACAAACAACTGTGGAATTCAAAGTGTGTCTTAACTGTAAATATTGCTACTTATCATAAAGAAGGTATGTTAAGTTGAGGACAGGCACAATTGAAAAAGTTACATTATGCTTTCAGTCACAGACTTCATCGGTTGGTTGGTTAGTTTGTTTAAAAGAGGGGGGAAGGGACTAAAGTAAAGATCATTGGTCCCTTGTTTCAAAGGAAACAATGGCACAAGGGTGAGAATAAGACAATGAGACTTACAACACAAAACAGAATGAAATGAAAAACCACAACGACTGAAGGGCAACAAACACCTAAATGGGCAGAAGGGGACAAGAAAACCACAAAGACACAAGAAACAGGCAGAAAAGGTTAAAACAAGAAATCAGATTACCATGGCTGGCTGACCACGAGGATAAAAAGGAATAGCCAGGCACTTGGCAACACATTAAAACCTCCACCCTGAAAGCACTAGGTTGGAGGACACACAAGGACAAAGGACATGTGATAAAACTTAGGGCAAATGATAAAACTCACTCTCATGAATAAAATGTAAAACTAAGCTGTTGCTGAGGTATTGTCACCCAACACCAAAGGTAGGGTGATGGGAAAGTTAAAAGTCCGCCACACAGCAGCTAAAAGTGGGCAGTCCAGCAAGAGATGGGCAACTGTCATTTGTGAGCCACAGCAACACTGAGGTGGGTCCTCACGACGGAGGAGTTAACCACATGTCAGTCACGTATGGCCAATGCAGAGCTGACAGAGAACCACAAAGTCACTGAGGGAGGCGCGCACGGAGGTCTTCCACACATTAGCTTCCTTAATGGCAAGTAGCTTGTCATGCATACTTAGGTTATGCCATTCCGTCTACCAAAGCCGCAAAACCTTGTGGCGTAATACTGAATGTAGGGCAGTTTCAGCAAAGCTGATCTCTGTAAGCAGTTTCCGTGTAGCCTGTTTGGCCAGCCTGTCAGCAAGTTCGTTAACTGTGATTCCGACATGACCTGGGGTCCAGACAAACACCACTGAACGACTGTACTGTTCCATGGCATAGATGGACTCCTGGATGGTCGCTACTAAAGGGTGACAAGGGTAGCACTAGTCGATAGCTTGTAGGCTGCTCAAGGGGTCAGTACACAGGAGAAATGACTCACCTGGACATGAGCAGATGTGCTCAAGAGCACAAGATATGGCCGCCAGCACTACAGTGAAAACACTGCAACCATCTGACATCAGGAGTACTTTTCTATATATCCTCCACGAACATAGGCAAAGTCGACATGACTATCAGCCATAGGTGTAAACTACTACATGGCCCCAATACATGTCGAGAATCGAAAGGAAGTGACAGTGGTGAGTCGCATGGTTAACTGAGTCCTTAGTGCCATGTGAAAGGTCCAGGAGAAGCTGCAGCATAGGTGTACTGTAACATTAAGAGTCAAGATAGCTGTAACAGAACTTGAATAGCGTAAAGTTATTATTAAAAATGCACGCCGCGCGATTTGTTACAATTTGGTCGGTCATAATAATAGTAACATGCTTTTGAATACAATTAAAATATAATGGCAATACCTGTTTAGTGTTATTGGAAATGATATGTAGTAAATTAATGAGTAAGGTAGCCGATCTTATAAGAAGAGGTAAAATTGGGCATATTAAGGTGTTTTGCTTTATATCGACTAAGCCGATGATACGGCGTCTTGTTTTTTTTCCAAGAGTAAACAGAAAAAAAAAAGTAAAGAAGTGCTAATTGTGCGTTATGAAAAATATAGGGGGCGAATTTTAAATAGCTACGGTGTATAATCAGACTAACAAATGGACATTTAGTTATGCGAAAATGCGGATAGCGAAGTGTGGTCATTAAATTGAGTACACCTCCAGGGTGGTCAATTCCGGGATAAGTCTATTCGCATCTCGCGAGGGACACAGTATTGAGACCGGCTTTTTTTTAATTATATCCCGGACAGCGGGCTTCAATTTATAAAAAGAAGAAGAGATGTATCATTATCATTAACTGTTGGCGTCAAGCAACCAAAACTGTTCATCAAAGGGTTTCGGTGAATGAGTGGTGAATGCGGAATGAAACTGAACGAAGTTATGTTAAATAAAACAGAAGAGACAAGACAGTCTGGTCGTATCTGTTGTTATTCCATAAACTGTAACATTTCTATTCCTTGTTCGAAGCCTTTATAGACGATCTTTATGACAATTTGCTTTGAAGGGATCTAGTTATGAGTTAAATTTTTGGGGACCTGGTCAAGAGGGGATTGTTCATAGATACTAACTACTGCAGCTATTCTGGAATCAAGTGCTACCGTGACTGTTGTGTGTTGTCAATGGCTTATGGTCATCATATCTCATGCTCTAAGATTGACGCGCCTTTCCTCTTGGTATAACGGTGTCTCACGGTAACAACGACAATGCCGACGACGAAGGAAGATACGGTAGAAGTGGCGCCCAACGTGGGGCTCCATCAAGGAGGATTGCTGCATCGAGTCGAGTGTCATCCGGATTCACAAACCCTAGAGTTGGAAAATATTGCAGCAGCCAGTGAATCTGTCCAACGAGAGAGGTATTCTTCAATAATCGCTAAAAGTGAGCGGTACTACCAGGTACGATTAAAATAACAGTATAATTATAAAAAAAGGAAATTGAGACTTGTGATTTTGGTAGATAAATATATATAAATACATAGTGAAAATAAGTGTATGTCTTGGTAGTGAATAATCATGTCAAAACGAACGAAAAGAATACATGAAAATGTGCTGTTGAGTAGAGTAATGAGTAGAAAGAGAGAAAGGAAAGTGAAGAGTATATGGATGATGCATCCCATGAGCTCAATGTGGGACAGGAGACATGTACAGATAATAATACTACAATTATTGATTTAGAGCCGTTAGGAGATTCAAATACAATGATAAGTAAGGTAAGCAGCGTGGGAGAACATAAAGATCTTGAGGTTTCGGAAGTAGATCAGCAAGTTGATCCTCAAAATGGAAATATTAATCAAAAAATGTTTGATATGCTGGTATCAATAAATACTCAAATGGGTGTAATGAATGGAAGACTTGGGTCACTAGAAAAAGATAATAAGCAATTGAAAGAGGACAATCAAAAGTTAAATGAAAAATTTGAGGCCAAATTTGGTTCATTAGAAGTTAAAATGAATTCTTTGGAAAGCAAACTGAACACCTTTGATTATAAACTGGAAAATACTAAGAAAGAATTAAAGGCGGACTGGGAGACTCAATTAAATGCGAAATTCGGAGAACTAGATGTAGAGTTTTCTAACACCTTAGAAAGGCAATATAATAATTTAATGGGAAAACTTCACAACGTAGAAAAGAAATACGAGGTAGTTTCGAAGAGTTATGATGGCCTGTCCAATAGGATGGTTAAGTGTAAAAGCAGCTGTTTCAATGCTAGCGCACAGATAGAAGAGCTTTCGAAACAAATAGTCGAGTTTGAGTCAGATGCTCGTAAGGGGATTGACAAGTATTTAGTAGATCAAACTAAAAAGACTTGACGAAGATCTATCTGAATGGATAGGAATAAAAGGAAATGAAATTGTAGATAAGGTTAAGACTACTACTGGATCCCAGCCAAATGAAAATATCAATGAGCACCTAAGTAGAAATGTGAATTAATTAAGCTCTTCACTAGCGAAATTCAGAAAATAAAAGACAAAATAGTTGATGAGTTACCTAAATGGCAAAAGGAAACCAATCATAAATTGGTGGAGTTAGAACGAAAGTCATTACAAAATTTGTTGACAGAGGACGAACGTTCGGAGAATAGGTTGAAAAACAGCCGAACACGTGAGGAAAATTTGCATTGGGAAGTTGATGATTTGGTTGGTAAAAATGATGATTCTTTTGGTCAGTGAGGATATTTGTCTTCTTTAAAGGTGGAGAACAGCATTTTTAAAAGTAGACAATTCCCAACATTCTCCACTGAAAAGAACAACCTGCATCCGAAAATCTTTATCAATAATTTCAAAAGAATATTTCCACATAGCTGGTCTGAACACGACCGACTTCAATTTATAGTATCCAAAATTACCGGAGAAGCCACATTATGGGCCGCCGAAGTAAGTGAAAGTTGCCATACTTGCACTGAGTTTGAACAACTTTTTTTGGCTCAATACTGGTCGTCGAGTAAACAAGAGAAATTAAGAAAAGAGGTTTATCAACCTGAGTATTTTAACAGTAAAAGGAGTACTTTAAGGCAATATTTTCAAAAGTACATAAATAAGACACGTTATTGGAGTGATCCGATTTCTCACAAGGAAGTGATCAGAATTTTGAAGGGAAGGTTGCCCATAAATATATATGAAAAGTTAATAAATGTTCCTGACCACGATGTAGAACAATTCTTGTCGGTGATTGACTCTATTGATATGATTATGGAAGACGCAAGACAAATGAGTAGTAACCAAATGTCAACTCACACTCAAAGTAATACACATAATTATAATAATAATTTAACGTATGATAATAATAATACCGAAAACCAGGTCAAACACGCATCACAGGAGCGTGGACAATCTTCGTCCTATGGTTGCAATAAAAACAATGATTATAATAAATATAGAAGAGATACTTACTGTGCTAGAGGTAAACATTGATATGGTGACGCGAATGTGCATAGTAGTGATATTAATAAGAGTAACAGGTACCCAAGTGATGAACCCAATTGTATTCGACCTTGGGAAGATAATTCAAAATATAATGTTCATCGGCAGGATGGAACAAATGCCCCAAGTCCTCATCCAGCACAAGGAGTTATACCAATGGGCAAAGGAGCCTCCAATATGCGACAGGGTGAATACCATAACTCTGATCATACTGTACGGATTGTGGAAGTTCATGAACCCCCACCGATGACTCAACGAGATAGATTAAACTAATACCAGTCACCAAATGCCTTCCTAGGATGACTGGAAAGGAGAAGGAAGGCAGGCATCAATTTGAACTGGGAGTATTAAGGTACAATAATGATCAGGATATAAGGAATGAATTAATTGAAGAAAAACCTGAAGTTTCTAATAAATGCGGACAAATTTTACAGGCAATAATTCCAACAAGTATAAATAATGGTGATGTTGAAATATTAATTGAGACTGGTCTGAACACGACCGACTTCAAGCGACTATTAGTATCATGACGCTGGACTGTTTAAAACAGGTAAGCTGAGGGGTAAAAATGCCCACTTTTCCTATCACAGGATGTACCGTGTCTGGCGCGTTCAGCGCAAAAATGCAAAAAGTTGTGAAACAGGTACGTGTCGACGTTACAATATGGGGGGCTCAAATAGAAAGTACATTCCTGGTTGTTTCTAAAATGACAGTACCATGTATCTGGGGTTTGGATTTTTTATGTGAGACTGGTGCAATCATTAATTTAGAGAAAGGTGAATGTATATTTAATTCCAATGGTAATGTTTTGACAGCCACCCTGAGAAAGGGCAGAGTAATTCCAAATCAATTGTGTATGAATCTAATGGTAAAATATGTCAGTATTGATGATGAAAATGTGTATGATATCTGCCTTATTGAATGTTCTGAAGAAATGTTGGATAAAATGTTATTGCAGGAAAAGGTGTTAGAATCAGAATATTTATCTGTTATCCAAAGGGACGAATTGTACTACTTGTTGGAAGCATATCAGTCAATTTTTAGTAAACGTCCGGGTATAATAAAAGACTTTGAATACCATATAAAGACGTATGCACATAAACCCTTTTGTCGTACTTCCTATTCTATCCCATGGACAAAGAAAGAAGTAGTCAGAAAGGAAATCAATAAAATGTTAGAAAGGGGTATTATTGAGCCCTCAGATTCTGAATATTGTAACCCTCTCATGGCAGTAATTAAACCCAATGGTGACATCAGATTGGTGTTGGATGCCAGAGAGATCAATAAGATCATTATACCTGTACAAATGTGACCGGAGAACCTAGAAGAGTTAGTACAAAAGTTTTATGGTGCCCGCTTCTTAACTTCGTTAGATATGCGCAGTTCATATTGGCAAACTAGAATATCTAAAGAATCTCGAAAATATACTGCATTCATTTTTCTGGGCCGAAGTTACCGGTTTACCGTCATGCCATTTGGGTTGAAAATATGCAGTGGTGTTTTCATATCGGCATTAGATACCGTACTGGGCAGAGACCTTTTGAATGAAGTTACTTTATATTTGGATGATTTGCTAATTGCTTCTGAAACTTGGGAGGAACTTTTGGACTTATTAAGAAGAGTTTTTGCGAAATTTTTGGAATACGGAGTTACTGTAAATTTGAGCAAATCCAAGTTTGCTCATAACCAATTGAAATTTCTTGGACATATAATTACTCCTGAAGGGATAAAACCAAATCCTAAAAAGATGGATGCAATTAACAGATGTGCTTATCCAAAGAATAGAACGGAATTAAAATCATTTATCGGTTTAGTTTCATATTTTAGATGATTTTTACCCAATCAGTTAGGAAGCCAAGACTGTTTGTTACGGCTGTTAAGAAAAAAATGTCATGTGGGAGTGGAATTCTGAATGCACGCAAGATTTTGATAACATCTGCAATGCTTTGACTAATGCTCCACTGTTACATCATCCGAGACTTGATCAAGATTTTTATATTGCTGTGGATGCTTCTGAAACAGGATTGGGTGCCACGCTTTTCCAGATGGACAGTACCATCAAAATAATTGGGTTTGCCAGCAGAACACACTCTAGCTGTGAACGTGCGTATTGTACTACTGAACTGGAAGTACTGGCCGTGGTCTGGTCCCTTAGAAAGTTTCGCTATTTTGTATATGGAAAGAAGATCATTGTATTCTGCGGCCACAAAGCTTTATCTTTTATTTTAAAAGGAAGGATGTTCCATTCACGTTTAACCCGGTGGGCCTTGCTACTGCAAGAATATGATATTACGCTCAAATACATCAGAGGGAAAGACAACATCATAGCCGATGCTCTTTCAAGACTACCGAAAAGAAAGAATGACGACGAGTGTGAAGAACGGACTATTGACTTTAAAGTCATGAATTTATCAAGGCAATATTGTGAGAGGCAGATTTCACAGCTATGTCGAAGTCTTCCACAACTGCAAGAAGATGATAAGTTGTGGAAAGCTTTTAGACATGCTGTTGAAAGCAAAACGCTAAGACACTCTCAAGAACAGTATCAATTAAAATCCGGAATATTGTATCGGAGGAAGGATGAAGAAGATGTTTGGAAAGTTTGTGTTCCAAAGAAATATTTAGAATCACTAGTATGGTACACTCACTTAAATTGGGGTCATTTTGGTGCCGCTAAATGTACAGCCAAAATAGCACAATACTGCTATCATCCAAATTTAGGACGTCCAGCTACAAATATTCTTAAGAAGTGCAAAATATGTCAGAAGGCAAAACCCATAAACTATTGTCAGAAGATAGAATTACATCCGATCATCCCACAACAACCTTTAATGTTGGTGTCATGTGATGTCTGTGGGCCGTGTCCCACGACACGTGGAAGGTTCAAATATGTTTTGGCTTTCTATGATCTCTTTTCAAAATATGTGAAATTATATCAATTGAAAATTCTCCACGTTCGACCCATGTTACGCAAATTTATCAACAACTACATAACTGAGCTCGGCAAACCTATAATGATCTTGACAGACAACGCTGCAAAGTATGGAGAGACACTATGAAAGAACAAGGAATCCAGCACATTTACATCAAGATTTTACCCTTGTGGAAATCCGGTTGAGAGAATCTTCCGAGAGTTGAACCGATTTTTACAGACGTACATACCGAAACAACATTATAAATGGATCAATTGGATTTATTAATTTGAGAAAGTGTATAATGACTTACCACACTTATCGACAGGTTATTCACCTAACCAAATAGTATTTGGTGAAAGTATTGTGCCAGAATGGATGAAGAAATTACCTGCGATAGAACAAAAGATTACCAAGAAAGAAGATATGGTGAAGAAGGTCTACGAAAACCTGAAGCATCAAGCACAATTGAGAAAAACCCGTTTTGATAAAAATGTGAAGAAAGTAATCACATATGATGTAGGGGAAGAAATTTTATTGAGAAATCACCCAAAAGCATCAACCAGGAAAAGACTGAATAAGAAATGGCAATATTTATGTACAGGTCCATACAAAATAATGAAAATACCTCATGAAGGGAGCTATCTCCTGGCAGATTGTGATACTGATGCAATTAAAGGCTTGTTCCCTCATGTAGACCTGAAGAAGTATTAACAATAATGAGCGAAATATGGATTCAAGAAACACTGAATGATACCAAGACTACACTCAGAGAGGACTAAATAAAAGCACTCATGGATAAATACATACTTATACTAACTTACAAAGAAAATTAAAGAAAGTACTGAAGATTTCCGTGAGATACCGTCTGGGTATCAGCAACAATGACGACGCTGAAATACGATTTATCCTCTCACCAAACAGCAAGGATGGATGATTTAAAAGTGGAATTAAGAGGAAAAGAAGAGGACCAAATCCTCTCTGGTTAAACAAGTGGCCTGATAAGGGTCTTGACCTAGGATGCCAATCGTCAAACCCGGCTGTGATCTTGAAGAACTGAGGGCTTCATCCAAGAAAAAAAATGTGGTGTGAATGTGAAGTGATTAGTGCCAAGTGTTTCTAAGACAACCTATAAACAAATGTGGAATTTAGTTAAGGGCATTTTGTCTAGGCCCATTAACACAACTTAAATATTGTAGAATGTATGTACTGACTTGTTGAGTGAATCTGAGAGTGAGTGTATTCGCCGAAACAAATACCCTCTCCTGTCACAGTACACAAAAAATAAGCCTGTTCTGTCTGGAACCCTCTTCAAGACATGTATGGGGGGGGGGGGGGGGGGGGGGGGCGTGTAACATTACGAGTCAAGATAGCTGTAACGGAACTTGAATAGCGTAAAGTTATCATTAAAAATGCACGCCGCGCAATTTGTTATGATTTGGTCGGTCATAATAATAGTAACATGCTTTTGAATACAATTAAAATATAATGGCAATACCTGTTTAGTGTTATTGGAAATAATATGTAGTAAATTAATGAGTAAGGTAGCCGATCCTATAAGAAGAGGTAAAATTGGGCATATTAAGGTGTTTTGCTTTATATCGACTAAGCCGATGATACGACGTCTTTTTTTTTCCGTTTACTCTTAGGAAAAAAAAAAAACAAGTAAAGAAGTGCTAATTGTGCGTTGTGAAAAACATAGGGTCGAATTTTAAATAGCTACGGTGTATAATCAGACTAACAAATGGACATTTAGTTACGCAAAATCGCGGATAGCGAAGTGTGGTCATTAAACTAAGTACACCTACAGGGCGGTCAATTCCGGGATAAGTCTATTCGCATCTCACAAGGGACACGGTATTGAGACCGTTTTCTTTTTAATTATATCGCGGAGAACGGGCTTCAATTTATAAAAAGAAGAAAAGCTGTATCATTATCATTAACTGTTGGTGTCAAGCAACCAAAACTGTTCACCACAGGGTTTCGGTGAATGAGTGGTGAATGCGAAATGGAACTGTGAACGAAGTTGTGTTAAATAAAACAGAAGAGACAAGACAGTTTGGTCGTATCTGTTATTATTCCATTAACTGTAACATTTCTTCTCATTGTACGAAGCCTTTATAGACGATCGTTATGACAATTTGCTTTGAAGGGATCTCGTTATGAGTTAAATTTTTGGGGACCTGGTCAAGAGGGGATTGTTCGTAGATACTAACTACTGCAGCTATTCTGGAATCAGGTGCTACCGTGACCGTTGTGTGTTGTCAATGGCTTAAGGTCATCATATCTCATGCTCTAAGATCGCGCCTTCCCGCTTGGTATAATGGTGTCTCACGGTAACAATGACAACGCCGACGACGAAGGAAGATACGGTAGAGTACACCATGGAGATGTTCGTGAATGAACCTCAAGTATAGGTGGTAAAGGCAAGGACTCCAGTTCAGAAAGAAGGGATCAGACATGAACCGCAATTGGAAGCCCTGACCTGGGCTGCTGATGCGGGAGATGAACCGCCGTGGGTGGAGAAAAGGAGATGGTAATTCGGATGCGAAGTTGAACTACGAACGTGTGCAACGTAACTGGAGAGCAATTGCGCACTCCTAACCTGCAATGGAGGGACTCCGGCCTCCACTAGGAAGCCGGACTCGTCCTAAAAAGCTCCTGTCGCTATGTGAATGCCACAGTGGCGCACTGGGTCAAGTAAATGCAAAGCTGAGGGCACCACGAAACCATATACCAGACTCCCATACTCAAGGTGGGATTGAACAAGGGCTCTGTAGAGCTGCAGCTGCGTAGAGTGATCTGCACTCCAGTTGCCATCGCTCAGGCAGCGGAGGGCACTGAGTTGCTGCCACCACTTCCACTATGTTGACCAAGGTGAGGAAGCCAAGTCTTTCGGGCATTGATAACCGGCCCTAAAAGTCGATATGTCTCCACTACAGTGAGTGGATCATCATTAACATAAAGTTCTGGTTCTGGATGAACGATATGACACTGACAGAAGTGCATAAAACACGACTTTGCGGCCGAAAACTGGAAACCGCGGGCTAGAGCCCATGATTGTGCCTTGTGGATGGCACCCTGTAGGTGCCGCTCAACAACACCAGTACTGGTGGAGCAGCATGAAATACAGAAATCATCTGCATACAGAGAAGGTGAGACGGACGGCCCTACAGCTGCTGCTAGACCATTAATGGCCACTGAAAATAGAGATACACTCAATACAGAGCCCTGTGGGACCCCATTCTCCTGGATATGGGGGGAACTATGGAAGGCAACAACTTGGACACGGAAAGTACGAAGCGACAGGAAATTTTTGATAAAAATGAGGAACAGACCACAGAGACACCACTCATATAATGTGGGTTGGATATGATGTCACCAGATCATGTCATACTCTTTTCGTAAACCAGAAAAGACGGCAACAAAGTGTTGGCACCGGAATGATGGTGCTCTCCTGCCACAGCAATGGAAAGATGCCATCGCACCAGATCAGGTTGAGGATGACAAGGAGATGTCGCTTTTAGTCAGATGAGAGATGTTTAATCATCTGATTGTGGATCCAATCTGGCCCAGGAGCTGTGATAGGACGACATGCAAGGGCACTGATGAACTACTACTCTATAAATGGGGCGTTATATGGTTCACTGTGGAATGTAGTGAATGAGAGGATTTTCCTTTCTATCTGCCATTTGAGGGTGCGAAAGGTTGAGAGGTAATTCTGTGACACAGAGGCTCGAGCATAGTGCTCAGCAATCGTATTTGTGTCGGTAGTTTATGTTAACACCGGGAACACCTGTTGGGGTCTGGTACCCAAAAATACTTTTGATCTTTGCCCAGACTTGGGACGGTGACGTATGGCACCCAATGGTTGAGACGTATCTCTCCCAGCATTCCTGCTTCCATCATTTGATAAGTTGGCGAATGTGAGTACAGAGCTGTTTAAAGGCTATGAGGTGCTCCACAGAAGGGTGCCGCTTATGCCGCTGTAGAGCTCACCGAGGCTCCTTAATTGCTTCAGCAACTTCCGGTGACCATCAGGGGTCTGTCTTTAAATGAGGGCACCCTAAAGAGTGCTCTCCAGTTTATAAACAGGGGATGTTCTGGGCTGCAAACCAATGGCTTGAGCATAGTGCTCAGCAATTGTGTTTGTGTCGGTAGATAACACGCCATTGATGTTAATGCCGCAGACACCTGTCGAGGTCTGCTAAACAAAAAGATGTCTGATCTTCATCCACACTTGGGAAGCTGACGTATGGTCAAGACGAATCTCGACCAACACTCCTGTTTCTGTCTTTTGATAAGCTGGCGAATGCGGGCACGGAGCCGCTTACAGGCTATGAGGCACTCAAGGGAAGGATACTACTTATGCCACTGTAGAGCTTGCCAGCGTTCTGTAACTGCCTCAGCAACTTCCAGCGACCACCAAGGGACCACCTTTCGCCGGGAACACAATAAAGAGTGAGAGATCACGTTTTCCACCTCAGTACAAATTGTTGTAGTCACCTGCTCAACCATCACATCGATGTTACCATGTGGGGGTGAGTCAAGGGTGACCGCAGAGGTAAAAGTTTCCCTGTCTGCCTTGTTTAAAGCCCATCTGGACAGGCGTCCATGGGCCTGAGGCCGGGACAGTGACAGAAAGATGGGAAGTAGTCACTACCATACAAGTAATCATGTGCTCTCCAGTGGATAGGTGAGAGAAGTCCTCGACTGCAAATGGATAAATCAGTGGCCGAGTAACTACCTCGAGCCATACTGAAATGTGTGGTTGCCCCAGAATTCAAGAGGCAGAGGTTGAACTGAAACAGTAAAGTTTTGAAATCTCTGCCTCAGCCAGTATGTACAGTGCCATCCCACAAGGGGTTATGGGCATTAAAATCTCCCAAAAGTAGGAAAGGCTTAGGGAGTTGATCAATCAGTGCAGCTAATACATTCAAGGATACTACACCATCTGGAGGAAGATATACATTGCAGACAGTTATTTCCTGCGTCATCCTTATTCTGACAGCCATATCTTCAAGAGGGGTTTGAAGGGGCACAGTTTTACTACAGACTGACTTTAAGGCATAAACACAAAGTCCACTTGATACTCGATTATAGTCACTATGGTTCCTGTAGTATTCCTTATAGCCGCAGAGGGCAGGGGTTCGCATTGCTGGGAACCAGGTTTCCTGGAGGGCAATGCAGGAAGCTGGTGTAACGCTTTAACAGTTGCTGTAGCTCAGCTAGGCAGTGGAAAAAACCGCCGCAATTCCACTGGAGGATGAAATCATCATGAGACTTGGCAGGTATGGAATATTCCATGAGGCAGTTTATGCCTCAAGGTCACCTGCTGCCACTGACTTATTGCTTGAGCAGTCTATATCCATTGTGTCTGAGAGTCCGGCGAGATCTAGGTCCTCAGTGGATGCCAGAATCGCCACCATATTCCCAGACACAGAGTTTATAGGTAGCAGTTGTGTGAGTGCCACTACAATTCCCTTGGTCTTAGGGATCTTCTTTTTGGACTTTTCTCGCTGTTCCTTGGGTTTCTCTGGCTGGGAAGGCTTCACTGATTCATCCTCCCGGGACTGAGGATGAGCATGAAGCCCTATGCCCAGCTGCTTTTGGGCACTACAGCCACTGACGGGCTGTCTTATTTCCCACTGGCAGAAACCTGGGAACGGATTGACCCAAGGGACCCCTTCGCAGCGAGAGGAGCTGAAGGAGACCTACGCTTCTCCAGCTGAGAAGTGGGGACTGGTGTCCCTGATGGTTGGAGAGGGGGGGAGGGCAGAAGGGAGGGGGCAGTGCTTGCAAGGTAGGTGGTGCGGGAGCAACATAGGGGGAAGTGCCCCCCCCCCCCCCCCCCCCCCGCCACATCAAGGAGGCAGGCGTAGCCTTCTGGCTCTGAGAGCCGACTGGAATTTGCAGAACTGATGGGGCTACAACTGTCCTCGTAGCGGTGGCGGATGAGGAGGTTATAGCCACAGGATGAAGGCGTGAATATTTTCTCTCAGCCTCAATGTAGGTCAGTCGGTCCATTTTCTTGTATTCCATGATTTTATTCTTTTTCTGTAAAATCCTGCTCCCTGGCGGGCAAGGTGAATGATGCTCTCTGCAGTTGACACAGATGGGAGGCGGGTTACATGGAGTATTTGGATGTGATGGACGTCCACAATCTCGACATGTGACGCTGGAAGTACAGCGGGAAGACATATGGCCGAAGTTCCAGCAGTTAAAGCACCGCACTGGGGAGGGATATATGGCTTGACATCACAGCGGTAGATCATCACCTTGACCTTCTCGGGTAAGGTGTCACCCTCGAAGGCCAAGATGAAGGCACCTGTGGCAACTTTATTATCCCTCAGACCCCAATGGATGCACCAGATGAAATGAACACCTCGCTGTTCTAAAATGGTGTGCAGCTCATCACCAGACTGCAAAAGAAGGTCCCTGTGGAATATAATACCCTGGACCATATTTAAGCTCTTATGTGGTGTGTTGGTAACAGAAACATCCCCAACTTGTTACAAGGGAGGAAAAGCCCGTGACTGGGCAAAGGATGCTGTTTTTATCAAGACTGACCCAGATCGCATTTTAGACAAGCCCTCCACTTCCCCAAATATGTTCTCTAAATGCTTTATAAAAAACTGTGGTTCCACCGATAAAAGGAGTCCCCATCAGTTCTCATGTATACAAGGTAACGGGGTGAATAAGGTTTGCTGCCATCCTTAGCCTGGCATTCCTCCCATGGTGTGGCCAGGGAGGGGAATGATTTAGGGTCATACTTTATTGCAGTGAACAGACTCTGAATGCTTAGTGACTGCTGGTGTTTGATCACCAGCAAGTGATGACGTGGTACGCTTCATCGCACGTCATCTGCCCTGATGCCACCCACTCCGACCAGGGGCCCTCCCCATGGGCCCCACCCAGTCACAGCAAAAGCCACCTGGTAGGATGGCCTCTGCCGAGAGTCCCGATGCCCTAGGGTGGCGAGCATCTACTCCTTGGGATACACAGGGAGTTAATGGTGCAAGCATCAGCAGAGCGATCCCTGTGTTGTCAGGGGACTACAACCAACTGGGTACATGACAGCCCCACCACAACGGAATGGATACTGTGCTGGATATGAGGTGTAAAGGAGTCCATGGTCATCGTCGGCACAAAAAATGACATTGCATAGTGCATGGTGGAAAACGTACCCAGGAAGATGTCCTCACCCAAGAGATGGAGATTGAGCTGGACTGCAGTGCGACGACAAGAAAGTGGGCTGAAGATCTGAAGGCACAATGGATACTATGCACTATTCAAGGTGCCCTTCCCCAATTGGCTCGGTCTTTGGGAAAATTTTGAAAAATGGAGGTCAAACCCTACAGGGGACCATCACATAAAGGCTGAAACGTGAGTGACTCCTTTTAGTTGCCTCTTACGATGGCAGGAATACCCTGGGCCTATTCTAATCCCCGGACCCGCAGGGGGGACTTCATCAGTAAAAGAGGGCCTGGAGTTGGGCACTCACATGTGTATGAAGTGTGCTTTCTTGTGGGTACGAATGGCTTGTGTGTCTCTTTTACTGACAAAGGCTGTGGCCTAAAGCTTTATGTAAGTGTCCTTGTCTGCAATTTAAAATGTCTTCTTTACGGTAAGTGGCAACCTGTCTTTCCCTGCATTTGCATTTAACTACTTTTTTTTTTTTTTTTTTTTAAAGAGCAAATTATACAGGCACTGGAAACCAACAGTGTGAACTTCAGCAGGACACTAAATTTTTTATTCCTACTGTTGGATTTTTTTTATTTTAGTATTTAGCAAAACTCCTATGAAAATGAATCCAATCTTCAAATATTTAACAAAATTTTAATTGAAGAACCAATTACAAACAGGTAGTTCTGTCACTGAACAACATCACAAGTTGTAGGCAACAACAATCAAGTAGCAGGTTGTAATGAACAACACATGATTCAGTTCACCTTTCAGCAAGTAACCAAGTGTGTGTTATGAGATACAAGCAGGAGTCGAATTTAACCCTCAACTACTATGGACTGCCTCTCTACGATTTTTGTCTTATGACATTTCACACACTCCAGGGATGCAAAATGGACTCTTCTGTGTACCTTCCTATAGGCCTTGAAAGGTCTCACAGATGTACCATAGTGTGTGTCGTGGTTCTGTTGCATGCTACTGTTTCTCCATAACTGGGAAAGCTGGAGCTTCTAAGCAACGTGTTTTATGTAAGACAGAGGTGTATGTTGAAGAACATCTCGGTGAATCCTTGGATGGAGACTTTGATGACAGTGATAATAACCCTAAATTTGAGATATTGAGTGATAATGACACTAATTCAGAGCAGGACACTGAAACTGGAGAAGATGTGACAGCAGATGATGATGGGATCATTCCACGTCATATCACGCACGTCATGTCACCCATAATTTCAGATCGTCATGAAACTTTGCACATTTGGTTACACTTATAACATAAGAACTTTTGCGAAATCTTTTTGCTCTCAGACTAAAACTTTTTTTATATATTTTATTTTTTGTGTAGTGGTATTCTGATAACTGGACTCTGCAAGAATGTCAATGCAAAATGGTGCTTATCTACATAAATGCCATTAACTCAGGTGTTTATGAAGTTTTTGATTTGGATTTTTTTTCATAAGTTAAGAGAAGCACATACTTAATAGACATGTAATTATTTACGCAGTAAAGTTACAAAGAACAATACAAAACATTAATGTGTGTCACTTTCCAATTTCCCGAAAAAGTACACACACATTGAAGGATGCTTAAAGCATATTTCTCCAGAGTGGTGGGAACTTATAATTGGTCTTACGTAAGTCCCACGACAGTACACATTGTATTAAATTAATAATAGGTTGTCTATGAATGGACACACAAATAAATTTGAGCTCACAATACTTTGTGTTGTAAAGAAAATAATAATATTAATTAATATCATCCATACCTGACTCCCACTGCTTTAGATTTTCTCGAAGCTTTTTCTACTTGTTACTTTCTGCATTGCAATAGTCAGCACAATATTTCTCATCAAACGTCATGTACCGTAGTTTGAGGGGAAAAATGGATTTTTAAAATTTTTTTTTATTACAAATGTAAATGCTGTAACTGAAATTTGTCATTTGGATTGCATTACTTCAGACAAAAATAATAAAAATTATTATTATTATTATTATATAAAGTATCTTATTTTCAACACATTACTGTCATATTTCCTCAAATGTCACAGAAGGGGTGTATAACTATTCTTATGAGAATACAGAAAATCAACTTAAGCTGTTGTGGTGCAAACAATGATTTTTAAATTTGTAGAACTCTTTCTGACAGCTGATACACGATTTATTTTTATCAAAACTATGCTATTATTAGAAAAAAAATGGTGTACCCTGAGTTTTGATATACGTCACATCATTGTTCAGAAGATCATTCAAATCAGATTAAGTAAACTGACAACCTATAGTAAGACTGCCTCGTGAAAGTACAAAGCTAAAAGTTACAACTTTAATTGAAACATTTTCACTACACAGGTTAACTTTATTTAGGGTGTCAAATTAGCACCTTTAAACAACAATTATTCTAACAACACTAATGTTAATTTAAAATGTACATTTTCAGCAGTGAGGATACTTGAAACTATCAATGAAACTTCTTCACATCTCTGTTTTTAGTCCATTGTGACAAATTATATTGTGTTAACTTCATATCTTTTTCATTGAAGCAACACATTCTGCCTAACGGTGTTGATTTAGGTACGCCAACAGCACATAAAGTGTTTTCCAAGGGCACAAAACTAGAGTCTCCCTTCTCAGGCCAAAAGAATGACACTGCTGGTCCAGGTGGGTGCAAAAAACGTAGTTCAATGTCTCCATCACAGACATTTCTGACAAAGGCAAAGTACCATCTGTCATCATATACAGCTGCTACAAAATAATATTTTTGAAGACGAGTGCATGTCCATTGTAGGGAATTTGCTCTGAATGAAGGGGAAAAAAAAGAAAAAGAAAAAAAAAAAAAAATCAAGGAAGGCGAAGTTACTCTTCTGATCTCTAAAGAATCACATGAAAGTGGTTAAGTGTGTTGTAATGGTGAAAATTCCTGGTACCAGGTATTGTGCAGGTTGTCGAAAATCTCTTCGAGGTTTTTGCATAGGAAATCTACATTGATTTTCTCAAAATAAATAAATAAATAAATTGTCACATTTGCAGAACTCAAACACCAGATGCAGTTGTTATTTGTCCATCACTAGCTAGTTGAAGATTAGCTCTTCTCAGTATACATTTTATAGTTCCTCCCAAACCATCATACATGAAATTACTGTGGCTAGTAGCAAAAAAGGAATGCTCAGCATAAATAGAAAAATCGTTTTTGTGTTCTCACATATTTTTAAAGCTTTTTCTATTCTTACATTGAACAGCACATCTATCAGTGAAATAATGCACTTTCTTTACTTGTGGGCAACACTTTGCAAGCTACTTAACCATTTCTTTCTGAACAGCATTTACAAATCCTACATAATGTTCCATATCATCAATTATAAAGCAGTGGTTTGCTATTGCCAATTTACTTTCTTCATTTACCATGTAAACAAACACGGAATGGATTGCACAGCTGCTTCTTGTCCAGTGGTAACTCAATTTCATTCTGAAGAACTAAACTGTAGTTTTCAGCAAAGTCCATTAACAGAATTACCATACTTTTTCCGCAGTTATATTTTCTTTCAATTTTTTTCAAAGATTTTGATTGACAAATACAAATGAGTGCAGTTTGAGTGCCTGCAATTGTTTTACCAATAAGTATACATACTCACCAACAGTTGCACACTGCTTCACCTATTCTGCCCAATGATCTGTGTTTATCCACTGGCTGAACTAAATATAATCACCACCATCTTTGTAAGCTAATTTTGTTTTAATAGTTGTGACACTGAATGAGTACTGGCAGCACCAGCTAAAGTACACCATAATTTAGAAAGACTAATGTTAATGTTTGGATTCTCCCATTTAGAACAAGAGTTCAGTTCTCTTACATTGCAAAGGAAGTGTTGTTTTTGCATATATACATTCTCATGAAAGCCAACTGTCTTTTCCTCCTGGTAACATTAAAGTATATTCATCACTTTGGTAACAATCAGTGACAATCTTTTCCACTTCATCAGCAATAACTTTCCCCCTTTTTGTTTAGGAATTGATAGGATACCTATTTCTGTTTTGTTTCCTTACTTATCAAACCACATACTCACTAACACTGAATTGTGACATGGTTTTCTTTAGACAAAGAGGGTGGAGTTGAAGTTAAAATTTGAATTTTTTTAGGTACTCTTACATTAGCCATTTTTTCTTTCATTAACAATATCATGGCTTCAAAATCTTTGGTTTCTTAGCAATTTTATGATCAAATTTTTCTTCTCTACAGTCAGAATCTTCAATACTGCAAACTAAAGCCCAGTACACTTTTTTTCCAAAACATGCCTCACTTTTTCTACCCTCTTTTTGCCACATAAAGCCTTCCTGTGATTTGTAACGGAGTAAAGTTTTAAGGGAGACCACCCTAAATCATGTTAAGATTTATTCGCATCCTCAGCATTTTGACTTTTTAGTACTTATTCGTGAAATGTCACCTCTGGGTCATCTGCATCACACATTTCTATCACTGATGTCAGTTTTCTGTTCACAAATCTTACCATATATGCACACTTTTTGGCCTGGTTTTACACAACAAAGACAAGCAAACTGACCTCGAAGATATTTTAACTGTTTTTCTTGAAAGGATCACAAGAAATTCTTTGATGACTTTCAAAAACTTAAGTAATAGTACATATGATGTCCACATACAGTACCACTGTCTTGATCTCATGGAAAGCTTACAATGGATCGCAGCAATATCAAATCTCATTGGTCTTAACTCAGCTCTTCTATTTTTTGTAGAGTTTATACAAAGGTACAGGTTGTCAAATGATATGGTGTTTATAATCCTTTCCAACAGTGCATGAATTCACATTTTCCACTGCAATTATCTGAGCCCTAATTCACTTATACAATTGGAATGATTGGTGCTGCTGCACCACAAACAGTTATAATCTATCTCACAAAAAGGCAAGGAGCAACTGAGACCAAATAGACTAATTGTTGATTGTAAGTTATTCTCAACAATGAATTTCAGCAATTGTTGCATTGTTTTCAGGCCTATAAAGGTTTCAAACAAGCTACTGCTGCCTAAGAACTTTTTTTTTATCACTATGAGCAGTTGATTGAGTCAACACATAAATCACATATATTTTAGTCTATTAAATATTACTGAATTAGTCAAGTGAAAGGAAATAAATTTCCACTAAAGTTAACTTGTCTGCCTAGAATAAGTTATTCTTAAATATATGCTAACGTGATACCCCTGCATCTGAGGCAGTGTGAAAGTGAATAGATGAACTTCATTACAATGACCCTTCTCCATTACAGCAAAAAATATTTTGATTTAATCTGTGTATGTCCATTAGTAGAAAACCCATTAAAATTTTTATTTTATTAGAACGCTTACAATCTAGAGATTATTTGAGACCAAAATCAGGTATCCTGCAGGTTGGAGAAATATGATATAAGCATTTTCCCACATTCTCGCAATTTTTCTGAAATCAAAAATTGACATACACTAATATTTTTTTTAAAAAAACTATCTTTGTACCTTTACTGCTTCAATAACTGGATACCTGTTAATTATATGCCTTACTTCTGGGAAAAAAATCCAAATTAAAAGTTTCATAAACACCTGAGTTATTGGCATTTATGTAGATAAGTACCATTTTGCATTGACATTCTTTCAAAGCCCAGTTACTACATTTAAAATTTGATAAAAAATAAAGTTATAGTTTTAGACCAAAAAAATTTTGCAGGAGTTCCTGCATTTTAAGTATGAGCAAACAAGCAAAGTTTTGTGAATATCTGAGGTAGAGGATTACAAATCCTTGAATTAGGCTACTGTGTGTTTTGTCTACATCTACATCTACATTTATACTCCGCAAGCCACCCAACGGTGTGTGGCGGAGGGCACTTTACGTGCCACTGTCATTATCTCCCTTTCCTGTTCCAGTCGCGTATGGTTCGCGGGAAGAACGACTGTCTGAAAGCCTCTGTGCGAGCTCTAATCTCTCTAATTTTACATTCGTGATCTCCTCGGGAGGTATAAGTAGGGGGAAGCAATATATTCGATACCTCATCCAGAAACGCACCCTCTCGAAACCTGGCGAGCAAGCTACACCGCGATGCAGAGCGCCTCTCTTGCAGAGTCTGCCACTTGAGTTTGTTAAACATCTCCGTAACGCCCACGGTTACCAAATAACCCTGTGACGAAACGCGCCGCTCTTCTTTGGATCTTCTCTATCTCCTCCGTCAACCCGATCTGGTACGGATCCCACACTGATGAGCAATACTCAAGTATAGGTCGAACGAGTGTTTTGTAAGCCACCTCCTTTGTTGATGGACTACATTTTCTAAGGACTCTCCCAATGAATCTCAACCTGGTACCCGCCTTACCAACAATTAATTTTATATGATCATTCCACTTCAAATCGTTTCGCACGCATACTCCCAGATATTTTACAGAAGTAACTGCTACCAGTGTTTGTTCCGCTATCATATAATCATACAATAAAGGATCCTTCTTTCTATGTATTCGCAATACATTACATTTGTCTATGTTAAGGGTCAGTTGCCACTCCCTGCACCAAGTGCCTATCCGCTGCAGATCTTCCTGCATTTCGCTACAATTTTCTAATGCTGCAACTTCTCTGTATACTACAGCATCATCCGCAAAAAGCCGCATGGAACTTCCGACACTATCTACTAGGTCATTTATATATATTGTGAAAAGCAATGGTCCCATAACACTCCCCTGTGGCACGCCAGAGGTTACTTTAATGTCTGTAGATGTCTCTCCGATGATAACAACATGCTGCGTTCTGTTTGCTAAAAACTCTTCAATCCAGCCACACAGCTGGTCTGATATTACGTAGGCTCTTACTTTGTTTATCAGGCGACAGTGCGGAACTGTATCGAACGCCTTCCGGAAGTCAAGAAAAATAGCATCTACCTGGGAGCCTGTATCTAATATTTTCTGGGTCTCATGAACAAATAAAGCGAGTTGGGTTTCACACGATTGCTGTTTCCGGAATCCATGTTGATTCCTACATAGTAGATTATGAGTTTCCAAAAACGACATGATACTCGAGCAAAACACATGTTCTAAAATTCTACAACAGAACGACGTCAGAGATATAGGTCTATAGTTTTGCGCATCTGCTCGACGACCCTTCTTGAAGACTGGGACTACCTGTGCTCTTTTCCAATCATTTGGAACCTTCTGTTCCTCTAGAGACTTGCGGTACACGGCTGTTAGAAGGGGGGCAAGTTCTTTCGCGTACTCTGTGTAGAATCGAATTGGTATCCCGTCAGGTCCAGTGGACTTTCCTCTGTTGAGTGATTGCAGTTGCTTTTCTATTCCTTGGACACTTATTTCGATGTCAGCCATTTTTTCGTTTGTGCGAGGATTTAGAGAAGGAACTGCAGTGCGGTCTTCCTCTGTGAAACAGCTTTGGAAAAAGGTGTTTAGTATTTCAGCTTTACGCTTGTCATCCTCTGTTTCAATGCCATCATCATCCCGGAGTGTCTGAACATGATGTTTCGAGCCACTTACTGATTTAACATAAGACCAGAACTTCCTAGGATTTTCTGTCAAGTCGGTACCTAGTATTTTACTTTCGAATTCACTGAACGCTTCACGCATAGCCCTCCATAGCTGACTTTGACATCGTTTAGCTTCTGTTTGTCTGAGAGGTTTTGGCTGCGTTTGAACTTGGAGTGAAGCTCTCTTTGCTTTCGCAGTAGTTTCCTAATTTGTTGTTGTACCACGGTGGGTTTTTCCCGTCCCTCACAGTTTTACTTGGCACGTACCTGTCTAAAACGCATTTTACGATTGCCTTGAACTTTTTCCATAAACACTCAACATTGTCAGTGTAGGAACAGAAATTTTCGTTTTGATCCGTTAGGTAGTCTGAAATCTGCCTTCTATTACTCTTGCTAAACAGATAAACCTTCCTCCCTTTTTTTATATTCCTATTAACTTCCATATTCAGGGATGCTGCAACGGCCTTATGATCACTGATTCCCTGTTCTGCACTTACAGAGTCAAAAAGTTCGGGTCTGTTTGTTATCAGTAGGTCCAAGATGTTATCTCCGCGAGTTGGTTCTCTGTTTAATTGCTCGAGGTAATTTTCGGATAGTGCACTCAGTATAATGTCACTCGATGCTCTGTCCCTACCACCCGTCGTAAACATCTGAGTGTCCCAGTCTATATCTGGTAAATTGAAATCTCCACCTAAGACCATAACATGCTGAGAAAATTTATGTGAAATGTATTCCAAATTTTCTCTCAGTTGTTCTGCCACTAATGCTGCTGAGTCGGGGGGTCGGTAAAAGGAGCCAATTATTAACCTAGCTCGGTTGTTGAGTGTAACCTCCACCCATAATAATTCACAGGAACTACCCACTTCTACTTCACTACAGGATAAACTACTACTAACAGCGACGAACACTCCACCACCGGTTGCATGCAATCTATCCTTTCTAAACACTGTCTGTGCCTTTGTAAAAATTTCGGCAGAATTTATCTCTGGCTTCAGCCAGCTTTCTGTACCTATAACGATTTCAGCTTCGGTGCTTTCTATCAGCGCTTGAAGTTCCGGTACTTTACCAACGCAGCTTCGACAGTTTACAATTACAATACCGATTGCTGCTTGGTCCCCGCATGTCCTGACTTTGCCCCGCGCCCGTTGAGGCTGTTGCCCTTTCTGCACTTGCCCGAAGCCATCTAACCTAAAAAACCACCCAGCCCACGCCACACAACCCCTGCTACCCGTGTAGCCGCTTGTTGCGTGTAGTGGACTCCTGACCTATCCAGCGGAACCCGAAACCCCACCACTCTATGGCGCAAGTCGAGGAACCTGCAGCCCACACGGTCGCAGAACCGTCTCAGCCTCTGATTCAGACCCTCCACTCGGCTCTGTACCAAAGGTCCGCAGTCAGTCCTGTCGACGACATGGCATGACCAGATGGAGAATTTACTTCTTCAGTAAGAACAGATGTTTTCACTGGGAGGAACAGCAGACACTACCTAACTTAAGAACAAGGCACCAGAATATTGTCTTGCAGCTTCCTGGGCTGTGACAGTCAGCAAAAAGTCTTTGAGAAAAGGCTTTGGTTTTGAATGTATGGAAACTGTTCGTCACCAAAGATATTCTAGACGAAACAAATACTAACAAAGAGATAGAGGGGCTGGCCAGTACTTACCTCAGCTCAGTACAGCCGATAGATACACATAAAACAGAACCGAAAATTTACATTCCTAGCTTTCGGAACAAATGTTCCTTCATCAGGGAGGAGAGAGGGGAAAGAAAGGGAAGAAGGGAAAGGAGATTCAGTTACTCACAACCCAGGCTATGAAGCAACAGGGAAAGGAAAATAGGGAGGGTAGCAAGGATGGAGGCATGGTTGTCAGAGGGAGGCCAAAGATATTCTACTGTAAGTACTGTGCCAGCTTCAAACCAAAGAGGATGCATACAGAAGTAAAGAGGTATATAGTATAAAGATAAACACAACTATGTACGATGAAAAGATGCGTGAATGGCTAAAGAGGAAAGGGAAAGAGGAGAAGACTGAAGAGTAAATGGGAGTGAGGTTGTTTAACGTAGGTTCAGTCCAGGGGGATGGCGGGATGAAAGGATGTGTTGGAGTGCAAGTTCCCATCTCCGCAGTTCAGAGGGACTGGTGTTGGGTGGGAGAAGCCAAATGGCACATACGGTGTAGCAGGTTCCTAGGTCCCTAGAATTATGCTGGAGGGCATGCTCCGCTACTGGGTATTGGGCATCTCCTAGGCGGACAGTTCGTCTGTGTCCGTTCATGCGCTCAGCCAGTTTAGTTGTTGTCATGCCGATGTAAAAGGCTGTGCAGTGCAGGCATGTCAGTTGATAAATGACATGTGTAGTTTCACATGTGGCCCTGCCTTGAATTGTGTATGTTTTACCAGTAGCGGGACTGGAGTAGGTGGTTGTGGGGGGATGCATGGGGCAGGTTTTGCAGCGGGGTCGGTTACAGGGGTAGGAACCGCTGGGTAGAGAAGGTAGTCTGGGAATATTGTAGGGTTTAACAAGGATGTTACGGAGGTTAGGGGGGCGACGAAAGGCAACTCTGGGTGGTGTGGGGAGAATTTTGTCAAGGGATGATCTCATTTCAGGGGTTGACTTGAGAAAGTCATATCCCTGGCGGAGTAATTTGTTGATGTTTTCGAGGCCAGGATAATATTGGGTGACAAGGGGGATGCTTCTGTGTGGTCTGGGGGTAGGAACATTGTTGTTGGACGGGGAGGAATGTATTGCTCGGTAGATCTGTTTGTGGACAAGGTCTGCAGGATAGTTGCGGGAGAGGAAAGCACTGGTCAGGTTATTGGTGTAATTGTTGAGGGATTCATCACTGGAGCAGATGCGTTTTCTTCCCTACAGCCTAGGTATTCGTGGCAAACGCATCTGCTCCAGTGATGAATCCCTCAACAATTACACCAATAACCTGACCAGTGCTTTCCTCTCCCGCAACTATCCTGCAGACCTTGTCCACAAACAGATCTCCCGAGCAATACATTCCTCCCCGTCCAACAACAATGTTCCTACCCCCAGACCACACAGAAGCATCCCCCTTGTCACCCAATATTATCCTGGCCTCGAAAACATCAACAAATTACTCCGCCAGGGATATGACTTTCTCAAGTCAACCCCTGAAATGAGATCATCCCTTGACAAAATTCTCCCCACACCACCCAGAGTTGCCTTTCGTCGCCCCCCTAACCTCCGTAACATCCTTGTTAAACCCTACAATATTCCCAGACTACCTTCTCTACCCAGCGGTTCCTACCCCTGTAACCGACGCCGCTGCAAAACCTGCCCCATGCATCCCCCCACAACCACCTACTACAGTCCCGCTACTGGTAAAACATACACAATTCAAAGCAGGGCCACGTGTGAAACTACACATGTCATTTATCAACTGACATGCCTGCACTGCACAGCCTTTTACATCGGCATGACAACAACTAAACTGGCTGAGCACATGAACGGACACAGACGAACTGTCCGCCTAGGAGATGCCCAATACCCAGTAGCGGAGCATGCCCTCCAGCATAATTCTAGGGACCTAGGAACCTGCTACACCGTATGTGCCATTTGGCTTCTCCCACCCAACACCAGTCCCTCTGAACTGCGGAGATGGGAACTTGCACTCCAACACATCCTTTCATCCCGCCATCCCCCTGGACTGAACCTACGTTAAACAACCTCACTCCCATTTACTCTTCAGTCTTCTCCTCTTTCCCTTTCCTCTTTAGCCATTCACGCATCTTTTCATCATACATAGTTGTGTTTATCTTTATACTATATACCTCTTTACTTCTGTATGCATCCTCTTTGGTTTGAAGCTGGCACAGTACTTACAGTAGAATATCTTTGGCCTCCCTCTGACAACCATGTCTCCATCCTTGCTACCCTCCCTATTTTCCTTTCCCTGTTGCTTCATAGCCTGGGTTGTGAGTAACTGAATCTCCTTTCCCTTCTTCCCTTTCTTTCCCCTCTCTCCTCCCTGATGAAGGAACATTTGTTCCAAAAGCTAGGAATGTAAATTTTCGGTTCTGTTTTATGTGTATCTATCGGCTGTACTGAGCCGAGGTAAGTACTGGCCAGCCCCTCTATCTCTTTGTTAGTATTTGTTTCACATCTTTATATGAGATTTTCCATTAAATATTCTAGACGAAATCATTCTATGGACAAATCTGAAAATATCTGAACTTAGAGGACAATATACAAATGATTGATTGTTCCATATCTACAAGGAGCTGATGCTATTGAACTGAACATGGTAACTGGCCTATTAGAGTATTCAGAAATTTTCAGATTAGGGAACAAATCGGTTAACAGCTTGGCTGAAACCGAAGGAACAGGCAGAGATGTTCTCATGCAGTGTTACTAAATACAAGTACGATCAGAATGGGAGAAAGAAGGTAGACAAGTCCACAGCAATTTCACAAATATTTTTGTGTGTCAGGTGTGTTCAGAAAGTATATGCCAAACAAACGAACAAAATTCGGTTGAAGATTCAGTGCTTGGCTGATGATCATACAATTTACTTGTATAATGTGCACATTTATTCCTGAAAAAACAGTAATGGTCACATCCTTTGTATAAGAAAGGTCACAGTATTCCCACACATGCTGTTCTTCGACTGGTGAAACCTACTGAACACACATGGAGAAATATTACAGGTGACAACTGGTGTTCGTCAGTAGAACTAGCCAATGAACCACAGAAAAAAGGCCTCACATACATCAGTACACTGAAAATAAATAAAAAAGCGATACCTCCGCAGCTTCTACCCAATAAGAAACAAGATGTGAAGACAACTGTTTATGGTTTTACAGGAGACATGACAGTGATTTCCTTCATACCCAAGAAGTCCAAAGCTGCAATACTGATTTCTTCTGTGCACCATGCAACAAAAAAGATCCTGAATCAGAAAAACCTGAGCTCATCCTGTTTTATAACACAACGAAATCTGGTGTGGACTGTTTCCACCAGAGGTGTGCACCTTATTCATCAAGTCACCCCCAAGAAGATGGGCTTTGGTCATTTTTTTCACATTAGTGGGTGCTGCTTGTGGTGTGAATTCTTATGTGATTTTCCAAAGCCAGAAGTAATGACAAGACTGATCGCCAGGAAGACTCAAGGAAGAGATCTTTCTGAGTCTCATATGAAACATAGACTTTTTATTGAACACTTGCCACGAGAGGTGAGTGGCAATATGAGAAGTATAATTTGCATACAAAATGTGCTTCAGACATCGGAAAAACAGACTCAGGGACTCATTATACTTGGTAAGTAGCTCTTACGCTTTCTCTTGAAAGTAAAATATGGCAAAGTTTCTCTCTTTATTGAATTATGGAGTGCAATAGTTGCTCTATATTGAAATGACAAGCGCTAAACTCGAAACTTACTTTGATTACAATTCCTCATAAACGAATCGTGTTTTTCCAACTATTTATATTGCAATTCTGTGATCTCTCTCTGATGATAATCTGTGAGAAGTAGAGAGCTAACTATCTAGGCTTACTGTTATTTTTGTAACACACAAATTAAGAATATACTGCAAATTTTGTTGTGTTTTATGCATATAAATGTTTTAAATCCTGCATTGTTTAAAAACATATAAATTTCCACACAATCTACTTCTAATAAGTGTAATGACGATGGGATGTCATGAAAAAAATATTCAACGGTTTCGTACATAGTACATAAAAAGTTTGTCTGAGAGGCCCTCCATAGTACCTATATTCCTATAACGTCCGTAGTAGTTAACGGTTAAAGATAATGTATATGAATTTAATTGGTGTTCGGCTTATGAGAGTACTTACGCTGTCGGCTGCATGCCACAGCGTATTCCAGTCCAACTTCGGTATGAGCCGGGTCACAAATTCTGAATTAAATTCAGATTCTAGAATTTTAATGTCCTTAGCCTTGAACGAAGAAAAAATTGTTGTGAGCTGATCAAATATCCACACAATTAAGTCTTCAAAAGCTGTCATTTAAATTACGATAGATTAACTTACCACTATTCCGAGAGGATAACCTACAGTTACGCCTTTCATACACCGCGATGTCAACAAGTTATGAGTTAATAGCTTCATTTTCAGAGCCTGCAAGGCTGTTTATAACAGTTTCACAAACAAATAAAAAGCAGCTCTCTAGTCGAGAGACAATACAACACCCCACGTGCAGAATTCTCTCAGCCTGTCAATGGATATTAGATACAAAATACCACGCGCAGAATTCTCTCAGCCTGTCAATGGATATTAGATACAAAATTCAAATGTTGTCACTCCGATTTTTCTTATGTTAAAGTCTTTGAAATATTATCGATCTTCGTGTGAAAGATAGTCATCCGCCGCCAACGGCAATGACAGTAGTATCTTTGCATCTGTCAGTGTCGCCAGTAGAGGTGGGCCAAACGGTTATTCTGGAGTAACCGTTATCACAGTTCCAGTTATTCTTTGATAACCGTTATCGTTAACCGTTATTAATAACTGCCAAGTTATTTTTCGCTAGCGAATACCGATAACTCCGACAGTTAAATAACGACATAGTTGGAATCCATCAGTTTAGTTATCAGTATAACTGCGAGTAGTGTGAAATAGCAGGAATGTCGTATGAATCGTGTCATAACCTTAGCTTATTAACTCCGGGTACATTTTAGTTGATGTTAGAACGATTATTAGTGTTTCATATTATATGTTTGTAGGTTATCGGTCGCTATTAGAAATATCTTCGCAGCTGCGACAGAAAGTACGCGTAACTTCGCCAAAGCACTGTTTAAGTAAAATGTTAACAACGTGCGTTTTTAAGTATAAAGTAATATGTAAACTGAGTACTGTAGGTTAAATTCGAAGCTTAATTTCTTGTGCTGCTCACATAATAGAATAAAGTGTACAGCCTTATAATACAACAAAAAATATACGTAATGTGACAGATTCGTTTACTCCTGTGCTGTAAAAGCTAGTCCTATTGGGGAAAGTGTGAGTACGCTAATCCAAGTTTTATGTCAGATTTGCAAACTGCTCGATTTCTCCAGCGACAGCATGTTTATAACATATGAAGACATGCAGATCGAAAAGGTTGACAGTGTTACATTTCTGGGACTACAACTCGATAATAAATTCAGTTGGGAAGGGCATACCACATTTTTTCATTCTGTTATTTCATAAGGGAGCATATTCTGTGGTAACTTATCAAACGTAGCAAAAGTTTTTCGCATGTAAAAGCGTGTAATAAAAATCGTTTATGGTATCAATTCAAGAACATCATGTAGGAACCTGTTCAAGGAACTTTGTATTCTAACCACTGCTTCCTAGTATATTTATTCCTTTATGAAATTTGTTACAAATATTTCCAACCAATAGCTTAATACATAATATCAGTACTAGAAATGGGAACAGCAATCTACATAAAGACCTAAAATTACTTACCTTGGTACAAAAGGGGTCCAATATTCAGGAACATGCATTTTCAATAAACTGCCAGCAAGTCAGCAACCATTAAAAACTTGGTTTCAGATAAGGCACGGTTTACAGTGTGTTTGAAAGACTTTGATACAGAAGTGTCTGATTCCACCCGTCATCAATATGCCGGAAATGGCTATTTTAAGTGTGTCTATGACGTCACTACATACACATGGCAACAAACACAAAGATACATATAAATAATACAATAACATTTCCCACCAAAAATACAATCAAACCAATGGGACAACTGCGGGAAGTTGGGGGTTTTAGGGTGAGGACAAGCTAGTAAAAAAAACACACCATGATCCCAAAACAAAATGAAGAACAAAAAGAAAAAAAAATTACAGCATTCTGCTACACCAACAAAAATCTGCAGGAATCGGACACTCCCCTTGAACAATATAGGTCAACTATAGATGACCATACCAAAACACCAATACCCACAACTAAAAGTACGAAAATTGGAATCAGACATTTCCCTTGACCTATATAGGTCAACCTCAGATGACAATACTAAAACATCAACACACACAACTATGAAAATGGGAATCGGTAATTTCCGGTGACCTATATAGGTCCACCACAGCTACTGATGCCAAAAAACCAACACCTACAACTGCGAAAAATAAAACCACAATCCCAAAAGTCCACAAATCAATCATCCCTACATAAATTAAATCACATTCAATACATCATAAATACACAAAACATCACAGCTAGAAAAAAAAAATTTAATTACCACCAGCAAATTCCGGCACTGCAACCTAGATCGACAGCCCCCCCCCCCCCCCCCACACACACACACACACACAAACCAACTCATAAACACCGTGCCGTAATGACATTCACACACCACAACACCTTTACGTCGAAGCAGATGGGTGGAATCGGACGCTTCCATCGACCCCTCCTTCTACTCTGTAGATGAATATCGTAACAGAGACTGATAGACCAGCTTAGGTAAAAATTCTGCTATATTTCAGTTTTGACAGCACTTGGTTGCATTAGTCAAGATCGGGTATTCTGTGTACGATAAATTTATTAAAAGTACGTAACTGTGTTTTATTCTGTCAGTGTATCAATACTGTAAATATTAGCAGTTACTGTGATATATTCACATATTTTGACAATCTCCTGACAAATGATGAGGATAATAATTATTATATTCCACTGTATTATGTTATACTTTGACATGTTATTTGTCATTCGCGATGGCCAGCGGCTATTTCGGTAGCAGTACGAAAATATTTGTTCGCTCCAGTTACTATCCTCTCTGGAAATATCACCTGGAACTACGACCTTTAACTGGAGTCACCGTGTCAGGAACTTCTAGACACACAGTTATTCCGTTACCAGCTTCCAGGTTATCTGTGTTGGTAGCCCGATAACTACCAGAGAACTAGAACTACGAGCCAATAACGATAACTGCCAGAGGAGAATACCGGTCTCTGACAGTTATTTCCATAGTCGCTCGAATTCCTAAGTAACTTTCCTTCTACTACCCGTCCAAGCTAAATTAACACGTAAGGCGGTGGCTTAAGGGAACGACCGTACTTGTTAATGCCTGTACTGCAGCTCCTATCAGCCACGGCTCGGACATTAACTTTATTTAATTGTTTATGCTAAAAGTAACGAAGGCCCACGAAATAGTACACAGTTCTTATCAACAGATGGCGCGCAGTCTCACAGTTATTCCCATGGTCTATAGAACGCCTTCCAAATGCGCAGTACGATCTTCGGTCAACAGATGGCGCGAAGCACTGTTGACACTAAACAGTTATTGAAATAACTGCCAGAATCAGAGGAACGGTTATCGCAGTAATCGTTACTTCTCAGTAACCGGTTATTTCTATCAGTTACGTTATTTTTTGCCACCTCTAGTCGCCAGAGATGTAGACCAATGTTTTCGCGTAGGAGTCTGTGCTGCATAACAAATGTGTTTTGTTGAAATGTCATGTAATCATATGTGAATGTTATTTTCTAAAACTGTAATTCAGCTTTATGTGGAAGGATTTTCACTGCCTGCGATAATTGTTGCATACTTGATTTTATAACATGACAGCAGAACAATGAATTATTAAGTGCATTATTACTGCAGTCATTGGGTTACTAAATAAAAAAGAAAATATGGCACAGAGTAGCTCCAGTGGCACGTCGTCTAGGCGGCACGGGAGGAGCGATCACGATACAGCTTCATTAACATCAAGCAGATATGCCGACGCCGAATGGGAAGCCAAGGAGGTACGTATTCTTGTCAACTGCTGCATGACACAGTACAACAGTACATTATGAAGTTGACGGTTTAGTCTAATTTATTTCTGCATTTAAAGGCATTACGGCAGAGAGAATTGGAGGAAGCAAGAGCTCGCGCAACCCAGATGGAAAAGACGATGAGATGGTGGTCTGATTGTACTGCAAACTGGAGAGAAAAATGGAGCAAGGTACATAAAATATAATATTTTTTGCTAGTATTGTATTGGAAACTATCTGCTCAACATGCATCTACTGTAATTATGATTTACCTGGAAAAAGAGCTAGTATTGTTTAAGTAGGTGTTCATATAGTATTTTCCTATCACTTTTGAAAAGGGTATGAAACAGTACATTGGTACTTCGATAGAAATGTCAACAAGCTAACGTGGACTATTTCTTCGTGTTAATGTGTTAGGTTCAGGAACACAGACATCTAAGAATTGTTTCCTGACAAGCTAAGCAAGGAAGTAGGAAAGGTATTCATATACAGAAAAATCAGCTTGTGTTTCTAGAATATACTGCATAGTGTATTGTACTGCTTTCCTAGTCTACTCATAGTTCCGTAAATGAGTTCCCAGACTCATTCGTGTATGAAAGTACTAACAGACTGGCAGACGGTTCTGCTTTGATGAAGATTACTTTATGATGTGGTGTGAGATGCAGATTTTCTACTTTCCAATGTGGGCCTAGTAGCTATGTGTCATGTAAATCAGATCAGCTAGACAAATTCTGAAAAATTTGTAACTCATACATAAATATGTCTTTAGGATGGCTCAATTAATGAAATGTTGACCCATTGCTCCTCAGTTTGGACCTCATTAGTGACCTTCTGTTTTTGAAACGTTGCTCCTGAACATTTCCTTTTCCATTACTCATGCTTGCCATATGTTGTTTCATTGTAAATCTTCCTTGACTATTGAATTCAAGTGTTTGTGAACTGATTTTTTCCCATAAATATTTAAGAGCCTTGCTGTTAATCAATTGTCATATTTCCAAAGTTTCCTCTTCGTCAGCATTTCTGACTTTTCTATGTTCTGATACATTTTGTTGTTCCTTTTTAATTTCAAAAATTCTGAAAATGTAAACACATTTTACAACAAATACGAAGAACGTGTAGGCCTATTTCCAACATGATGTTGGGACAGCACCAACAACTTCGATAGTAAATTCTTTATTGTAATTCTGTCACAGTTGTGTTTTATCACACTGGCCACTAATTTCAAATTACCAAGTTCATTTTCAAACCAGTTTCATTAAAGCTACATTAATAGTGCTTGGTTAGGTGACAGTTAATTCACACATAGGTGATATACAAGATACTTAGTCACATGGAATATCAACCAATTTGACAATGTAGATGTGTATTAAAATAAAGTACTATAACACGCTGGTGAAATCTGAATGCCTATAGTCTATGCTCGTGAATGCTTAAGTATTAGAACGAAAATTTATGTAAGGAATATATTAAGTCCTCTACATAAATTCAGAATTTTTGAAATTAAAAAGGAACAACAAAATGTATCAGAACATAGAAAAGTCAGAAATGCTGACGAAGAGGAAACTTTGGAAATATGACAATTGATTAACAGCAAGGCTCTTAAATATTTATGGGAAAAAATCAGTTCACAAACACTTGAATTCAATAGTCAAGGAAGATTTACAATGAAACAACATATGGCAAGCATGAGTAATGGAAAAGGAAATGTTCAGGAGCAACGTTTCAAAAACAGAAGGTCACTAATGAGGTCCAAACTGAGGAGCACATTCCACGTGGGAAAAATGTATCTAAAAACAAAGATGATGTGACTTACCAAACGAAAGCGCTGGCAGGTCGATAGACACACAAACAAACACAAACATACACACAAAATTCAAGCTTTCGCAACCAACGGTTGCTTCATCAGGAAACTGATGATATATAGACACAAGCAGACATATGTCTGCTTGTGTCTGTATATGTGTGGATGGATATGTGTGTGTGTGCGCGCAAGTGTATACCTGTCCTTTTTTCCCCCTAAGGTAAGTCTTTCTGCTCCTGGGATTGGAATGACTCCTTATCCTCTCCCTTAAAACCCACATCCTTTCATCTTTCCCTCTCCTTCCCTCTTTCTGACGAAGCAACCGTTGGTTGCGAAAGCTTGAAATTTTGTGTGTGTGTTTGTGTGTTTTTTTATTGTGCCTATCTACCAGCGCTTTCCCATTTGGTAAGTCATGGAATCTTTGTTTTTTAATATATTTTTCCCATGTGGAATGTTTCTTTCTATTTGTGTGTGTGTGTGTGTGTGTGTGTGTGTGTGTGTGTGTGTGTGTGTGTGTACACTATCTAAACACACAGTGATATCCATTTAGTTGACCGTCATGTATAAATACCTTGTTCAATAATAACGGAAACAATCAGTTATTGACCAATTGGAGAGAGAAAAAAATCTACTCACCAAGCAGCAGCAGAACACACATATAAAAGATGGTTGTAATTGGCAAGCTTGTGGGGCCAGTGGCTCCTTCTTCAGGCAGAAGGGTTGAAGGGGAAGGAAAAAGGGTGAAGGAACAGGACTGGAGAGGTCTAGGAAAAAGGGGTAGATTTCAGGAAAGTCACCCAGAAACGTGAGTCAGGGGAGACTTACCCTACGGGGTGAGAAGGAAAGACTGATTGTTGGGGACTCTATCGGACAAGATTTGAATGCCTGAGACTGCTTTTCTCTCATGCGTGATGTTTAAGCAGTAATATCTGTCTGTATATTACCGTGTCTCCCACCTTTAACCTCTCAGGTTTTCAAATCTCATCCTATGGAGTCACCAACAATCATTCTTTCCCTCTCATCCTGTAAGGTAAGTCTCCCCTGACCCACAGTTCTGGGTGACTTTCCCGAAATACACCTTTTTTTCCTAGACCTGTCCAGTCCTTTTCCTTCACCCCTCTTCCTTCCCCTTCAATGCTTCTCCTGAAACAGCAGCAACTGGCTCCAAAAGCTTGCCAATTACAACAGTCTTTTATGTGTGTGTTCTGCTACTACTTGGTGAGTAGATTTTTTATGTATCCAATTAAATAATTTTGTTCAATAATGTTGAGAAGGCTGTGTTTTCCTAAATTTCTTTCAAGATTATTTGTATATCTTCAACAATTTTTCATATAGACTATTTTAAAATTTCAGCTGTTAAGAGTCTTCCCCACTGTTTTTTATTACTTTCCTAATTTATGATTTTGTTCGTGACAGTTCAGAAGGTCTTTGAAATGTTTTGCAGAAGTACTTCACAGTTCTTGGGGATGTGTGTGGTCAGTTTTACCATTTAGATCACTGAAGCAAAAACTTAGTGCTTTAAGGCTATTTATGTTGTTCTTGAAGGTCTGACAAACATTTTATGTGTTATTTTTTGTGTGATAGTCCTGTATTTTCGCTAGGTGTGATTTTTGAAAAATATACTTTTTGTTTCTTCCCTTCAATGCTTACAATTGGTTCACCTCTTGCTTTAAGAACAGAAAGCAGAAGGTGATTCTCCGCAATATTGAGAGTGGTAGTGATGTTCGGTCCCAATGGAGCACTGTTAAGTGGGGCGTTCCGCAAGGGTCGGTGCTGGGGCCACTGCTGTTTCTTATTTATATAAATGATATGCCTTCTAGTATTACAGGTGATTCAAAAATATTTCTGTTTGCTGATGACACCAGCTTGGTAGTGAAGGATCTTGTGTGTAATATTGAAACAGTATCAAATAATGTAGTTCATGAAATAAGTTCGTGGCTTGTGGAAAATAATTTGATGCTAAATCACTCAGTTTTTACAGTTTCTAACCCACAATTCAACAAAAACTGATATTTTGATCAGACAGAATGGGCATATTATAAGTGAGACGGATCAGTTCAAGTTCCTAGGCGTTCGGACAGATAGTAAGCTGTTGTGGAAAGCCCATGTTCAGGATCTTGTTCAGAAACTAAATGCTGCTTTATTTACCATTAGAACAGTATCTGAAATAAGTGACAGTTCAACACGAAAAGTAGTCTACTTCACATATTTTCGTACGCTTATGTCATATGGTATTATTTTTTGGGCTAATTCTTCTGATTTGAAAAGGGTATTTTTGGCTCAAAAACGGGCTGTTCGAACTATGTGTGGTGTAAGTTCGAGAACCTCTTGTCGACCCCTATTCAATAGTCTGGGAATTCTGACATTGCCCTCACAGTATTTATTTTCTTTAATGTCGTTTGTTGTTAGCAATATTAGCTTATTCCCAAGAGTTAGCAGCTTTCACTCAGTTAATACTAGGCAGAAATCAAAGCTACACATTGAATGCACTTCCTTGACTCTTGTGCAGAAAGGAGTGCAGTATTCTGCTGCATCCATTTTCAATAAGCTACCACAAGAACTCAGAAATCTTAGCAGCATCCCAAACACTTTTAAGTCTAAACTGAAGAGTTTCCTCATGGCTCACTCCTTCTATTCTGTCAAGGAGCTCCTGGAAGAGCTGAAAAATTAAGCAAATTCCAGTGTTACATTGTTGATTTTCTTTATTTAAACTTACAATTTGTCGCCTGAATATGTTACTTGTATTTCATTTTATCTGTTTCTACTATTGTGTTATAATTTCATGTATTGACTCATTCCATGACCATGGAGACTTCTCCTTAATTTGGTCCCACGAAACAATAAATAAATAAATAAATAAAATAAAATGATGAAGGATGAAGAGGACGTGGTAATAATTGTCAACATTTATTTGAAGATACTGAATCAGAGATTAATTTTCTTTGACATGAGGGAAATTGTATTTTAAGGGGAGAGAGTTCGGCACAGTGAGGTCGATTGCATTTCAGTAATACCCCCAGTTAGTTATACGTTCCAGTGATCATTTACCCTATTTATCATAATTTGGTTGGGTGCACAAAATAGAAAAACATAGATGTGGAAAGTATTTGCACTCAAGAAAGTTTTAATTAGACATCTACCTAGTGGAACATGGCATCCTCTTTTTGCCATAGTGATAGTAAGGGCTACTTCAAACACCAGAAGTGATGGAGAGCCATCCTGATCTATGATTGCTGAGCCACCACCTGTAACTCGTGGAGCCCTCAGAGGGCGTACAACTCCTCTGTGAATACATCACTGGTGAATACAGGGTCACAAGACTATGCAATATTGTTTCCCTTTCCTTGTTGCAACTAACTTCTGATTGTCCTTTACACTCCCCATGGGGATTCAGTCAGTGATGATTGGGTACAGGCATAGCAAATCTGGTCTTCTTGAGCTGCGAGCTGGTAAACACTATCAGTCTGTTATTACCATAATCTCTTGCATGTTTCAGTGACCATTGTATGGCATGATGTTGGGAACATTGTGTATTTCAGAGAATGAGAGTCTTAGCTTAATTGTTCACATTGCGAGGATGGTATAAACCCTTGTAAAATACAACTCAGTCTCAAGATGTGTAGCATACTGATTAGATAGTTGGCTGTTGAGGCAAGACAGTTGGGGGACCTGCTGACCATAGTTGTATAAAGCTTAGCCAGGCTCTGCTTGGGTGAACTCCAGAGCTGTTCTTGGAAAGCCAATGGTACCACACAAAAACGAGTAGAACATTAAAAGATCACCTACACCCTTACAATAAATAAGACATGGTGCCTCAATGTAAACTGGTCAGGTAATGACCCTGCTTGGAGCAGGAATTTTCCAATTTTTATTGAAGAAAATTCGAGGATTTGAAGTAACTTAGAGAGTACTCTACTGCATTTGCTCCTTACTTAGCTTGCTTTTATCGCGAATCTCTTGCCCAACGTAAAGCCCCGAGCGACTGGAAAAAAGCGCAGGTGACGCCTGTATATAAGAAGGGTAGAATGACGGATCCTCAAAATTACAGACCAATATCCTTAACATCGGTTTGTTGCAGGATTCTCAAACATATTCTCAGTTCGAATATAATGAATTTCCTTGAGACAGAGAAGTTGCTGTCCATGCATCAGCATGGATTTAGAAAGCATCGCTCCTGTGAAACGTAACTCGCCCTTTTTTCACGTGATATCTTTCGAACCATGGATGAAGGGTATCAGACGGATGCCATATTCCTTGACTTCCGGAAAGCGTTTGACTCGGTGCCGAACTGCAGACTCCTAACTAAGGTAAGAGCATATGGGATTGGTTCCCAAGTATGTGAGTGGCTCGGAGACTTGTTAAGTAATAGAGCCCAGTATGTTGTCCTCGATGGTGAGTGTTCATCGGAAGTAGGGTATCATCTGGAGTGCCCCAGGGAAGTGCTGTAGTTCTGCTGTTGTTTTCTATCTACATAAATGATCTTTTGGGTAGGGTGGATAGCAATGTGCGGCTGTTTGCCGATGATGCTGTGGTGTACGGGAAAGTTTCGTCGTTGAGTGACTGTAGGAGGATGCAAGATGACTTGGACAGGATTTGTGATTGGTGTGAAGAATGGCAGCTAACTCTAAATATAGATAAATGTAAATTAATGCAGATGAATAGGAAAAAGAATCCCGTAATGTTTGAATACTCCATTAGTAGTGTAGTGCTTGACACAGTCACATCGATTAAATATTTGGGTGTAACATTGCAGAGTGATATGAAGTGGGATAAGCATGTAATGGCAGTTGTAGGGAAGGTGGATAGTTGTCTTCGGTTCATTGGTAGAATTTTGGGAAGATGTGGTTCATTTGTGAAGGAGACCACTTACAAAACACTAATACAACCTATTCTTGAGTACTGCTCGAGCGTTTGGGATCCCTATCAGGTCAGATTGAGGGAGGACATAGAAGCAGTTTAAAGGCGGGCTGCTAGATTTGTTACTGGTACGTTTGATCATCACGCGAGTGTTACGGAAATGCTTCAGGAACTCGGGTGGGAGTCTCTGGAGGAAAGGAGGCGTTCTTTTCGTGAATCGCTACTGATGAAATTTAGAGAACCAGCATTTGAGGCTGACTGCAGTACAATTTTACAAAGAGAAGATAAGAGAGATTAGGGCTCGTACAGAGACATATTGGCAGTCATTTTTCCCTCGTTCTGTTTGGGAGTGGAACAGAGAGAGAAGATGCTAGTTGTGGTACGAGGGACCCTCCGCCACGCACTGTATAGTGGATTGCGGAGTATGTATGTAGATGTAGATGTAGTAGAATTGCATATATGTAGACAGAAAGAGAACATAAGGCCCTGGAACCACCTGTTTTCTCAATTTATTGTGCTGTACTCTAAGAAAAGCTTTAGTCAAAGTCAGTGCTCCCACATAAACAGAAGTAATACATATATGCAGTTGTAATGGTGTTGGGGAGACTGCAGAGGGGAGGTGGTTCTCTGCTGGGGGTGGATGGAGGCATAGACGATGAAGGCAACCAAATGTTGATGTAGTTCATTATTGTTAACAGTAAACAAATGTAGTACAACACACCCACGCTAAACAGACAGAAATCAGTGGGCACTGATTGCCACATCCAAGATCAGTAATGTGAATGTGCTGCTTTCAGCATTTATCGAGGAGGCAGTCCGGTAGTGAGCGGCCGTCTGTTGCTGAGTCAGGGTGGCGAGACCGTATCCCAGCTTGGGTGGCCAGAGTAAAGCAAGCTGGTAATGAACCTAGTAGGTGATAGCAGTGGTATCCAGATGACAAACCCTGTGCTAATGGCTGGTCCATTGTCTGATGACATTGGGAGTGGCAAAAAGTTGGGACAACCTCAGTTCATACTTCAGGCTGTGAGGTGATGGCAGAGTTCTCATGCAGATGGGGACAAAATGAAGGCAATTTGATGCTCATCTCATAAGGCAGGATCACTGGTTTGCAGACTGACTGCATTTATGATAGCTGGGTCAGAAGAGTGGCTACATCCACAAGCCACCTTATAGTGTCTGCAGGGTTGTCACAATTTCTGGAAATCAGGGAATATCAGGAAATTTGAAACATGTCAGAGAAATTTGAAAAAACAAAAAACTGGAAAAAACTTATTTTTGTCTCAGTAGATGAAGTGGTTTATTTACTGATACGTCACGAATTGTCGCTGGCTGGGCACAACTGAGTACGTGCACTGCTTCCCTGTTCCCTCAGTCTTACTGCTTCTGCCCTTCTTACCATTTCCCTCAGTTTGTAGTCAGTGCTGTCACCAATTCTTGTTGCTAGCCCAACAACTGCCGACGGGAGGCAGGGAGGCATGAAGAGTGATTTGTTTGGATCTGATTGTCAGAGACTATTGACGCAGCATGTGGAGATTACGTCCATGTGTGCATGAGTTGTGTCTAAGTGATTATGTGAAAGTGTTTGTGCCCTTGTTTTCTGACAAAGGCTATGGCCGAAAACTTAGTTGTGAGAGTGTGATAGTTTTTTCTACCTGCCTGTCTGCGGCTCAGCAACCATCTTTATGGTGAGTTGCTACCTATCTTCATTATTTTTCTTTGACATTTTTATTATATAAATTATATTCTCAACAACTAGACAGAAACAAATTATATTGAACAATTGTAACAAATGTTAAGCTTTCAGTTCGCTGTAACCTTAGAGAAATCATTATGTATTATGTTCCTTATATTATTTTAAAAAAAAGCATTAACAACTGTATACCAATAAGATTGTAACAATGAGAAGTATTTGCTGTTAGATTTAGAACCATCTGACCCACCTTACCTTTCAAGGCGGTGGATTACTCTGTACTGTTAATGAAATAAATAAATAAATGTCCTCATTAGTATTGGTTCTCAGAGTATTCGCACAAGTTATCTGTTGCATGGATTGATCATCACTGTCTCATTCCATCAACATGGTGCCTGTGACAAGTGAATAACTGGCCACATGAGTGGACTTCCACAACAGGCCAAAACTGCAGTCAATTTCTGCGGGTATCTCTAACGGATCGGGCCAGCCGATCTGAAGCCCATCATTTCCCACTAATGTGCACGCCCTGCCCATCGGATCTAGTGCATCGATCTGCCCACAGGCTGTGTCTGTATGTGTGTTGCATAATGTGGCAGATTTTCATCATGGACCCAGGACTGTGGTTTTCCTCTGCAGGCCAGAGGCCACAGCTGATTGATTTCAGGAATTGTTACTGTCTTACCACAAGTACATTGTACAGTGTGGTGTTTTATAGACATTTTATATATTGTAGTACATTGTGGCACTTTGAAAGTAGTCCATAAATCAGAAAGTATGGAAGATAAGAATAAGAAAATTGTGGCAGTTGTTGGCAGTTTGTACACTGTGTACTTATATATTTCTCGAAAGAAAAATCACACAATGCCTGTTTAGTGAAATGATCATGTGGCATAACAGCCAGGATGCCCAATCCAGCGAAATTTGGCCACCGGGTTGCAAGTCTTCATTCAGGAGACACAACAATGGCTGATTTATGTGTCGGTGATCATGAAATAATGATGAGGACAGCACAACACACAAGTGGAGAAAATCTCCAACCCAGCTAGGAACTGAATCCAGGCCCACTACATGGTAGGCAAAAGCATTGCCACTCAGCTAAGCAGGCGGACACACAATATCATTAAAATAATAGGCATAACACAGTGTGTAATAACTGACAATAATGAACATACTAGAACCAACATTTTATGGGCGGTCACCTATACTGTTGGTTTACACAACTCTTCCCCACCTTATATATTTCATGCAGGAGACCTACTTTTCTCTGAGATTATTTCTGAATTCAATGAAGGTATTTTAAATCTGTCTTGCTATTTCAAGGGAATGCATATTTTTGTCACCAGATGTGTTTTATTTTATTGAAATAAAATAATATCAGTGGTTTTAATGAAACACACATACCATTTGGCTTGCTTTCTCAATCTAAATAGTTTATTACAAAAGATTTTGATGTTACTACATAAGATTTGTGCTCATACGTTTATAAATACGGAAGTCCTTACATTTTTTGTCATCTCGTGTATTTATTCACCCATGAGATCTTTATCTTACCTGGGTGCTGGACCCAATTCTCCACAGCGGGATCCGCCTTGCTACTGGTGCTTTCCGCACCAGCCCTGTGGACAGCATTCTAGTGGAGGCAGGTGTCCCTCCACTGCGGTTACGCCGCCAACAATTACTGGCATCTTATGCTGCCCATGTTTTTAGCTTGCCCGGGCATCCAAATTACCATGTCCTGTTCCCGCAGTCAGTTGTCCATCTGCCAGAACGTTGGCCCTGGTCGGGTTGTCCGATCGCCGTACGCGTCAAGGAGCTTCTCTCCGGGCTTGGGTTTTTCCCTGTTCCACCTCCTTTCCGGGCACCTCTGCGTACACCCCTGTGGTGTGTGCCTCGCCCTTGCCTTTGGCTCGACTTGGCACAGGGCCCGAAGGACTCAGTCCCTCCAGAGGCCTTCCGCCGCTGCTTTTATTCCATCCTGGCCACGTATCAGGGCTCTGGCATTGTTTACACTGACGGCTCGATGGTTGCTGGTCGAGTCGGTTATGCGCTAACTCTAGGGGACCATTCCGAACAACGTTCCTTGCCGGCTGGCTGCAGCGTTTACACTGCTGAGCTGGTCGCCATCTTTCGAGCCCTAGAGTATATCCACTCCTGCTCAGGTGAGTCCTTCATTATCTGTAGCGATTCGCTGAGTGGTTTACGAGCTCTCGACCAGTGTTTTCCTCGTTCTCGTCTGGTGATGGCTATCCATGAGTCCCTGCATACTCTTGCGCGTTGCGGCCGCTCTGTGGTCTTCGTGTGGACCCCAGACCATGTTGGGATACTCGGCAATGAGAATGTTGACCGGCTGGCGAAAGAGGCGACTAGTACGCCATCTCTGGACATTGGTCTCCCGGAGACAGATTTGCGAGCATTCCTACGCAGCAAAATTCTGGACCTTTGGGACACTGACTGGCGCGCCCTGCCTTCACGAAACAAACTTCGGGCCATCAAGGAGGCTACCGGTGTGTGGCGCTCCTCCTTGTGGGTCTCTCGCAAGGAGTCTGTTGTCCGGTGCCGGCTGCGCATTGGGCACACATGGATGACGCATGGCCACCTATTGCGACATGAGGACCCACCTTTATGTCGCTGCGGCTCCGTTTTGACAGTGTTCCACATTTTATTGGACTGTCCACTTTTAGCTTTGCTCAGGCGGTCGTTTGCACTGCCTGACTTGCTCCCTGCCCTTTTAACAGATGACTCTGCTATGGCTGACTTAGTTTTACGTTTTATTCGGGCAGGGGTTTTTTCTCATTTAATCTGAGTGTTTCTGTTTTATCTTATTGTTTTGTGTTGATTCTGACCTTTGGCCTCCAATTTTAAACTGAATTTTTAATGTGTTTCTAAGTGGTTGGCTTTTCCTTTTTTATTTCTATGGTCGGCCAACCACCGTCACACTGTGTGTGATTTTAGTTCGTTTTGTCTGGTCTTTGTCTCAGTTTCTCTTGTTCAGTGTCATCTGTGTTCTATTCTGTTAATCGTTTTTATTCTCTGTGGGTGTTTTTAGTATTTGGAAAAAGGGACCGATGACCGTAGCAGTCTGGTCCATTTAATCCCACAAACCAACCAATCTTTATCTTACCTGGAAATCAGGGAAATATCGGGGAATTTCACTTGGGGAAACTTGCGGCAACCCTGGTCTTGCAGAGGGTACTTTGTGTACCTGTCACTTTCCCCTTTCCCTATTCCAGTCGCATGTGACTTGTGGGAAGAAAGATTCCTGGTGAGCCTCCATGTGGACTTGAATCTCTTAAATTTTATCATTGTTGTCTTTTCATGACATATATCTAGGAGGAAACAATATATTGGTTGATGCTTCTAAGAATGCACATTCTCAGAAATTTAACAGTAGACCCTGCCATGATGCAGAATGCCTCTTATTAAGAATCTGCCACTGAATTTGACAGAGAATCTTCATGACCCTTTTGCACTTATGAATAAACCTTTAAGAAAACATACTGCTCCTCTTTTGACCTTCTCTATTTCCCTGATCGATCCTATGTGCCACGGATCACAGACTGATGAGCAGTATTCCATTATTGGTTGAACATGTGTTTTGTAAGTTTCTTCCATGAACTATAGACACATTACAACAGTTGTACACAAATGAAAATAACTGAACAATAAACTTTGGTTATTATTCCAAAGACATAGCTGAACAAAATAATCTGGCAGCCCTGCAGCCAGGCAACTAGCGCGAGTTTTCATGTTCCTGTAAAGATAAGTCATTTTAGATTATAATAATATTAATTTATTACTGATTACGTCATAAATAGGTGCATTACTGTGCTTTTTAAGCATACCATTAAAGTTTTCATTTTTCTTTAAGTAATATAGCAGAAAATGTGAAAATATCATACAGTCGGGTTATGGTCGTATTTTCTGTTTACGTTTTGCTGCAGAAAATCTATAGAATTTCGTTTAATTGTTCTTTGCTCTCTCCAGCAATTTAACTGTAGTGTACCTCTTCATTATTTAACTCACATTTCTGGAAAGTAGTGTAAAGTGTAAGTTGTTGTTTCAGAAACTTTGCACTGTTGTTTTTTCTTTCTTTCTTTCTTTTTTTTTTTTTTTTGCGTACAGTTGCATATAGGCCAAATTTGAAGAACCGTATTTTCGTTTTTATCTGTAATTTAACTGATTTGTTCTTAGTAAATTATTACGTTTATCATATGTGAAAAGTGCTTGACTTGCCATAGAATTGTTAGATCGGGGCATTAGTGTGACAGGTGCTGTAGTTTTTTCCATGTGAATGACTGCAGTGGCTTGGGAGTAGGGGAAGTGAATGAGACTCATCAGTGGTTTTGTGGGATATGTAGAAGAGATAGGAAGATACTAGAACAGGAGGGGAAAATTGCCGCCATTCAGAATGAGTTAGACAAAGCCAGGGGAGATCTTGATAGGTTAAGGAGGGAGAAGGGTAAAGAGAGATGGCAAGTGGCAACAGGCAACAGGAGGAACAGGCCTAGAACTTTGTTTGACAGCTTCATGGTGAATGTGGAAAATAGATTTGACCTGATGCTTCAGTTAGAAGCTGGTGAGCCTCAGGCAGCTGCAGGTGTAGACAGGGCACAGCAATCTTTCAGCAGCAAATTGAAAAGTAAGAATGTAGGGAAATCAGTAAAGAGAAAGAAAGTGTTGTTGTTATGCAGTTCCCATGGAAGAGGTGTTGGCCAACTTTTGCAGGGTGAACTAGGATCAGAATACCAGGTGACCATTTTTTTTAAACCTCATGCTGGTCCGGAGCAGGTGACAGAGTATTTAGGATCACTTTGCAAAGATTTCACTAAGGAAGGCACTGTGGTTATAGTGGGTGGGCCAGGTAATAGTATTGACAGAGATCCTGGGTGCAGTATAGAGTTTGACCTGGCAAAGATTGCATCGACATCGAAGCATACTTGTGTTGAGTTTGTATCTGTTCTTGGGTGCCATGACCGACCTCATTTGAACTCTTCTGTCAGGAGAGTTAATTTTGGAGTTGGAGCAGCTGCTTTTGTCTGGAGCAGGATCACACATTGGTGTGGTTCCTGTTGATTCTGTCAATAGGTGGGATTATACTAAGCATGGCCTTCACCTCGAAAGGAAAGGGAAGGGTAAACTGGCTGGGAAAATAGCAGGAAAGTTATGGGGGGGGGGGGGGGGGGCACTGTCATGAGTGATAAAATACCAGTGGTTATAGGGTTCAGAAAAGGCCCTATTTTAGGGTATGGAGGACAGAAATAAACCAAATTTAAGAGAGATTAGGATTGAGACAAACCTAGCATATTACATCAGCATAAACAGCTGTTGGTTAAGAGTTTTCAAAAATCAGCAGAAATTTCAACTCTACACAGTTTTAACTCAATCAATGTGAAATATCAGTTATTTTTATTACAAGGACTGAGAAATAAAATTAATGAATCTATTATTTGCATAGATGAATTAGAGTCCTCAAACCCAGCTGACATAATCTGCCTCTATAAACATCACATGACCACTGGTATAGAACTTTTAAGTGTTACCGGATTTAGGTTAGCATCTCACTTTGGTAGAGCAGAAATGGAGAAAGGAGGAGTTGCCACATTCATCAGGAACTGTCATAAATTTAAGAACATCGACATTCACAAATTTTGCTTAGAACAGCATATGGTAGCATGTGCGACAGAAGTAGAACTGCGTAAAAAAATCCTTCATAATATTAAGTGTATATCGAGCACCTGCAAGTAATTTTAATCTGTTCATAAACCACCTTGGAGCTATACTCACCCATTTAACAACCAAAAACAAAGAAATAGTGGTTGCTGGTGACTTCACTGTAGATACCCCCAAAGACTCTCCAAATAAGAACTTACTTGTTTTAGTAACACTATCATTCAACTTAATTCCCAATATAAAGTTCCCAACTAGGGTATCCAATTGCTTACAAACAGTCATTGATAATGTCTTAATAGAAAAGTCCAATGAACAAAATTATATTACAAAACCAATAGTCAATGGCCTCTAGGACCATAACATGCAGTTCCTTCTGTTAAATGTTAATACTGAACAGGATATAAAATATGTTAAATCTGAACTCAAGAGGGTAATCAATAAGCCAAAAATTGATCATTTTAGGACACCCCTCAGAGACATTCACTGGAGTGATGTTCACAGTGCTCACAGCATGAATGAAAAATATAACACTTTTGCTAATAAAGTGCTTACCTTATTTGAACACTGTTTTCCCCCAAAACTAACTAAGGTTAGAGCAAAGTCTACAAAGAAGTCATGGATTACTCAAGGAATAGAGGTGTCTTGTAAAACAAAAAGAAAACTGTATCTGGCAATCTGAAACAGTTCTTATGTTGATGCTATAGCACATTACAAGAAATACTGCAAAATATTAAAGATTGTTATATGGACATCAAAGCAAATATATAACAAAGAAAAGATAGTCATATCAGATAACAAAATAAAGACAATATGGGGAGTAGTGAAGGACGAGACCGGTAGAACCAGACATGAAGAGGGGCAAATAGTATTAAGAGTAAATGCTACATTGGTGACAATGTGTATAGTGTTTCAGAACTTTTTAACAAACATTTTTAACTGTTACTGAAAAGATGGGTTTCTCAGGTTCTGTAGATGCTGCCACGGGATACCTCAGACCAGACATTTCAAGTAACTTCCATAATATGAATGCCCTCACTACCCCAGCAGAAGTAATGTCCATCATAAAATCTTTTGATGAAGTATCAACAAAGTTAATTAAAGAATGTGATTCTGAGTTAAGTAACATATTAAGCTATCTGTGTAACCAGTCATTTATCAGAGGAATATTTCCTGAATGGTTGAAATATGCTGAAGTTAAGCCATTGTTTAAGAAGGGAGATAAAGAAATAGTGTCAAATTTCTGTCCAATTTCACTTTTGCCAGCATTCTCAAAAATTGTAGAAAAGGTAATGTACAATCAGCTTTATAACCATCTTATCACAAATAACATACTGTCAGAGCCACAGTTCGGATTTCCAAAGGTTTCTGATATTGAGAAGGCTATCTACACTTACAGTGAAAATGTACTTAATTCATTAGACAAAAAATTGCAGGCAACTGGTATACTTTGTGATCTGTCAAAGGTATTTGGCTGTATAAATCACAATATCCTTTTAAGTAAATTAGAATATTATGGTGTAACAGAAAATTGTGCAAAATTGTTCAAATCTTAGATCTCTGACAGGAAACAAAGGGTGTTATTAGGAAAGAGACATGTATTATGCTATCAGGCATCATCCAACTGGGAGCTAATTACATGTGGGGTCCCACAAGGTTTCATCTTAGGGCCCTTACTTTTTCTTGTGTATATCGATGATCTTCCATCAGTAACATTACCAGATGCCAAGTTTGTTTTGTTTGCCAATGGTACAAACATTGCAATAAATAGCAAATCAAGTGTAGTCTTAGAAAGATTGGCTAATAAAATATTTGTGGACATAAATCACTGGTTCCTAGCCGATTCTTTGTCACTGAACTTTGAAAAACACACTACATACAGTTCAGAACTTGCAAGGGGTGTCCCACGAGTATATGCGTAACATATGATGACAAGCAGATAGAAGAAGTGGACAGCGTTAAATTCTTGGGATTACAGCTTGATAATGAATTCAACTGGGAGGAGCACACCACAGAAATGCTGAAGCGTCTAAACAAATCTCTATTTGCAATGCAAATCCTGATGTAGGGGATATAAAATGAAAAAGCTGGCATACTATCCTTACTTTCACTCCATAATACCATATGGGATTATTTTTTGGGGTGAGTCATCAAGCCAAGCCAAAGTTTTCCAGGCACTAAAACGTGCAATAAGAATTATATGTGGTGTTAACTCAAGAACGTCCTGCAGAGGCCTGTTTAGGGAACTAGGGATACTAACCACTGCTTCCCAATATATTTATTCCTTAACTAAATTTGCCATTAAAAATATATCACTTTTTCAAACCAACTGCTCAGTTCATGGAATTAATACTAGAAATAAGAATAATCTTCAGAAGGGTTTAAAGTATCTTACTCTTGTACAAAAAGGTGTACATTGTTCAGGAACATACATTTTCAATAACTTGCCAGCAGCCATAAAAAGCTTAACAATGAATGAAATTCAGTTTAAGAGAAGCCTAAAGGATTTATTGGTGGCCATCTCCGTCTACTCCATTGATGAATTTCTCAGTAGATCCAACTGATTGTGTGTGTGTTTGATATATAAAGTACAATCTATCTTCTGCACCATTTCAGTGCAGTAATGTGTTCATTGTAAATAAGTATTGTAATAGTTCTGTTATATGTTTTATTGTAATAGTTCTGTTATATGTTTATTACCTTGCAAATAAAAAAAAATCAAATTTTAAATTCTGTGCATTAATGTGATATTAGCAAATGAGTGTTGTAAAATGATCCTTTCATATAGTGTGAATAAAAAAATTAAAAAAAAAATCATTCCACTTGAGACCTGTGGAAGGTACATCAGATTATTTGTTTTAGTTGTAAATATTTGTCATATATTATTGTTTTTCTGACATGTTCTACATCCTGCAGGACCACCTCACTACGGATCAATTGGAATGAAAGTAAATCTAATCTAATCAAATGGACTACATTTTCAAAAGATTCTTCCATTGTGCCTTAGTCTGGTATCTGTCTTACCTGTGATTGATTTCCTGTGATCATTCCACATCAGACTACTCCATATGCATCCTTCTAGACATGTTATGTGTGTAACTGCTTGCAGTGATTGTTCTGCAATCATGTAATCAGTCAGCAAATGGTCTTCCTGTCTATATATTCACAATATGTTACATTTGTTTATGGAGACAGTCAACTGCCTCTCCCCACACCAAGTGTCGATCCTCTGCAGGTCTTCCTGCATTGCACTACAGTTTTCTAGTGTTGAGACTTCTCTGTAAACAACAACATCATCCACAAAAAGTGTCATGGAATATCCAATGTTATCTTCTATGTTGAAAAGTAATGGTCCTATAGCACTCCCTTGGGGTATGCTTCTCTCTCCATTCAAAATGACCTGCTGTGTTCTGTTTAATATAAAATCTTCAAACCAACCACATACTTGGTCTGCTATTGCACATACTTGGAAAATTTTTTTTTTTTTGTTTTTGTTTTTGCTAGGCAATATTGCGGAAGTTGAGAAACAAGGCACCTACTTGGATGCTTGTATCTATTTTGGAACCCATGTTGATTTCTACAGAGGTGTTTTTCAATCTCCAGAAACGTCACAGTGCACAAGCTTAAAACATGTTCCAAAATTCTAGTACGGACCGTCAAAGATGTAGGCCTATTGTTCAGTGTGTCTGTTCAACAACAGTTCTTGAAAATGGAAATACTGTGTGATTTTTTCCAATCATTAGGAGTGGTTTGCTCTTTTAGAGGCCTATGGTACACTGCTCCTAGAAGAGGTGCAAGATCTTTCACATACACTCTATAGAATCAAATTAGTTTCCTCTGAGGTCCTGTGACCTTTCCTCTGTTGAGAGATTTCAGTTGCTTTTCTATCCCGTGGACAGTTATGTCAGTATTGTCATTTTGTAATTCAATGTGAGTATTTAAAAGGGGGGTGGGGGACTACAGTGTGATTTTCCCCTGTGAAAAAGTTTTGGTGAGAAACATTTAGTATTTTGGCCTTCCCCGTGTCATCCCCTGTTTCAAGGCCATTGTGGTCACAGTGTAGCTGGATAGATGGTTTCAATCTATTTACTGTCCACCTCCATAGCACAGCAGTAGCGTTACTGCCTACCATGCAAGGGGGCCCAGGTTTGGTTCCCAGCAGGGGACTGGGTGTTTTGTGTCTTTCATCATCATTGACACACAAGTCGCTGAAGTGGCATCACCTGAAAAGACTTGCAATGCAGTGACCGAACCCCGAAGGGGATATCCCGGCCAATAAATGCCATACGATCGTTTCATCTATTTACTGATTCAACATATGACCAAACTACTTGGCATTTTCTGTCAAGTTGGTAGATAGAGAATTTTGCTTTTGAAATCATTGAACAGTTCATACATAGCCATTCTTGTGCTAATTTTTGCTTTATTTTCTGTTTGTCTGTGAGGTGTTGGCAATGTTTAAATTTACAGCGAAGTTCTCTTTTCTTTTGTAGCAGCTTTCTTACATATAGTCCAACCATGGTGGGTCTTTTTCATCCCTCACAATTTTGTTCAGTACATTTCTGTCTAAAGCATATTGTATGTTGCTCCTGAACTTTGTCCATTGATGCTTAAAATTGTCAGTGCTAGAGATTAAATTTTCATGTCAGTCTGTCAGGTAATCTGAAATCTGCCTTTTGTCACTCTTGCTAAACAGGAAGATCTTCCTACTTCTGTTTACAACCATATTCAGTGATGCTTTAAAGGCTTTATAGTCTCTGATTCCCTGATCTATGTTGAGTTGAAAATTTTGGTTTTGTTGCCACCAGCAGGTCTAAAATGTTATCTTCAAGAGTTGGTTCTCTGATTAACTGCTTATGGTAATTTTTGGATAAGCACTTTGAACAATTTTACCCAATTCTCTGTCCCTACTACCCACCCTGATCACTTGAGTCTCCCAGTGTATAGCATGTAAGTTACAATCTCCATCTAAAATTATAAATGACCAGGAAACTTATGTGAAATATTCTTCAAGTGTACCCTCAGATGTTCCACAGCTATTGCTGCTGAGGCAGGGGATCTATAAAGACATCTGATGACCATGTTTGATCCACCCTAACACTTGTCTATCCAAATTATTTTGCGTTCTGAATCTGTACTGATCTCAATAGATATTATTGTGTTTTTTTATTCATACAAACAAGTCATTAGCAACAGTGTTCAAACTATATACACTTTCATCAGTGTTTAGAATTTCATTGCTGCTGATATCTGGTTTCAGCCAGCATTCTGCCTCTAGTACTATTTGCACACTGTTATTTTTTATAAGTGAGACTAGTTCTGGTACCTTTCCATAGAGGCTCCTACAGTTAACTAATACTATGTTAACATTTTCTCTGCTATGATGAGTGCTACCCTGTCTGGGCTCAGAACATCTCTTTTCTGGCCTGTAAAGGGATTTCTATATCCTTAAAAATCCACAAGTGCATGCCAGACATTTCTCCACTGACCTGGTAGCCGCTTCTTGTGTTTGTGTGTATGCCTGTTAATGGGGGTCTTCCATTTCTCCACCTGTTGGCAGAGGTCAAGGAATCCATATTATGCATGTTGGCAATGTCATGGCAGCAACTGATCCATGCAGTCGTCAGTATGTAACCCAACCACGCAAATGACGTGCTTGGTTAGCCCGGGGTCATATATGTGGTCAAAGAGACTCTGCTGATGCAGAAGACAAGTACTGCTGCATACTTTTGTGACATTTGAACTTCCTGAAGACTGACCATTGGCCACAGATTGTGGTAGCTATTGAGGAAACTGCTGGTGCGATGAAATGCTGTGTCAGGTCATTGCCAAGGGTGCCAACTTTCCAAAATTTCTGTGGGTACGTACAGTGACAGAATGTAGCATATGTTTGATGCGGAGTCTCGATATTTTTTTAAAAAATTATTACCTTTCATTTATAATCTCTTATGAACACTGACTATGTCACAAAGATCTGTGCTGTGATAAAGTAAACATACTGGTACTCTAAGCATACAATGAGACTGCCCAAGCTCACTCGATAACACAGCTGACTTCAGAGGAACAGAAATGGGGTTCAAATGTAGTTGCATGAACCCACTGACCCAGGGTCATGTAATGTATGCGACGTTTGAAAACTGAGAAAATTTTTACCTGTTGAAGGGCTTTTGCTCCACACACTCTCTTCTTTATTAATGTGGTAACACCCCTTCAGTCTACAATATAAGCTCCCGCATTCTTCAAAGCCATTATCTCAACGAACAAAATAGTAACAATCCAGAGTCCCTTAAAACCATATAAGTTTATGTAAAATAATAATAATAATAATAATAATAATAATAATAATTGAGATAATCTGTAACATTCAGCTTACTTGTATCTCGGATTATTCTTTATTACTGCTCAAAACTGGCGAGTAGATATTTTAAAACAATTGTTGACGAATGGAGTGGGCACATTGTAGCGTGTCACTTGTAAGGAAACGTGAAAGCAAGCTGAAAAGACAGGATTCCATTTGCAGTAGAGTGCAACTGTTATTTTGGGGAATGCCTTTGACTGGACCGTAGAAGTGAAGGAATGAGGGGGTGTGTTGCTTGGTTGCCTTTGCACAAAGACATCTGAAACAAACAGATATGTTTTGCAGGTCAGAAATTTTACCTTCCATCTCAGTGTTTCAGTAGTTCATTACTTTTTTGATAAAGGCAAGTGAGAAATATTATTTTATTTTGTTTTTAGCAAACTAAAAATGTTGTGGATCCAGCAAACCCACATGATTATTTATATGAGTACTCAGCCCTGGCGCACCCACATAGTCAGAATGCATATTGGCTATGCTTCATAGCTTGAATATGGCACTGGGCTCCTGTCTGAACCTGTTCCATTATATTTCCTCCTTAGTAGGAGTAATTTGACGTACCATATTCATGTTTCAGAAACTGGCTGTAACAGATGCATTAATATATTTACTATTGTTTACACTTTGCATCCTCGTGCTCGAGCCTGGAATAACCTTTCTCGAGTGACTTACTCCTTTTGCTCTCCTTTTTCGTATATTTACACTATTTTTGCTGTGTTATTCCTATGAGGTGCAGGCACAGAGTCTTTAGGTCCTGTTTTGCACTACCCCACTTCAATTCTTTGTGGCTGAATTGCCTCTTCACTGGTTCTGTCACTTCTGGTATGGACCCACATGTTGTTGGACAATAAGGGTGGGATTCAGAAACTTTATGCTTGAGAGAGCAGTAAACACTACCTATTATCACCAGAACTACACAAGCAGTTGATGGGGTAGTTCCTACTGCAATGAGTTTGTGACTGTATTTGACACGATATTTTTTCACAGTCGAGAAGGCATTTCATTATCTCATAGTCATTTTGTGTGCCCATCATCTGATCCAGGAAGGTGAAAAGAGTCAGATCTATTTAGGTAGATTTGATTTTCTGTGGGTAGGAACTCTAAGAGTAAGTCTCGTAGGTGTATAAATTTGTTGCCATTAATCAACAACCCTTGCCTCTGCAGTTAAGTCACTGTGCGCCACCGAAATGACCTTGTTGTCCTGCAAATGATGACTAATGGATTACTTCCTGAGAATAGCTATTGTTGCCCTGTCCTTTGAAAGTAGTTGATTCTACTTATTATTACCTCTGTAGGCCACACACTTTCAGGCATTTCAGAACAGAGCAGGGTGAGCTTGCCTTACCCAGAGGCTGTATATATGTGTTTTGTGAGGCAGACAGTGACTTGCTCAATTCAGCACTCTAGTAATTCCTTGATGGGGAGAAGGACATGGGACTTCCCATCAGATGCTAGCAATAGTACTTCTGTGTAGCCTTAAACACAAAAATTTCTGCATAACTTCTGCTGCTTCATAACTAGACAATGGGCTCGGCATCATCACCATGAAGATGCTTCTTGCTTTCACATACCCCTTTATCTTGCACTTGAAGACTGGAGTTGGGGTTGTTACCTGTTGTTCTCAGTTAATTGGTTCTAGGTTGGATCTGGACTGTACACTATTGGAAGAGGAAGTCTACTGTTAGCTTGCCTGTCCACTTTGTGATCTAAGGTCATAGTGATGGATTGAAATAGCTGTGGGGGTGTCCCACTTCACTTATCTGACCTTACCTTTCTTCTCTTTTTCCCCAACCATGCCTTTTCTTAAGTAAAAGTGTAACAGATTTTGCTAGTTCTGTGGATTTCGAAACAAACTTTCTATAATAATTGGTGAGGCCTAAAAATACCATGTCAGTTCATACACCATCTCGGCCTATAATATGGCCTAAATAGTGAACATTTAACACAAAATGACACTTCTCTAAGCTAAGCATCAAAAACACTGCAAATAAAACCATCTCGTAAATGTACTATGTGCCCTTGGATGTCTGTGGAAAATACACTGATGCTTCCCACATATACCACACATTCTTTCAGTTTCAGACTCCATAGTATCCTGTTTAATAGGTGCTGGCAAGTTGCCGATGCATTTTTCAAATCAGATGGCATCTGATGGTACTCATAATGACCAGACGGAAATGTAAACACTGTCTTGGGTCAATTCTCAGGTGATACCTCTTAACTCATGGTACCCACATCACAGATCCATAGTTGTGAAATAATAGCCCTTCCTTAGCTTGTCCAAGATCTCTGTGATCTTAGGCATTGGCTAAACATTCGTGACTGTCCATTGATTTGAATTTCTGTAATTTTTTTTTTTTTTTTTTTTTGTATTCAGGTGGTTCATTGCCAGAGGGAAAACTGTGCTGCATCAGTGATGCAACTGGCAGTGGTACAGGAGGATTAAATAATTCTGTGTAATCCTATGATAATCTCTTCATAACCTCCTTATCATGTCCTTCCAAATCTGACATCTTCCCCCTTGATGCGGCTATGTCAGGAGATTTTCAAAGCTTTGAATATTCTGCACTGAAATGTGTATTTGAATCATCTTCCTCTGACACTTCCAAATTAGCTTTCAGTGCTTTATGTGATAGCTTAATTCCTTCTGGATTAAAATTGTCTATACAGATGGGCACCACTTGGCCTCCTCCTATTTCTTGTACGTAGAACAAACTACATCTTATAAAAAATTGTGCTTGATCCAATTCTTCATTTTCTGAAAGGAGCTCAGTCACACATAAGAAATTAACTGGTAGATCAGCTCCACCCAAATCAGCTTCTCTGTACCTTTCAGTATTACATTTTACAAGTCGACCTTAAGGGACCGTGTCTGTTGGTGTGCTTTGTGGCAGCAGCCATAAAAAATGAGATGTAACTGTCTCCCATTCACTTCTACTATGTACCAATCTAGATTGCTTTAGCATTATATTTAATTGGAAATCCAGCCCAAATATTATGATATAGCAACTGCCAATTCTAGGAAGTACTTGTGTACAAGTCCAGAAGACTTTTTGTGCTGCTTGAAGACCCAACTGGGAAACCCGACATTGCTATACAAAGTGGGTGAACATAACCCCCACCTATTCCACATAGCTTACAATAGGATTGCTTCAGACTTATTACACCAAGTACACCCCTGACCTGACTTGCCACAGATACGTGTGACCTCACTCCAAATAAAAACTTGCACAATTTTCCTCTTACCCAGCCAATTAGACAAAAGTCTGTCACTGATTCTGCACTGTGCTCAAATTTACTCGAAGTGTTACACAGTGTACATGTTGCCCCCATCCTATTTATGGCTGGAGCATGAGCTTTACCCTCAGTCCACCTTCCTCGCGTCTATATGGACATTCCTCATCAGAGTGTGCAACCTGCTTACATCTTTGAAGTTGTGGTTCCTTATAATACCACTGTATTTCTCTATTTCGACTTGGGCACCACACCAGTCTCAGCCAAAGCTGCCACAATGGCTACTGCTTCATTTGGAGTTCGTGTGAACTTCTTGAGCACCTTTTCCTACATTTCAATTGGTAGACCATGCAAAAATGCATCAAGCACCCTTTGTTCAGCTTATGCAAAATGGCCTTATTGGCACTGTCATCATAAATCAACTCATATGTATTAATACTGATCTTCCTAACATGATCTACAAAGGTTTCCATTGATTCCCCTTGTTTTTAAACTATGGCATTAAGCAGCTCCCATTAATATCTAGATGTATTTTTCCTTTAGTAACACTCTACTAATCATACCCATGAGTCCTCCAAGGGGTAGATATCTCATAACTTCTCATGTCACGTCACAAAAACCTTAGCATTCCCTGCTAACTATAACTGAGCCACACTTAACAACCCCTCATCATTCCAGTTCCCTAAATTTGCAGCTACATGCAAAAAAATCAAGGAAAACAAGAATATCTTCTCCAGATTTACCAGAAAATGGTACTAACACCTGAGACAGTTATGGGTTTACTAGGACTTGACCATTCCCTCCTTACCTCCTGTAACCATTGTATTGCAATTCCACATTATTAGCTAGCACCTGAGCTACCTGGTCCAGCAAATACCGAATTGCTTCCTTGGTTGACATTTTTTCATTGCCATACATTTTGTGTATCTAGTAAAATCACACCCATACGATATACCCAAGCAGAAAGAAATGAACAGCAAAAAAAAAACACTATACAGGCCATAAAACTTAAAAGTTGGCACTTACTTGTGTTTCTGTACTGAACATTGCTGCTACTGAATCATTCCCATTGCTGCCCTCAGTTGGTAAACCATTTCAACCTTCCAACATATCTTCTTCTGACCACTACATCCACCTCCTGACATGAAACATAAAGTTTTGGGGTGAGTGGACTGGGTGAGTGGTTCTTTGCTAGAGGTGGGTGGAGGCATGGATGATGAAGGTAGCCAAATGTTGTCAAAGTTCTTTATTATTATCCATAAACAGACGTAGCGCACCAAGCCTGTAGTAAGCAGACGACAGGTATTAGGTGATGAAACCTGCACCCAGGCACAGTGGTGTGGACATACCATCATCTGCGCTTCTCAAGGAGGCAGCCAGGTAGTGGGCGGCCAGCTGTTGCTGAGTCTTGACAGCATGACAGTGTCCCAGCTCGGTTGACCAAGACAAAGCAGACCAGTGGCCATCCTGTTGGGTAACAGCAGTGACGTCCAGATGATGAAACCTGGACTGTCGGCTGGAATGCAGTGGCGTTGCATCTCAGTGACATATCTTGGACCATGAGGCTGTGGCAGAATTCCTAGCCAGTGGTCTTGTGGAGATGGCAGTAGGGTGAAGGCAACCTGATGGCTAGGCAGAGAATATTTAACCACAAAGCTAAATGCACAGAGCAGCTCAACTTTACACAAACAGCTTACATCGCAACAACAAAAGGCGAAATCCACACCCAAAAGCACTCAGAATCCAAAGAAACATTACATGAAACCATCAGTTAGAAGGAAGTTAGCTTGAACCAATGAAGCCAACTTTTAAATGGAATTGGATACATACGTTGAAGAGAGATGTACTGCTTCTCCATTCACTGTCCAACATGTCAACAAAAATGGGGAAAAAAGAAACCCTCTGATTACTGACTCCTTCCTGCAATGGAATGTGAAAGGTTTTGGAACATACATGGGAGAAGTAAAGATTTAAATACAGGATAACCCTTTGAGCAAGTTTATATAAGAGATGCATCTCAAGCCTGTAGACAACCTTTTGTCTGTCTTCACCATCAACAGAAAGAATGATGTAGGTGGTGACTTACACTAGGATTTTACCCTTACCACTCACTTTCAAACAGTAGCTGTTCACGTTTCCACACCATTAAGAATAACTATGCGTTCCCTGTTAGCTCGCACCTTATGAACATGTCTTTGAGAACCTCATCCAGTAGCTCTCGCATCACTTTCTCCTCCTTTGAGATTTCAGTGTGCCTTACATACAGTGGGGCTCTACACAGAGTTTTTGCTAGGGGTCAAGTAGATACAAATTTACCTGCATCTACCTGTACCCTAGGTAATTGGGCTATGCATGGCTCTTTTTGGGTCTAGCCGCACATATCTGCTTTCATGCCCAGCAGCTGACTTGCTACAAATAATAATCTGTAGCTGTGAACCTGCAATCAAATATTGTTTGCATTGTCTAGAATTGCGAACAAATAAAATAATTAAAAATTTTAAATAAAAGATACATGAATAATTAATAGAAAAGGCTCTATAACAATGTCTGAAGTTGATACAGACAATATTGGAGAATTATGTTGAATAATGTTTATCAAGTGGGACATCTCAAATAAATGGAAAGTGGTCCTGTGATCACCATTTATAACATTGACAGAATATGTGTTAAGTGCATTACAAGAATGGAAACAAAATCCCCAAGCTAAACAGTCATCCAAGGCATGCGAAAAACGAAGTCCATTTCATAAACACAATACATGAAATATCTGCTTGCTCAAAATAATTCAGAGTTCAGCGTGGCAGTTTACTTATTAAAACATGAGAAATAGCAAATAGGAACTCGTACTCTGGTTATCCTCAGGTCTGTAATGCTAGCGGAAAAGTTTAGGTTCCGCACAGGAGCACATTCAGAACTCGCAAAAGCTAAGGCCCTTTTGAAAGTTAAAGTATTTTAGCAGCTGTTCATTGCCCTAAATCTATCAACTTTCTGGTCAGCCTGACAAAAGTGTCTTGTCATTCCCTTGAGCACACCACTCCAAAAGTGTCTGTTTTCACTTGACTCCAACAGTGTTCTGCCACTGCCTACTTCTCCATGGGCTGAAGGCCACTCCCACCAAAAATAGATTATTCTTATGCTATACAGACAAGATCTAAGTTGACCATTTTCTGCTCTAAACTAATGTATTATAACAATATTTAAATAAAAGAATGTTGTAAATGTTTGGTCACGCACACACCATTACAATAAATGCAAGTAATAGTTTGTTCATAAATAAACAAGCCAGGATTCCTGTGCATATGCCCTCACATTAAATAATAATAAAACATTGTTAAATACTGTTTAAACAGTTACTTGTGCCTGCATATTAGAAGTGTCTTTTAGTGTACTGTTCTCTGGTGGTGTCACCTAACACATGCAATTGACCATTTTTAAATTACAGTGACTGTTAATATCAATTGTAATCAACATTTAAATATAATTAATGGCAAAAATAATAACATATTCTGTAAATAACTACACAGGTGTAAGAAGATATGAGGTTTTCATGCTGTATTCAGTGCCTTAAACCCTTAAATTTCTGTTGATTTGCTGCACACACTATGCAAGCAGCCACTGTCCAAATTCACTGCTCTAGGTTTTACGCATTTCTGCCAAATGTTGTTCAACATTGTACCTGCGTGACCAGTATTGGCCACTTGGCAGGACCAGTTACCCTGAGCCTGGGCTCTGAGGCCACCTTGTAGTGTTCAGCCACGCAGACCAATTCATTTTACCCCCTACCAATTCTATGCAGCTGAATAACTCACCTACATATACATAATCTGACATAGTTGGAAGCTTTCTCTTGTCAAATGTTGTCTGTCTGCCTCCTCAGTACATATAAAGCGTCACATTTTGATACTGCAGGTGGAACAACCACAGGCTGTCGACACTTTGCTCTCCCTCACTAGTTAATACTACCTTTTGAAAAGTGACAGAGGACTTGCACTCTGGTGAGCAGTATCCCGTATGGATCCACCTGCCAGATATACGTCAGCACCTGCCACCAAACCACGCACATGGATGTTAAACAAAGCCAACATGGTGCTTTACAGCAACCTGGGTGTACTCCAACATCAGTCCAGCATCCTCAGTACATGGAAATCATCACATTTTGGTACTGCAGGTGGATCATCCACAGGCAGTGACCTGTCGCTTTTCTCTCCAACAGTAGTTAATACTATCCTTTGAGAAGTGTCAGAGGACTTGCACGCTGGTGTTTCCCGTATGGATCCACTTGCCAGATGTACATCAGTATCTGCTGCCAAACGACATATATGGAACACAGCAAGATGAGCAACACCCATTATATCCATTCTTGTGTCCAAATCCAGAGAGAGAGAGAAATTAGTCTTACGTTTCACTTGTGTTTCCACCTTGTGTGCCATTTCTTCAGTGTGACTGCAAATTGTTCTCTATAAAAGAACAGGGGTGGCCAAACGTGCTGTTGCAGATGCGAGCGCACACATCACTTGCCTGCGAGTGCTGTCAGCCAGCAGTTCCCTCTACACCTCTCTGCTAACATTGGTTGTTTGTTACTGACGCACACTGCAGGATGGTCCTGTTTACTTCATGTCATTAGCGTTGTCGGTGTCGAGGCATCTTTGGCTTTCTTGGTAGCCACAAATTAGTGAGAGGGAAATGGTTGAGGAGGAATTAAGATCCACAGAATGAAGATTGATCAAATCCTTACATTTCAAACAACAATGGGAAGAAGATTAATTTTTTATTGAAACTCAACTTAGCTCTCAGTGTCTGTTTCGTAATGCTAGTTTATTGGTATGGAAGAAGTAGAATGTGAAGTGCCATTTTCAACTTCTTCATGAGCAATTAATGATCATTTTGGATACTGAGGAGTGGAAGACCATATTTCTCGAGCTAAAACATGAAAGATAGAAAGAAGTAAGTTCATATTCATATATGTCATTTCTTCAAAATGTTTCTATTATTTATAAAGCATTATATGGTTTTGCCCTTGATTTTACCTCTCCCTTGTACCATATTTACGGGAAGAGAAGGACATATTTGCCAATAATGTTTCCCAAGCAAGAAAATTTGTCATCAGCCATAGTTGTACCATGCATTGGCACTAAATCAAGGAGTTCCTTCATCAAGTTGAACACAGTGTCAACACTTCTCGCAAATACAGCATCCACAGTAATGGTACACTCAGAGTAAGCTATCACATAACTGTCTTAAAATAGCCAAATCGGTATGTCACTTGAGTGATAGAGAATTATCTAAAGTGTGCTTTGTTGGTGCTGCAGCAATCTCGTGTCCAGTGACTCTTATGGTTTTTGAAACAGTTCCTCTTTCGTAGAGAAAAATTTGCAGTCACATGAAAGAAAATGGCAAGCAAAGTGGAAACACAAGTGAAAGATCCTGTGTCTGCACTTGAATGTCTACTGTATAAATATTTCCGTATAAACACAAATGAGGTGCGAGAGAGCCAATCAAATCACAGAAAGTTTGAAACTTTCACTTAGGTGTCTTGACAGCTTCGTATTTCCTGCAGAAAATGCGCTGCTTCCGTGTCGTGTGACTTGCATACTTTCCAACTGGCTGACGACAGAGTTTGTATGTTTGACAACACGGAAGATTTTTTTCCTATCTTTTTGGTTTTGGATGCTATATAACAGATATTGCGTAGCTTGTTGTAAAACTACAGCTGATGACAAATTTTCTTGCTCAGGAAACATTACTGAAAAATATTACCTTTTTTGGAGAAAGCTTTCATTGATTGTAATAGGTGGAGCTCCTGTGATGATTGACCAATAGTCAGGTTGTAGTTGCTTTGATGAGGAACAAGGTGAAAGAAGGTGGTACACAGCAGGATATACTTGCAATACACTGCATCCTACATCACATTAATCTGCTGGCAAAATGTGCCAAAATAAGGGCCATTATGGACACTGTTTTGAAAACAGTTAATAAACTGATATTGCACTCTCTGGGACATCGGCAGTTTAAATCCTTCCTGACAGGCTGGGTTGTGATTATAGTGGCATGCCTTATTTTTTTTGAAGCATGCTGATTGTGTCAAGGTGTTTTGTTTTAGAAAATTTTTCTCAAGTTGTTTAGACATGCAAAGCTTTATGAGACTAGATGGCTCATAAAGCATGCACACTAGTGTAAATTTGTTTGCTTTTCTTGATGACAGAGTTGTTATAAGCTAAGCATTATTACTTAATTAAGATGCAACAGAATCTCACTAGGAAACCAACTGTTTCAAAAAAAGTAGAAAGTAAGAGGAACATTCTGCTGCTAGGTAGCAGCCATGGAAGAGGTGTGGGTCATATTTTGCAGGAAAAATTAGGTGACAGGTACCAGGTCACAAACTTTTTCAATCCAAGTGCATGTCTTAGCCAGGTGGTAGAGGATATAGGTTCCTTGCGCAAGGGTTTCTGAAAGCAGGATCATGTGATGATAGTGGGTGGAGTGGGAAACAGTATTGATCGGGATCAGGGCTATAGTATTGAGTGTGACCTGGCGAAAATAGCCTCTGCAACGACCCATACCAATGTTGGGCTGGTACCTGCTTTCGTGCGGCATGATCAGCACCAGTTGAACCACTCTGTCAGGGGGGTAAATATGGAGTTGGATTAGTTGCGTAGGGCGGCCACTCTGACAAACATTGGATTGGTTCCTATCAAAGCTATTGATAGTGGGGATTTCACAAGGCATGGCTTACACCTCAATAGGAAAGGGAAGGGTAAACTGGCAGGGTTGTTAGCAGAATCCAGAACGGGGACACTAGTACTCATGGATGTACCCCTTTTTTAGACTAATGTCACTGTCTAATGAGAAGTTCAGGCAGGTAGGTGTTAAAGAGGTACAAAACTCACAAGATTCTCACAACAGTAAACTAAATAATAATGTTACCATATTTAACCAAAATATTGATGAATTAAAAAAAAAGTAGATGCTCACAGAAGTAAAGTAAAAAATAATGTTACCATTTTTCACCAAAATATTCCAGTATTGAAGACTAAAGTAGATGAGCTGGTTTGTTTGGATGACATTGAATCTGATAATGTAATAGATATACTATGCCTGTTTGAGCATCACATTGTGTCTGATATGGAAAAGGTAAATATCAGTGGTTATAAACTAGCTGCATCTATGAGTAGAGAGAATAAGGTGAGAGGAGGAGTTACCATATATGTCAAAAGTTATCACTGTGTAAAAAGCTTAGATACAAAAACGTTTTGTCTAGAGCAACATATAGAACCATGTGCTTGTCAACTTAAACTGAAGGAGGGCTCTTTTATAATTGTAACAGTATATATGTACCCTTCAGGAAACTTCCATTTATTCCTGGAAAACTTGGCTGCCTTGTTGTGCCCCCTGTCAGATAGGGGAAAGCAAATTATTATTTGTGGGGGCTTCAATGTTGATTCACTGAAAGAGTGTAATAGGAAGAATGACCTGGAAGTCTTGCTCAGTTCTTTCAGTTTGATATCTGTCAGTAATTTTCCTACTCGGGTAGTAAAGGACAGCAGCACATTGATAGATAACACTTTTATAGACCAAGATAAGTTTAAAAACATAAATTCTTGTCCTGTTGAGAATGGCTTTTCTGATCATGGTGCTCAGCTTATTACAGTATATGACATAGCTCCATTCAGTAATTCAAAACTACCCTCCAAAGTTGTGCATTCAATTAATGACTCAACAATTAGAAATTTCAGGGAAAATTTTCAGCAGCTAGACTGGGATGAGGTGTACAAGAAACCCGATGCTAATTTAAAATATAACTTATTTCATGATACACTTGTAAGATAATTTGAAAACTGTTTTCCCAAGAAAGTAGTTAAATATAATTCTAAGAAACCACGCAAAAAACCTTGGCATACTAAAGGAATAAAAATATCTTGTAACCACAAAAGGGAACTGTATCTAACAACAAGAAAGAGTAATGACCCAGAAACAGTCAAGTATTATAAAAACTACTGTGCTACATTAAGAAAGGTTATTAAAAAGTCCAGAAGCATGTGCATCATGTCTGAGATTAACATCTCTGATAACAAAATCAAAACAATTTGGGATATTATTACAAGGGAGACAGGGCAACCAAGAGCACAGGAGGACGACATTACCATCAAAGTGAATGGAAACTTGACAAACAACAAGACGGAAGTTGAAAACATTTTGAATAATCATTTTTTAAATGTTGTAGTGAAAATAGGATCTAAATGTTCATTAGAAGAAGAAGGCAGTTAATGGAATAGGCCTTACCCACACAATTTGACGTAATTGAAATTCCACCCACCTCTCCTTCTGAAATTAGGAAGATGATAAACTCTCTCAAGAATGAAAGCTCACATGGAATTGATGGCATTTCCAAGAGGATAGTAAAAGCTTGTTCCCAAGAGATAAGTGGGATTCTTAGCCACATATGTAATAGCTCTCTGAAGCAAGGTATTTTCCCAGATAGACTGAAGTATGCCATTGTTAAACCACTGTATAAAAAAGGGGATACATCTGACGTCAACAACTACCGCCCAGTTTCTCTTCTACATCTACATCTACATCCATACTCCGCAAGCCACCTGACGGTGTGTGGCGGAGGGTACCTTCAGTACCTCTATCGGTTCTCCCTTCTATTCCAGTCTCGTATTGTTCGTGGAAAGAAGGATTGTCGGTATGCCTCTGTGTGGGCTCTAATCTCTCTGATTTTATCCTCATGGTCTCTTCGCGAGATATACGTAGGAGGGAGCAATATACTGCTTGACTCTTCGGTGAAGGTATGTTCTCGAAACTTTGACAAAAGCCCGTACCGAGCTACTGAGCGTCTCTCCTGCAGAGTCTTCCACTGGAGTTTATCTATCATCTCCGTAACGCTTTCGCGATTACTAAATGATCCTGTAACGAAGCGCGCTTCTCTCCGTTGGGTCTTCTCTATGTCTTGTATCAACCCTATTTGGTACGGATCCCACACTGCTGAGCAGTATTCAAGCAGTGGGCGAACAAGCGTACTGTAACCTACTTCCTTTGTTTTCGGATTGCATTTCCTTAGGATTCTTCCAATGAATCTCAGTCTGGCATCTGCTTTACCGACAATCAACATTATATGATCATTCCATTTTAAATCACTCCTAATGCGTACTCCTAGATAATTTATGGTATTAACTGCTTCCAGTTGCTGACCTGCTATTTTGTAGCTAAATGATAAAGGATCTATCTTTCTGTGTATTCGCAGCACATTACACTTGTCTACATTGAGATTCAGTTGCCATTCCCTGCACCATGCGTCAATTCGCTGCAGATCCTCCTGCATTTCAGTACAATTTTCCATTGTTACAACCTCTCGATACACCACAGCATCATCTGCAAAAAGCCTCAGTGAACTTCCGATGTCATCCACCAGGTCATTTATGTATATTGTGAATAGCAATGGTCCTATGACACTCCCCTGCGGCACACCTGAAATTACTCTTACTTCGGAAGACTTCTCTTCATTGAGAATAACATGCTGCGTCCTGTTATCTAGGAACTCCTCAATCCAATCACACAATTGGTCTGATAGTCCATATGCTCTTACTTTGTTCAATAAACGACTGTGGGGAACTGTATCGAACGCCTTGCGGAAGTCAAGAAACACGGCATCTACCTGTGAACCCGTGTCTATGGCCCTCTGAGTCTCGTGGACGAATAGCGCGAGCTGGGTTTCACATGACCGTCTTTTTCGAAACCCATGCTGATTCCTACAGAGTAGATTTCTAGTCTCCAGAAAAGTCATTATACTCGAACACAATACGTGTTCCAAAATTCTACAACTGATCGACGTTAGAGATATAGGTCTATAGTTCTGCACATCTGTTCGACGTCCCTTCTTGAAAACGGGGATGACCTGTGCCCTTTTCCAATCCTTTGGAACGCTACGCTCTTCTAGAGACCTACGGTACACCGCTGCAAGAAGGGGGGCAAGTTCCTTCGCGTACTCTTCTGACTGCCTTATCCATAATTCTTGAAACAGTAATATATTGTACAGTAGCTTCTCATCTTTGTAAAAATAAAGTTTTAACAAGATGTCAGTTTGGTTTACAGAAAGGTTTTTCAACAGAAAATGCTATATATACTTTCACTAATGAAATCTTAAATGCTCTGAGTAATCGGAGGTCACCTGTTGGGATTTTTTGTGATCTCTCAAAGGCTTTTGATTGTGTAAATCATCGAATACTTCTAGATAAGCTCAAGTACTGTGGTATGAATGGGACAGTGTTCAAATGGTTTAAATCATACCTAACTAGAAGAGTACAGAAAGTTGAAATAAGCAGTTCACATAATATGAAAAAAAATGGTGATTTCTCAAACAGGGGAACAATAAAGAATGGGGTGCCGCAAGGTTCAGTCTTGGGTCCTCTGCTGTTCTTAATATATGTTAATGACTTGGCCATTCTATATTCACGAAGATGCAAAGCTGGTACTTTTTGCCAATGATACAAGTATAACTATCACACCCAACAGACAAGAATTAACTGATGAAATTGTAAATGATGTTTTTCAGAAAATCATTAAGTGGTAAGTACGAGTGTAGGACAGTAAATCTTTGACGAGGGCTGTTTGGTTGTCCTACACTCGTACTCTCTGCTGGAAATATCACTTTGCCACGAAGAAAAATGATCCTAATCCTACTCCTAATGATCCAACTCCCCAAGACACTATCCAAATTGAACCCTGCCTGGAACAGTTCCATCCTCCGTCACAGCGGGACCCACCTCCTCTTTCTCAAAATCACCCCCTCCAAACCTTCCAAGAATTTCAGACTTGCAGCCTTGCCTCTCAATCCTTCATAAAACACCTAATCCTACTCCCAACATCACCACTGCTGAAGCCCAAGCTATCCGTGATCTGAAGGCTGACCATTCCATCATCATTCTTCCGGCGGACAAGGGTTCCACGCCAGTGGTACTTGATCGTCGGGAGTATGTGGCTGAGGGACTGCGTCAGCTTTCAGACAACACCACAGACAAAGTTTGCCAAGGTAATCCCGTTCCTGATGTCCAGGCGGAGCTTCAAGGAATCCTCAGAACCTTAGGCCCCCTACAAAACCTTTCACCTGACTCCATCAACCTCCTGACCCCACCGACACCCCGCACCCCTACCTTCTACCTTCTTCCTAAAATTCACAAACCCAATCATCCCGGCCGCCCCATTGTAGCTGGTTACCAAGCCCCCACAGAACGTATCTCTGCCTACGTAGATCAACACCTTCAACCCATTACATGCAGTCTCCCATCCTTCATCAAAGACATATATTTAAATATGTCTGCTTGTGTCTGTATATGTGTGGATGGATATGTGTGTGTGTGCGAGTGTATACCCGTCCTTTTTTCCCCCTAAGGTAAGTCTTTCCGCTCCCGGGACTGGAATGACTCCTTACCCTCTCCCTTAAAACCCACATCCTTTCGTCTTTCCCTCTCCTTCCCTCTTTCCTGATGAGGCAACAGTTTGTTGCGAAAGCTTGAATTTTGTGTGTATGTTTGTGTTCGTTTGTGTGTCTGTCGACCTGCCAGCACTTTCATTTGGTAAGTCACATCATCTTTGTTTATATATATATATATATATATATATATATATATATATATATATATATATATATATAAAAACAAAGATTCTGTAACTTACGAAACGAAAGCGTTGGTACGTTGATAGAAACCATAATAAACACAAACACACACATACGACTTTCAAGCTTTCGCAACCCATGGTTGCTTCATCAGGAAAGAGGGAAGGAGAGGGAAAGACGAAAGGATGTGGGTTTTAAGGGAGAGGGTAAGGAGTCATTCCAATTCCGGGAGCGGTAAGACTTACCTTGGGGGGATAAAGGGACAGGTATACACTCGCGCACACACACACACACACACACACACACACACACACACACACATATCCATCCGCACATAACAGACACAAGCAAGGTTAAATCTAACTTTGGCTCAGAAGGGGGTAAATTATGCTACCACAAAAGTCTTTGGTCACTTACTTAATAGCATCAAAAGTCTGACAGATAGTTATATAGCATTTAAAAGGAAATTAAAAGAATATCTGGATGGCAACTCCTTCTACTCATTAGATGAATTTTTGGATATAGTATGTGGGTAATTTCCCCACCCCCCACCCAAAAAAAAATTAAGTGTCATGTAATATTTTGTGTAATGTAATATATTGTATAGACACCTTTTATTAACCAGACATGTTCCACATCGCTACGAAGTGTCGTATTCATGATCTATGGAACAACTACTAATCTAATCTCTAATCTAATCTAATCTTATCTAATCTGTTCATTCACTGGCTCTCTTCTGCAACACGAGATTGGTCTCTTAGGGGTAAACTTCTGAAAATCGTATGCACATGTTATATTGTGTCATAAGTATTTATTGCATTGTCATACTACAATAATTATTATGACAAGCAATGAATACTAATGTGACTATAAACTCTAGCATTAGTTGTCGATCATGTATTATTGGCAGTCTTCAGTTCTGTTCACCGATTAGAGAACTCGAGCTGTTTGTGCATAGTGCTCTCACGACGATACCAATATTAATACCTATGCCCACAGTGCCCAGTCCTGTAGTAGAACATGTAGCTACTGTCACCCGCACGGCAGGACAGGCGGGCAGCACTGTGGAAGTTCAGTCATAATCCATCCAGACTTCACTATGCTCTACTGTCTTTAGATGTATGATTTCATATTTTTGAATGAGATCTACCTACCGTCCATTAGATCATTTTCTCCTTATTTATGTATCTCGAGAAGGACTCACTTGGTCCATCTACGATCCTGTCACTATGCTACTGGTCCTGCCCACACCCATTTCCAGTACAGTTATCTTCCAGTGCAGTCTGTTTCTCTTCATTTTTCCTGCCTCTCCTGCTAATTCCTAACATGTATCTCTCCATTCCTGATTGTGAAACATTTATGTTTTCAAATGCTTTTGTTTCTAAAATTTCATGTCTTACAACAGAATTTTGTAATCGGTTACTCTCGACTGAGGACACCCTATCCTAGGCATTAGGCAACATAGGCACTGAGGCCATGAGGAGCAGGAATATGTAAACAGTAAGTGATTTCCACCTGTTTATTCCCAACTATAGGTTACAGTAATATGCTCACTGCACCAACTGCCATCATTGTGCCTATAATTTTATATAACATTGTCAGAGAGCAGCAATCGTATTGTGATAAAATTATTTAAAAGCAGTCTTGATCATAGCTAATGTTAACTTCTGACCAGTTTCGGCCTTTTAATTATGAGCCATCATCTGAATTTGCACTGTAATAACAAAATTGATAGTTCTGTATTATATAGAGAAGCCAGTGTTATAAAAGTATACTCTAAAATGATTTATCATCACCAATCTGGATGACAGCGATGGTGCCTGACCCGCTGTGGATGCCTCAGTTACTGTTACTAATGCTGATGGCTAAGCAGCCACGAATTATATAGAGTAGAGAGAGGGCGCTCCAGAGCTTAAGGCATCGCCATCAGACAACTGGGAATGACGTACATATCGTTTTGAGTCTTCATTCTTAAATATTTATCTTATAAATGTAAATAATCAAGAAATTAATTTATATGCATTGATGGTTCATAATCTACACTCCTGGAAATGGAAAAAAGAACACATTGACACCGGTGTGTCAGACCCACCATACTTGCTCCGGACACTGCGAGAGGGCTGTACAAGCAATGATCACACGCACGGCGCAGCGGACACACCAGGAACCGCGGTGTTGGCCGTCGAATGGCGCTAGCTGCGCAGCATTTGTGCACCGCCGCCGTCAGTGTCAGCCAGTTTGCCGTGGCATACGGAGCTCCATCGCAGTCTTTAACACTGGTAGCATGCCGCGACAGCGTGGACGTGAACCGTATGTGCAGTTGACGGACTTTGAGCGAGGGCGTATAGTGAGCATGCGGGAGGCCGGGTGGACGTACCGCTGAATTGCTCAACACGTGGGGCGTGAGGTCTCCACAGTACATCGATGTTGTCGCCAGTGGTCGGCGGAAGGTGCACGTGCCCGTCGACCTGGGACCGGACCGCAGCGACGCACGGATGCACGCCAAGACCGTAGGATCCTACGCAGTGCCGTAGGGGACCGCACCGCCACTTCCCAGCAAATTAGGGACACTGTTGCTCCTGGGGTATCGGCGAGGACCATTCGCAACCGTCTCCATGAAGCTGGGCTACGGTCCCGCACACCGTTAGGCCGTCTTCCGCTCACGCCCCAACATCGTGCAGCCCGCCTCCAGTGGTGTCGCGACAGGCGTGAATGGAGGGACGAATGGAGACGTGTCGTCTTCAGCGATGAGAGTCGCTTCTGCCTTGGTGCCAATGATGGTTGTATGCGTGTTTGGCGCCGTGCAGGTGAGCACCACAATCAGGACTGCATACGACCGAGGCACACAGGGCCAACACCCGGCATCATGGTGTGGGGAGCGATCTCCTACACTGGCCATACACCACTGGTGATCGTCGAGGGGACACTGAATAGTGCACGGTACATCCAAACCGTCATCGAACCCATCGTTCTACCATTCCTAGACCGGCAAGGGAACTTGCTGTTCCAACAGGACAATGCACGTCCGCATGTATCCCGTGCCACCCAACGTGCTCTAGAAGGTGTAAGTCAACTACCCTGGCCAGCAAGATCTCCGGATCTGTCCCCCATTGAGCATGTTTGGGGCTGGATGAAGCGTCGTCTCACGCGGTCTGCACGTCCAGCACGAACGCTGGTCCAACTGAGGCGCCAGGTGGAAATGGCATGGCAAGCCGTTCCACAGGACTACATCCAGCATCTCTACGATCGTCTCCATGGGAGAATAGCAGCCTGCATTGCTGCGAAAGGTGGATACACACTGTACTAGTGCCGACATTGTGCATGCTCTGTTGCCTGTGTCTATGTGCCTGTGGTTCTGTCAGTGTGATCATGTGATGTATCTGACCCCAGGAATGTGTCAATAAAGTTTCCCCTTCCTGGGACAATGAATTCACGGTGTTCTTATTTCAATTTCCAGGAGTGTATATTACAGCCAACCTCATAAAATGCATGTCGATCTAGTGTAATTCGTTAACTGAGGTACAGAGTATCATCTAGATGAAATAATTAACATTATAAGATCATTAGTTCTATAGCTACTGCTATTCATACATAATGAAACCAAGTGTATGGAATATTAATATGAAAATTATACATATTGATTTATTTGTATTAGTAGTCAGTTATCTAAAGTCTTAAAAATCACTAGAAAAACTAAATGCATTGTTGTATACGTGTGCCATCTCTTAGCACTTGTAATAACTTATTAGGATGCCCTTTTCATGGGGACTTCCAGGTTGATGTGTCTCTCAGTTGTCAAAGATGTACTTGGCATTTGTATAATGCTGGAGGTAGATATCACTTGCCAAAAACAAAAGGAGCATTGTTTACAGAAGTGGCACCAGTTTAGACACATTATGTTATTGTAGATAGTCTGTTATACATCACTGTTCACAAGAGAAAACTATTATGGTACAAATAATTTAGAAACATTTGGAGCTTAGAATAAAGATACATCGTAAGAAGAGCAGTAAAAATGTGGAAATTATGTACACATGTCATTTTTGAAATCATTGAAGTTTTGGTATTATAACTTAATATTTCTGCTTCTGTCTCGCATTTTATATCAGGAGAGAGTCACAACTATTAGAATAATGAGTTACATTTGTAAGATTTCTCATCTCGCAGTGTGGCCTCAGCTGTCAGAGGCTGCAGTTGGTGTGAGTTGCATTTGTGTGTGTGTGTGTGTGTGTGTGTGTGTGTGTGTGTGTGTGTGTGTGTGTGATCTATTTGTTGGACAAAAGCTTACATAGTGACAGTCTTTTTCTTGTGCCTATCTGCGACTCAGCATCTCCACTTATGGTGAGTAGCAACTTTTCTTTTCATAATGTTGTCCAGGCTGGATTTTCCACTGTTTATTTTAATGGAAAATACCAGAAACTAGTTATGGTGATGACATTGTATTGTCTCGACATAGGTCTAAGAATCAAAATCAAACCAATGTATAATTATGCTAAAAATAGACCGAGAGAGGTGGCGCAGTGGTTAGCACACTGGACTCGCATTCGGGAGGACGACGGTTCAATCCCGCGTCCGGCCATCCTGATTTGGGTTTTCCGTGATTTCCCTAAATCGCTCCAGGCAAATGCCGGGATGGTTCCTTTGACAGGGCACGGCCGATTTCCTTCCCCATCCTTTCCTAATCCGATGCGACCGATGACCTCGCTGTTTGGTCTCTTTCCTCCAAACAACCCAACTAAAAATAGTAAATTAACAACAGAGTCATAGAGCCAGCTAGTGAGTTTTTATTTTTGGAACTGTTGAATAGTTCCTGTTTCTCCAACTGCTCAGCCAATAAAAAAATTCCTTTCTTCATCCTGCCGACTCAGCATCAGTGCACATTGTCTCCCTGGAGCTTTCTCTGAAGCTTAGCAATTTGTACATCAACTCAGAGGTTTTGAACTGATGTGTTGAACAGGAGGGCTAGTTCCACAACATCAGTGTTGCTGCTCCTTTCAGTACGAACTTACAAATGATTCCACAGGTTATAGTTACCACGGCCTAGTTGAATCTTTGTTTTTCTGTTTGCAGACAAGAAATCAAATCTAAGTACACCATTTTAGTGTGTTTCCTTACTTGAAACTATATGTACTCTGACTGTCTATTTGTCTTGGCCTAAACACATTTCTATGTCAGCTTCTACATTGGTATGTAGCTTTCCATTGTTTAACCCTTTCGTCTGTGCAATACCACATTTGTGAGGTCTCTGCTCCTGTGTCAATAAGTAGGCTGATTTATCTTCCACAATTTTTTAGTGGCTGATTTTTCTTACACACTCTTTAAGATTTAATTTTTGCTGGAACTAACAGGATCTAATACTGTCTCTGGCAGGGGTTGTGTGGTGTGGTGGCCTGTATGTCCCTGTACTCATTTCACTATCTGCTAATTTTTCTGTTGCTAACATTATTTTTCTGTTCTTGTGGGCCATCACTCAGTATGTTATTCTGTATCCTGCAACTGTAGTGAGTTGGTTTTTCATTACAGTTCTTACTTTTGTGATCAAGCTTCTTACATCTGTAACATTTTACAGTTGTGTTGAATACATTATGCTCTTGTTGTCAAATTTCATTGGGCAGTCTTAATGCTTCCACAAAGCCAACAGCTGTCTCTGCTGCTTCCTGGCAAATTTTAAAACTTGCCAATCTGATTGCCTCGCTCCTTACAGCCTATGGATGAATGTCTCCACATCTCTGATCCAATTCAAAAAGATGAATTTAATTCCAAATATTGTCTTCCACCAGCTGGTATGTTTGAGTGTTAATGTTTTGAATTCTGTTGGCTTATTGCTTAATAGATTCATCCTGCTGTATACACAGACTATAAAGATGCTTTCTGTAGAATCTGATTGCATTCTTGTGTTTAAATCTCTGAACAACTATCTTTTGAACTCATTATCATGGTCTGATTTCACACAAGAGAGCTCAGCTATATCTTGTGCTTTTTTTTAAACTTATCAGAATTAACGTGGCAGCCCCTTTGAGTTTCCAAAACAAGGCTTTCACATCTTCATCAGATTTTCTGCTGAACACTGGAACTGATGGCAGTAACAAGAAACTCTTTATTGGGCCAAAAGTGCACAAGTTACCTTTGGTTGAGTCAGTCAGCAGGCAACACTTAATTTTGTCTGTTTTCAACTACTGAATGTGTCTTTGTAATTTGTTTATAACAATTTGGAGATTGATCATGTTACTCTGACTGGATTCTGCCATTTTGACTGATGTATGATAACAAATCACTCAAGCACAGGAACCAGATTTTGACTGACTAGCCTGAATGCCAGCATTGGATGTGTCTACGGTGTCAGATGATGTCCAGCCTGTTGTTGCTGTGGAGACTTTGTCGTTAATTGTTAATATTTTTATTATAATTATACATTAGTTTATTTTAGATTCTTAGACCTATGTCCAGACTAGCTCTGTTAATAGGCAGTACAGTGTCATCAGCATAACTAGTTTCTGGTGTTTTCCATTAAAACAGTGGAAAAGAAAGACTGTCAAAATATAAGCTTTTGGCCAACAAGGCCTTGGCGAAAATAGACGACACACACACACACACACACACACACACACACACACACACACACACACACACACACACCAAACTGCAGCCTCTGGTAGCTGAGGCCACACTGCAAGCAACAGCAGCAATGCATGATGGGAGTGTCAACTGGGTGGGGGTAAGGAGGAGGCTGGGGCAGGGAAGGGGAGGGATAGGGATAGCAGGGTAGGGATGGCGGACAGTTAAGTGCTGCTTCGGAGTGCTCAAGGACAAGGTGCATAGGGCCAGCTAGGTGCAGACGGGAGGTTAGGCAGTGGGCAAGGGAGGAGGTTGCAGAAAAGGAGAGAAGTAAAAAGACTGGATGTGTTGATGGAATAAGGGCTGTGTAGTGTTGGAATGGGAACAGGGAAGGGGATGGATGGATGAGAAAAATGACTAACAAAGGTTGAGGCCAGGAGGGTTACAGGACCATAGCATGTATTGCAGGGAGGGTTCCCATCTGCATAGTTCAGAAAAGTTGGTGTTGGTGAGAAGGATCTGCATGGCACAGGCTGTGAAGCAGTCATTGAAATGTAGGATGTTGGGTTGGGCAACATTCTCAGGAACTTGGTGGTCCACTTCTGTCTTGGCCACAGTTTGTTGGTGGCCATTCATGCAGACAGCCAGCTTGTTGGTTGTCATGCCCACATAGAATGCAACACAGTGGTTGCAGTTTAACTTGTAGGTTACATGATTGGTTTCACAGGTAGCCCTGGCTTCGATGAGATGGGTGATGTTTGTGACCGGACTGGAGTAGGTGGTGGTGGGAGGATGTATGGGACAGCTCTTGCATCTAGGTCTGTTACAGGGATATGAGCCATGAGGTAAGGGGTTGGGAGGAAGGGTTGTGAAGAGATGGACAAGTATATCATGTAGTTTCGGTGGACAGCAGAATACCACTGTGGGAGGGGTGGGAAGGATAGTGGGCAGGATATTTCTTATTTCAGGGCATGATGAGAGATTGTCGATACCCTGGCAGTGAATATAATTCAGTTGCTCCAGTCCTGGGTGGTACTGAGTTACAAGGGGAAAGCTCCTCCCAGACTGTGAGGCTTTGAGAGGTTGTGTCAAACTGGAAAGATAAGGCATGTGAGATCTGTTTCTGTACAAGGTTGGGAGGATAATTACCTTCTGTGAAGGCCTCAGTGAGACCCTTGGTATATTTTGAGAGGGACTGCTTGTCACTGCATGTGCGACAGCTACGTGTAGCTAGGCTGTATTGAAGGGACTTCTTGGTATGGAATGGGTGGCAGCTGTTGAAGTGGGGAGGTGTTGTATGTGGTTAGTAGGTTTGATATGGACATAGGTACTGATGTAGCTATCAATGAGGTGGAGGTCAACATCTAGGAAGGTGATTTGTTGGGTTGAGGGCCAGGTGAAGAAAATGGGGAAGAAGCTGTTGAGGTTCTGGAGGAATGTAGATAGAGTGTCATCACCCTCGATCCAGATTGCAAAGATGCCATCAGTGAATCTGAACCGAGTGAGGGGTTTAGGATTCTGAGTGCTTGGGAAGGATTCCTCTAAATGGCCCATGAATAGGTTGGCATAGGATGGTGCCATGTGGGTGCTCATAGCTGTACCCCAGATTTGTTTGTAGGTAATGCTTTTAAAGGAGAAGTAATTGTGGGCGAGGATATAGTTGGTCGTGGTGACTAGGAAGGAGGTTGTTAATTTGGAATTCATTGGATATTGGGAAAGGTAGTATTCAACAGTGGTAAGGCCATGGGCATTAGGGATGTTAGCGTAAAGGAAGGTGCCATCAGCAGTGTCAAGCAGGGCACCAATGTGGTAAAGCGACAGGAACTGTGGAGAGTTGGTGGAGGAAATGATTGGTATCTTTTTTATAAGAGCATAGATTCTGGGTAATAGGCTGAAGGTGTTGGTCTACGAGAGCAGAGATTCTCTCAGTGGGGGCACAATGGTGTGTCCTGGGTTGTTGGGTTTTCGGACTTCAGGAAACGTGTAAAAGGTAGGAGTGCAGGAAGTGGTCGGGGTGAGCAAAGAGATGGACTCCAGGGAGAGGTTCTGAGATGGGCCTTAGGATTTGATGAGGGACTGGATATCCTGCTGGATTTCTGGAATGGGGTCACTGTGGCAAGGTTTGAAGGTAGATGTATCTTACAGCTGGCGGAGTCCTTCTGCCAGGTAATCCTTGCCGTTCAAAACAACGGTGGTAGAGCCTTTGTCCGCAGGTAAGATTATAAGGTCAGGATCAGTTTTTAGATAGTGGACTGTGGTTCTTTCGGTGAATGTAAGTTTGGTTTGTGTGTTGAGGGATTTGGGGAATGATGGTGAGGCAAGGTCGACATTAAGAAATTCTGGAAAGTTAATAGGTGGTGATTTGTGGGCAGTGGGGGTGGATCACAGTTGGCTGGAGGAGTGAACTGAGTCAGGCAGGGTTCATCATTGGTCTTCGGTTGAGTCTGATTTTAGGGTTGGTGGGGAAAAAGTGTTTCCACTGTAGGGACCGAGTGAAGGTCTTAACAAGTCCTACATGATTGAATTTGGGAATGGGGCAAAAGGTGAGGCCTTTGGAAAGGACTGATGTTTCTGTGGGGCTAAGGCTTCTGGAAAAAAGGTCCATGACTGTGTTTCGGCTCTCTTCCCCCACCCACCCAGTTGCCACTCCCATCATGCTCTGCTGCTGTTGCTTCCAGTGTGGCCTAAGCTGCCAAAGGCAGCAGTCGTGTGTGTGAGTTGCATTTACGTGCATGCATTTGTGTGTGTGTATGTGTGTGTGTGTGTGTGTGTGTGTGTGTGTGTGTGTGTGTTTTGTCTGTTTTCAACAAAGTTGGCTGAAACCTTATATTGTGACAGTCTTTTGTCGCGCCTATCTGCAACTCAGCATTTCCATTAAAGCATATTTATTTCAGATTATGGATTCTGGGGCAGCTGAATACTTTTTGTAGTGTGGAATCACGTGTATTTTTAAATCTGAATTTACTATTCTGATAAGTTAATTGCAGTATATATTCTTCATTTATTAAAATCGGTTGGATGCATGCTTTGTTTTCAAGACCTGTTTGAATAAATTGTGTTAAAATTAATTTCAAAAGCTTTCTTTAAATCTGTGAATCCCAAGCAAAGTGATAATTCTTATGAATTGCCCCAAAAATACAGAGATACAAAATAGCTGGTCAGTACTTACCTTCAAGAGGCAAAATTACAGTTCAGCTTATAGATATATTTAAAGAGAGAAAAATTATTACCTAGCTTTGGAACTATTAGTCATTTGTTGTGGAGGAAAGAGGGATAGGTTTGGGGAGGTTGGAAAAGAGAGGCAGATTATTAATATTTCAGATTGTGAGGGGATGAATTTTGACAGCTGTCATGCTTTTGACATTAAAAACGCCCTTCCCTACAACCTAGGCCCCTGTAGTAAACATATCTGCTCCAGTACCGAACTCCTCAACATTTGTGCTAGCAAATGTTGAGGATGTGACAAATAGAGGTGTCACTTGCAAAAAACTCAGAAGCACTATCATTAATCCCTGAAACATGGTTTTCTCTCCCTGATGTCCTTCCCATATCACTCATGGTCACTTTCATTGCCCTCCTAACCTCTGTAACATCCTTGTGAAATCATATGACATTCACATCCTGTTATCCTTACCACTTGGTTCCTATCCTATGCAATAATTTCTGATATTAAAACCTGTCTCATGCAAATCTCCACTATCACTTAGCCCACCTCCACTGCTAGTAAATGCTACAATATCAAAGGCAGTGCAATGTTTGAAACCATACATGTTGTTTACTAACTAACCTGTGTCCACTGCATGGTATTGCTCATAAATTAAGGACAATTACAGAAACACAAAACTGGCACTAATAGCATAGGCACATAGGGAACACACATGACACAGATCTGTAAGTCCACGGTATTGGTGATAAGTTGAGAAAACCGCCCCCACACACATGTGCTATGAAACGCCACTGTTTCCTGCACATGTACCTCGACATCAATATGGGATATGGTCACCATGCACACGTACACAGGCCGCACAACGGGGTGGCATACTCTGGATCAGGTGGTCGAGCAGCTGCTGGGGTATAGCCTCCCATTCTTGCACCAGTGCCGGTCGGAGCTCCTGAAGTGTCGTAGGGGTTTGAAGACATGCAGCGATATGTTGACCGAGAGCATCCCAGATGTGCTCGATGGGGTTTAGATGTGGAGAACAGGCAGGCCACTCCATTTGCCTGATATCTTCTGTTTCAAGGTACTCCTCCATGATGGCAACTCGGTGGGGCCATGCGTTATCATCCATCAGGAGCTACATGGGACCCACTGCACCCCTGAAAAGGTGGACATACTGGTGCAAAATGACGTCCAGATACACCTGACCTGTTACAGTTCCTCTGTCAAAGACATGCAGGGATGTAGGTGCACCAGTCATATAATCCCGCCCCACACCATCAAACCACGACCACCATACTGGTCCCTTTCAAGGACATTAAGGGATTGGTATCTGGTTCCTGTTTCACACCAGATGAAAACCCGGCGAGAATCAATGTTCAAACTATACCTGGTCTCGTCCGTGAACATAACCTGGGACCACTGTTCCAATGACCATGTACTGTGTCCTTGACACCAGGCTTTACAGGCTCTCCTGTGACCAGGGCCCAGTGGAATGCACCTTGCAGGTCTCCGGGCAAATAAACCATGTCTGTTCAGTCATCTGTAGACTGTGAGTCTGGAGACAAGTGTTCCAGTGGCTGCAGTAAGGTCCCGAGCAAGGCTACCTGCAGTACTCCATGGCCGTCTGCGGGCACTTATGGTGAGATATCGGTCTCCTTGTGGTGTTGTACACTGTGGACGTCCCATACTGTAGCTCCTGGACACATTTCCTGTCTGCTGGAATCGTTGCCATAATCTTGAGATCCACTTTGTGGCACACAGAGGGCCCATGCTACGACCTTCTGTGTTTGACCAGCCTCTAGTTGCCCTAGTATTCTACCCCTCATAACGTGATCAATATGTGTTCTTTCAACACACAGTCACCATTAGCTCGTCTGAAAACGTCTGCACACTTACTCGCTGCACCATACTCTGACATGCACTGACACATATCTGCGTTTGTGGACTGCTGCCAGCGCCACCGTGCGGCGACCGCAGGTCAAATGCACCACATGGTCATACCCCGAGGTGATTTAAACCCGCAAACCACCCTCCAGAGCATTGTTTCACCATGTATCAGGATTTTCCTTAATTTGTGAGCCATGAGTGTATATAGGAGTGAGAGGGAAAATTGACTGAGCTTATGAATCTTCACAAAAGAACTGTCTGCCTTAGGGATGCTTGGATACTCAGCTTGCTCTACAGGATGATTGCAGAGGTCTGAGTGCATGCAGCAAACTTTGGATCCCCTCAGTGTTAGGAATATGCTCTCCAGCTAAATTATCGCTTCCCTTCACCATCCTGAACTCAACTTCTGCTAACAACCCTCTCCCCCTTCTCTCCCCACTTGTTCCATTGCTAGTATTTCATTACTTTCTCAGTTTCTGCTTCATTTCCAACCTTCCATACATTTTTTTTTTTTTTTTTTACTGTTTTGTGAGTGTGGTTTCAGTTGCCTGAGACTGCAGTCGTGTGCGTGAGTTGTGCTTGTACACGTGCGCGCGCTCCTGTGTGTGTGTGTGTGTGTGTGTGTGTGTGTGTGTGTGTGTGTGTGTGTGTGTGTTGCTGACGAAGGACTTAATGACTGAAAGCGTTAATTGTGAGAGTCTTTTTGTTGTGCCTATCTGCGACTCAGCATCTCTGCTATATGATGAGTAGCAGCTTTCCTTCTCATAATATTATTTTTTACTCTTTTTCTACTTTCTTCTCATCGCTTATGTGCACTATTCTTTCCAAATCTCATTTCAATTCTTCTTAATCTCACTAAGTCCTCCTGCCATCTCCGCTCATTTCAATTTAGAGTTGGTTCCCTCTCAACATGAAATCTGAGTAACCTACCCTGAAGAAAGTGCTAACAGTTCCGAAAGCTAGGTAATAGTTTTTTCTCTTTTTAATTGTATCTGCTGGCAGTAGTAGAATTCTACCTCTTGCAGTTTTTGTCTGTCTTTGTGTGTTTACAGTTTTCTGTAGTAAACTCGTGATTTGATGATATTAATTACTCCATTCGGTAGTATTTTTATCACTGTTGTGCTATTTCACAATTTCATCAGTATGTCAAGAAAGGCTCATATCTGAAAGACTTACAAGAACATATTAGGCATATGCCATTTTGTACAATATATGAGTCTTGTTTTTGCAGTAATTTTCTTATGTTATGATGTTCAGGTACGTAATGAACGCAACAAGGCCAGAGAAGAATCGAAACAGTTGAGGATACGACTAGAAGCAGCAATGAAAGATGCTGGAACCTGCAGGAGGGAGCGTCAAGAACTAGAAACAGAAAATGAGCGGCTAAGACAAGAGTTAGAACAAGCACACATGTTACTACTGAAGGGAGCAGGGAAATCAGGCAGTGCGTGGGCACCAAATAGTAATTTGCCAGGTATTGTAATTTTCCAGATTTTACCAATTACTTCAGACATACCTTTCTATTTACATGATTAAGTGATTTTATATCTGTGTGAAGTGACAGTGATATTCTACTACCCTGATTTGAAATTGAGCAGTGCCAAGAATTATTTTACCATTAATAAAATTTCTTCAAAAGAATTAGTTGAACTTGTAGCAGCTGTGAATTATCTGTATTTTTGGGGTTGTTAATATCATTGAGTATTATCTTTATTGTTTCATGAGTGCTTCACTGTCTGTTATTGAAATGACAAACTTTCATGCTTTCATTTAAAGAGTCCATCTACCAGGCACTGTGGATTGCAGAGCAATCATGCAGTTGTTGGATATTGTTTGCCGGAGGAAGTAGTCTGTTGATTGTAATGTAGTGTATAAATATATGTAATTTGTGTCACATGTGAAATTATTGGTAACAGTCAAACTTCACATCTCCATTGAGAAAACAGCAGAACTAAATTAATGTACACTGCTGCTACCATTTTTCTGGCAACACTGTATAAGACTTTTAGCTGGTTGTTTTTTTTCCCAACTCTTAAAATGATTATGTCAGTGTAAGAACAATGTAATGAGTAAAGGCAGACACTCACTTAGATATATCTCAATATTACTGGTATTAGTAGGTATCAGTACTTACATTTCAGTACCTATTTCATCAGTGTTGACACCAAGTTTTCATTAATTTTATAGTATTATAAGAAGTTACTGTATGGTTAATGATGATGGTGTCCTCTTGGGTAAAATATTCCAGAGGTAAAATAGTCCCCCATTCGGATCTCCGACGGGGACTACTCAAGAGGACGTCGTTATCAGGAGAAAGAAAACTGGCGTTCTACGGATTGGAGCGTGGAATTCCCGATCCCTTAATCGGGCAGATAGGTTAGAAAATTTAAAAAGGGAAATGGATAGGTTAAAGTTAGATATAGTGGGAATTAGTGAAGTTCGGTGCCAGGAGGAACAAGACTTTTTTGGTCAGGCAAATACAGGGTTATAAATACAAAGTCAAATAGGGGTAATGCAGGAGTAGGTTTAATAATGAATAAAAAAATAGGAATGCGGGTAAGCTACTACAAACAGCATAGTGAACGCATTATTGTGGCCAAGATAGACATGAAGCCCGCGCCTACTACAGTAGTACAAGCCAACTAGCCAACAAGCCAACTAGCTCTGCAGATGACGAAGAAATTAAAGAAATGTATGACGAAATAAAAAAAAAATTATTCAGATAGTGAAGGGAGACGAAAATTTAATAGTCATAGCTAACATTTGGTTCAAGAATCATAAAAGAAGGTTGTGTACATGGAAGAAGCCTGGAGATACTGACAGATTTCAGACAGATTATATAATGGTAAGACAGAGATTTAGGAACCAGGTTTTAAATTGTAAGACATTTCCAGGGGCAGATGTGGACTCTGACCACAATCTATTGTTTATGAACTGTAGATTGAAACTGAAGAAATTGCAAAAAGGTGGGAATTTAAGGTGATGGGACCTGGATAAACTGACTAAACCAGAGGTTGTACAGAGTTTCAGGGAGAGCGTAAGGGAACAAATGGCAGTAATGGGGGAAAGAAATACAGTAGAAGAAGAATGGGTAGCTTTGAGGGATGAAGTAGTGAAGGCAGCAGAGGATCAAGTAGGTAAAAAGACGAGGGCTAGTAGAAATCCTTGGGTAACAGAAGAAATATTGAATTTGATTGATGAAAGGAGAAAATATAAAAATGCAGTAAATGAAGCAGGCCAAAAGGAATACAAACATCTCAAAAATGAGATCGACAGGAAGTGCAAAATGGCTAAGTAGGGATGGCTAGAGGACAAATGTAAGGATGTAGAGGCTTATCTCACTAGGGGTAAGATAGATACTGCCTACACGAAAATTAAAGAGACATTTGGAGAAAAGAGAACCACTTGTATGAATATTAAGAGCTCAGATGGAAACCCAGTTCTAAGCAAAGAAGTGAAAGCAGAAATGTGGAAGGAGTATATAGAGGGTCTATACAAGGGCAATGTACTTGAGAACAATATAATGAAAATGGAAGAGGATGTAGATGAAGATGAAATAGGAGATATGATACTGCGTGAAGAGTTTGACAGAGCACTGAAAGACCGGAGTCGAAACAAGGCACCGGGAGTGGACAACATTCCATTAGAACTACTGATGGCCTTGGGAGAGCCAGTCCTGACAAAACTCTACCATCTGGTGTGCAAGATGTATGAAACAGGCGAAATACCCTCAGACTTCAAGAAGAATATAATAATTCCAATCCCAAAGAAAGCAGGTGTTGACAGATGTGAAAATTACCGAACTATCAGTTTAATAAGTCACAGCTGCAAAATACTAACGCAAATTCTTTACAGACGAATGGAAAAACTAGTAGAAGCCGACCTAGGGGAAGATCAGTTTGGATTCCGTAGAAATATTGGAACACGTGAGGCAATACTGACCCTACGACTTATCTTAGAAGCTAGATTAAGAAAAGGCAAACCTAGGTTTCTAGCATTTGTAGACTTAGAGAAAGCTTTTGACAATGTTGACTGGAATGCTCTCTTTCAAATTCTGAAGGTATCAGGGGTAAAATATAGGGAGTGAAAGGCTATTTACAATTTGTATAGAAACCAAATGGCAGTTATTATAGTCGAGGGACATGAAAGGAAAGCAGTGGTTGGGAAGGGATTGAGACAGGGTTGTAGCCTCTCCCCGATGTTATTCAATCTGTATATTGAGCAAGCAGTGAAGGAAACAAAAGAAAAATTCGGAGTAGGTATTAAAATCCATGGAGAAGAAATAAAAACTTTGAGGTTCGCCGATGACATTGTAATTCTGTCAGAGACAGCAAAGGACTTGGGAGAGCAGTTGAATGGAATGGATAGTGTCTTGAAAGGAGGATATAAGATGAACATCAACAAAAGCAAAACGAGGATAATGGAATGTAGTCGAATTAAGTCGAGTGATGCTGAGGGTATTAGAGTAGGAAATGAGATGCTTAAAGTTGTAAAGGAGTTTTGCTATTTGGGGAGCAAAATAACTGATGTTGGTCAAAGTAGAGAGGATATAAAATGTAGACTGGCAATGGGAAGGAAAGCGTTTCTGAAGAAGAAAAATTTGTTAACATCGAGTATTGATTTAAGTGTCAGGAAGTCGTTTCTTAAAATATTTGTATGTAGCATGGCCATGTACGGAAGTGAAACATGGACGATAAATAGTTTAGACAAGAAGAGAATAGAAGCTTTCAAAATGTGGTGCTACAGAAGAATGCTGAAGCTTAGATGGGTAGATCACATAACTAATGAGGAGGTGTTGAATAGGATTGGGGAGAAGAGAAGTTGTTGCACAACTTGACGAGAAGAAGGGACCGGTTGGTAGGACATGTTCTGAGGCATCAAGGGATTACCAATTTAGTATTGGAGGGCAGCGTGGAGGGTAAAAATCGTAGAGGGAGACCAAGAGATGAATACACCAAGCAGATTCAGAAGGATGTAGGTTGCAGTAGATACTGGGAGATGAAGAAGCTTGCACAGGATAGAGTAGCATGGAGAGCTGCATCAAACCAGTCTTAGGACTGAAGACCACAACAACAACAACAATATAAAAAGTTTCAGAGGATTGGAAGTATCAAATGGTGTCTAGGAAAGTAATTATCTTTCATTACTAGTTTAATGAGACTTAAAAGGTTAGCAGTAAGTATCATAGCATACATGAATCGCAAATACTATTGTGAAATATATATACAATGCGAAGTCTGTGATATATAGATACCAGTGACATTAAGTAAGTATCTATTAACTTTGAAATATTCTTTGAGGATTGATTTTGTACGTGATTTGGTTCAGAAGAATATGGCTTAGTTCCAGTATTTAGCCTTGTAATTACATTGAGTGCTTTTATATTAGGAATTTTTTTTTGTAATGAGGGCTTTTGTCCTTAAAATACTTGCAAAGATGTACTGTGATAGTTGCATATATGGGGATCGTAAAATTTGTCAAGGCCAGTGTTTTGTTTGCAGTTTAAATATTTGTCATTAATTCCTTATATTTATAGTTGACATTACATCCAAGTTGGTCTCTGGAAACATAGCATAACTTCCTTATTTTTGTGTTGCATTTTAAATAACTCATTTTGTTTTCGAGAAAAGCTTTAAAGTACTCGAGCAACCACTACCTCACAGTACTGTCTGTATTGATATTTTGTTGTAGTATCATTGTCATGTTGATACAATTTTAGGTACTGGTATTGTCAACCACAATCAAACTATGGTTAAGTGTAAAAATGATGACCCAGTCAAGCATCTGACTAAGTGATAAAATATCTTTCCATTTATATCCCAGAAGATATTAGATATCCAGTTCTGTGGCCACGTGTGTGTGTGTGTGTGTGTGTGTGTGTGTGTGTGTGTGTGTGTGTGTACTGTGCTCTAGGCATCAATCTGTTATAGCCGAGTCATTGCCTCTCCCTCTTTTGCGTATTGCTCCATCTGGGAATTTCCTTTATATAAAGAACATTTATTAGCTCGCAGTGATCTTGCTTTTAACATTGTGACAACTCAGTGTTTTAAATTTCATTAACCATTCCCATACTGCACTTAACACACATGACAGTATTCCCTATAACTGAAAATGCACTGTCGAGATGGATGTGTAATGATCACTCATTATAATCATCAGCATATGAATTTGAATTTAAAAATGTATTCATGCATGAGACTACTACCATACCAGTGCTTGACTGCTGCGCAAACTCACCAATGAGAGACATAGCTACTCCAGGAATTGAAAAGCAATTAACACTACTTCAAGCGAACAACGCATTAGGCCTTTCCCAGATTATATTTGTCCATTGCTCAGTGATTAATCCTATTTCGCTGTAAGAGTACAGATTACTCCTACAAAAAGGATAAAATATCGGATGCACAGAATTATACCTGGATCATAATAACAAATTGATTGATGGTATTTGTTTAAAGGACAGCTACCATAGCAACAACCAGTCAAGGAATGTGTTTGGTCACACCTTCTTGCTCTGTTCAGCATTGTCATATCCCTCCTGTATCTCAAGTGCTAGGTACCACAGTCAATTGCAGGCAACACTTTAGACCAGTAATGTAACAATGTGTTTTTTTCCTTGTTTATGTTGCTTATCTGTATAGCATGTTTATTTTATGAGATGTTTATTTTATGAGACAGAATGTAGGAACTTAGTTGTGAAGTTAGCAGGAAATTGGTAAGTCTAAGCTGACTAAACTCATAGATGGGGAGGAATGTGAAGTAAACAACTGAAGTGCACAGCTATTGCTGCCATTGTGTACATCGGCCAATCCGAACTGCCAACATTGCCCCTTCCATGCTTGGTTGTCAATCAGTTTGTTGTTTGAAGTATACAGACCATACCAGTGATGCTCATTTGTTGCAAAATCCTAGAGCATATTCTTAGCGCAAACATTATAATGTTCCTGTAGGAAAACTAACTCGTCTCAAAGAACTAGTACAGATTCAAGAGCAACCACTCATGTAAAATACAACTTGTTTTATTCATACACGTCTTGCAAGCAACAGAGAGAGGTGGACTTGTAGGTTCTGTCCTGCTAGATTCCAGAGGCATTTGACTTGTATCCCATTATCATCCAGTGACCATTTTAATCATACAGAGTATATCTACCTATATGAGATTAGTTTGGGGAATCTTTGACTAATAGAACACAGTGCTGTACATCAGATGGTACAATAGTAATGTCTGCTGTATACCAAGGAAGAGTAATGGGACCTCCAGTGCTTTCAGTAAACGTAAACAATTTGTCAGACAAGATCAGCAGTACTACGAAATTTTTCGCTGACGATGCAGATGTGCACAGGAAATTATTGCCATTGGACGATCTTGAGGAATTACAAAAGGACTTGGACACAAATTTCCGCTTTGTGCAATGAATGATAGCTCCCTTCGACTGTGGACAAGTGTAGGATAATTCCTGTGACAAAGAGAGAGAACTTTATAGTATATGGTTATGAGATTTGTGAGACAGATTGAGCCTGCCACATCATCTAAGAATTTGTAGGTAATACTAAGAACTGATATAAAATGGGATGGTCATGTAAAATCATTGTTAGGGAAGGCAAATGGAATGGATTTGTTGGAAGGTTTCCGAGACTGTGTTGTGCGTATAAAGGAAATCACACACAAGGTGCTAGCGCATCCACTTCTAGAATATATATCCAGTGTTTGGAGTCCTTATCATGACAGTTGGCATTAGATTAATTCAGAGGTGCACTGCTAGGATCTTAACAGGTCGGTATATCCCATACAGAAGTGTAAGAGGAATGCTCAGGGAACTTAAATGGGGCCATTGGAAGAAAGATGACATAGTTCTCATGAAATCCTGTCGGGTTAACTTGCAAAACATGTATTTGAAGAAGTGTGTAACTATTATACTGCCAGCACTGTATACCTCATAAAGGGTTCGTGAGAAAAAGAATAGAGAGATTAGGATGCCTACAGAGGCATTAAGTCATCCGTTTTTCCCTTGCTCAATACCAAATGGATTAGGAATGAAAGTAAATAATATTGGTATAGTGTACCTTCACCATTCAGTGTGTGGTGGTTTGCGGAATTTGTATCCAGATATAGCTCAACATGGTTGACATTAGTGGCCATTTCTCAACTCATCCCTGCAATTCTCCTGGCCATAGCTTCTGCTATTGCTTGTTGTATTCCTACGTCTACCCTTGTTCCCATTTCCTGCCCTTTCACATGTTCCCTCTTCCGAAGACTTCACACTTCTCTTTGTTCTGATGATAGTCCTCTTCCAGTATATTTTCTAAGAGATCTCATTCTACCATCATCCCCTTTCCCTTCCTACCAATTCAGAAATGCACTCACCTTTAATCTTGTGAGCAGAGGGACCAAGAGAAAAAGTTTGTTGCCTTTACTCATTCTGTTGTTCGTATTCTGCTTCAGATACTGCACTGTCAGATTTATTTAAGTATATCTTGTTTCAGATTATGGTTTTCACAGTTGTTAATTTGTGCCTAGCATTAAACCTTTGTTTTGTATTTCTGTATTTCTCAAAATCAGCTGATGACCATGAAGCAGAGGAGTATGTTCTTCCTCGGCACACTACAGAACTGTGCCATGCGGGAGTGGTGGGGCGTGAAAATGCAGTTGATGGAGATGCTCAAGAGCCGGCAGCTGTATCAACAGATTTGTCAGCATCTGATGCAGCCTTGGGTGATATGGACCCCACAGCTGCCCTAGGACCACGTGACCCTGCAGCAGATGGTGGAGAAGATCTGGATCGTGATCATGACTGCATGTTGCAGAAGATGTCTATGCTACAGCTTAGATTAGATGAGGCTTCAAAGACTATACAGATCGAGAGAGAGTAAGTAACTAAAAATACTATGAACTTTGTACATTTGAGATTTTTTTCAGTTAGCCATAATATCAGAAGTATTGGTAACACTTTAATCACTCACATTCTTTGACCAAACATATTTTCCTGAAAACTGTGTCATAGTAATTTCATTCAGAAAAATAAATACAATATCTGTATTGTTTCATATGTTTCATCAATGCCAAAATGAAAATGCGAACATTATATCCTAAGTATAGTTTGGCTTTATTCAGTAGAGTTCTTTAACGAACACATAGTGACACCTGCTTTGTTCTGTGATTGCGAGTTATAGTTCTCCAAAGAAATTAACAGTATAAAGATGTTGCAAGACAAACCAGTTGTTATCCATACAACAGCAATGGATTTGATGCAACAGAGGGGCACACAAGAAGAATACAGAAGATCTGTAATTTAGAAATCGATGTTAGATCATAAGAATACGGAAGATCTGTAATTTAGAAATTGATGTTAGATACATAAAGACAAGGAAACGAACCAATAGAGAGAGTAAAAAGCCACTCAGGAATATCAATCTGAAGTGAGACAGAACCTAGTGAAAAGAATAGGGACTTTGCTTTATAGCCCTCATTTGAAAAGCAACACGAGATGGTAAAATAGCAATGAGCATATAGTAGATAACATACAGATCATATGATCTGTTATTCAGGAGACACGTCAAGTTTAGCAAAAATACAATGTCTAATGATTTACAGAAATTCTTTTTACACTATTTCAAGAATAATGCCAATAAATACAACACTACAATATTTACTATAAATTGACAGTTTACCAATTTCATTTGTTTTACACAGATAACACTGCAATATTAGCTATAGATTTTTATTGTTCAAAGTGTCAGACTGTCTTCCATGAATTCTTCAATGGTGTAGTAACATTTCCCTATTACAATTTTGGAGTAAACTTTTCAGTGAACCAAGGTCCATTGTTAATATGTTTCTTCCTTTTAATTTGTTGTATATTTTTAGCCCCATGTACTATGGTGTCTGAGCATAAAGCTTTAAGTGATGTGAAGGAAATTTGAAGTTTTCCTCATGACAAGTACCATAGCTATGCTTAAAAAGGAACTTTTCAAGATGATATTGTTATTATATACAAAAATAAATATTTTAAAAATTTACAATGAAATAATTGTTAGTTTTTTTTCATTTCTTGAACAATGGGTGACATGACTCATTTTTGTGGGCAGCACACATGTTTCTAATGATTTTCTTCTGAAGAATTAGTAGCCTTGTACTGCTAGAGTTTCCCCAGAAAATTATCCAATACCAAATAACAGATTCAAAGTAACTGTGGTAGACTGTCTTTCTTGTGTCCATGTGAGTGGAAGCAGATAAAATAAACATTGCAAAAGCTAGAGAATTTAATTTATTTGCCAGGAAGTCTATATGTGTCTTCCAGTTTAAACTTTTATCAAGGTTTAGGCCCAAGAATTCCACATGGTTCACTTTTGTCTTCAGTTGATTATTATGGGCTATTTGCACAGGAAATATTGGTGATGATTTAGAGACAAAATGCATGTCTTAGTGACATTTAGCTTTAGTCCATTTTTATGGAACCAGGATTCCAGTTTCCCCAGAACATTTTCTATACTATCTGTAATCTTTCCTGTTGTATCATTTTCTATCAGGACTGATGTTTCATCTGCGAACAAGACTGAATGAGCCTTTTGTTAGATCACAGAACATTCCTGAGACTTTCTTACCCTTGTCTAGTGATGTGCTTATTTTTACTGTCAATTCTCTGATGGCATTTATAGTGCTCTTTCCTCTTTGAAAACCAAGACGATTTTTAAAAGTAGTGTCATTTAATGTAAGGAAATTTTCTAGTTGTTTTGCCACAAGTTTTTCAAATATTTTAGAAAAAAAACAGGAAGGAGAGAGATAGGCCAGTAGTTTCCCATCTTTTACAGTGTTGCATTTGCAGATTTCTTCCATTTGGTTCCTTGGACTCAATCCAATTACTCGAAACAGTTCTTTTATCTTGTTATGCCTGGTCGCTGTGGCAACTCAAAATATCTTCTTCCGGTTTCCGTCTTGAAATTCCTGTTTTCTTTAAGTCCTGTCTGTTAGGTCACCACGTTCTAATGTTTTGACAACACAAGAAATGGTGCAAAACTGGATTGCATTCACATTTCACACCTCACTCTCATCAGTTGACTCACGTGATGTGTGTAGCCAATCCTCTTCTCTGGATAATCAGCTACGTCGATCTCCCAAAAGCTTCTTCTCCAAAGACTATTGCTGGTCATAGGAATGTATTTTGACTATTTCTCTACTCTTGAAATAATTGGGTACTCGCTGAGTAGTTTCAGTTCAATTACGTTATATTTTCAACTTTCACAGGAAACAACTTTACCATTTCTCGTACAAACATTTTAACTTCTGCAAATCAACTTAGTCATCAAACATTAGACTCAATTAAACACTTTCATAATTGCATTGGCTTGACAACCAAATAATTTGTGAACATCACATGCGTCTTGCCTCGTTCAGAACTAAGACATGAATTAAGTTAAAAGTCTGTAGTCAGTTGTTCATTTTTCTTTTTTACAATAATCACATTCACTAACACAGCAAAGAATAGCATATAACTACTCTGTGTTCTTTCACACAGCGTCTGTGGCGCTAGCGGCAAACACTTGTCGTCGTCAGTGGACCGCCACTCTTACAGTCTTCTCATAACAATTCTAACCTGCACACAGCAACAGGTGGCATATTAGATACACTTCCACTCTCCCACTTATATTTAAAATATCATGTGTTCGAGACGGTAGAAGGACGAGTGGTTCTAGAATTTACGCAGAAATTCTCGAAGCACTACAACCCATGTTCAAAGGACTGGTTTACAATAAGTCAGTGGATGTGAAATAATATGGCATACCTCCTTGATTGCCATGGAGGGTATTCCATCCCATCCATCTGAATTTTTGTTTTTTAATGATAATATTGTGTCTTCCAAATCTTTCAAGTGATTTTTCTGAGTTTTTTTTAAAACAAATGTTTTGTATGTCATCTCTCTGCCTGAAAATAACATTGTCCTGGTGGGCTGTCAAGTCTACATCAGATTTTTCTATACTGACAAATAAATCACTGAAGCAGTTTGACATTTGAACATGATTTACAGTAGTATCACCCTGAAACCTAATTTGTGAAATTTATTGACTTTTAACATGGACTCCCAACTCTGATTTCACAACAGACCAGACTGCCTTTGTTTTATTTTCTTTTTTTGATTATGAATATACTATTTGCCAGTATCACTTTTTTGAATGTAGCCTTATAGCACTTAACGTAAGTCACAAAATTTGGGTTTCTATTTACTTTGAGCTTATTGTGCAGCTGTCTTTTTCTGGCACTTGAAATTTTTATGCCTGGTGTAATCCAATTTCACTTATTCCTTACTCTATTTTGATAAGTTTTTGGGGGAAATGGTTTATTGAATACACCCAAGAAACAATTTAGAAATTTATCAAAATTTTTGTTGCTTGAATCAGAGTTGTCTAAAGGCCAGCTTATAACACTTAACTTATCACAAAATAACTCTAAATTTTCTTTGCTAAAATTCCTTCTTATATAAGATTCATTGTGCCCGCATCTCGTGGTCGTGCGGTAGTGTTCTCGCTTCCCACGTCCGGGTTCCCGGGTTCGATTCCCGGCGGGGTAAGGGATTTTCTCTGCCTCGTGATGGCTGGGTGTAGTGTGCTGTCCTTAGGTTAGTTAGGTTTAAGTAGTTCTAAGTTCTAGGGGACTGATGACCATAGATGTTAAGTCCCATAGTGCTCAGAGCCATTTGAACAATTTTTTTTTTTTTTTATAAGATTCAGATTTTAGTTTCTCTGTTTTGGGGAGCTCTATAAACAAAGCCGAGTGATCAGATATCCCTAGATATGGGCAAAACTTCCTTGTATCATCAAACTGCTAATTTGTAATAATATTATCTATGCACGTTGCTGAATGGAAGTTTACTCTAGCGCACATAGTAAAGTTTAACTTGAAACCAGATTTTTTGATTAAATCACGAAATTTTTCAATGTCACTGCTTTCAATTAATGTATTTAAGTTGAAGTCTCCTGCAATTACAATCTTTTTCTTGCTTTCTTTTTTTAAGTTTAACTAAGAGATATTGAAATTTTTCTAAGAACAATTTAATAGCAGAACTCCCAGGATATCTGTAAATTGATATTATCACACTAATTAAATCACACAGCTCTACACGACACCTTTCAAAAATACATGCTTCATTTAGATAACTAAAATCTTCTTTCACTTTAAAGTTTAAGGGGGCATCCTGTAAGATACAGGAGCCCCCACAAGATTTGTTTTTTCTACAAAAGCTGCTGGCAAGTTTGAAACTACTAATTTTATCTAGAAGATCTATGCATTCTTTTGTGAGCCAGTGTTCATTTATGCGGACTACCTTTATGTTTGCCAGTTCAGAGAGTATAACTTGCAGTTCATCAATTTTAAAGTAACCTAGATTTGGATGTTTTTCTGCTAAACCATTTATATTTAGATGCTTCAAGATAGAATTTTTGGGTTTGTTTATAATTTGAAGAGCCTCACTTGTTCCATTATGTCTACAGTTTCCATTTTGGATCACCACTTTTGCTTTCTCACGACTTTCCGAAGTTTTCAGTTTCCCTTGCTTTTAATGATTCTGTGGATGTCTGTGATCATTTTGCTGAAAGTCATTGAAACTAACCTATTCAAGTGTAGCCCATCCTTTCCCAGTCACTTACTACTTACAAATTTATTTGAGTCTACAAAAATTGGTGGATGTCTGTGATCATTTTGCCGAAAGTCATTGAAACTAACCTATTCAAGTGTAGCCCATCCTTTCCCAGTCACTTACTACTTACAAATTTATTTGAGTCTACAAAAATTGCACCCAGCTTGTCCCAGTGTTCTCTGATTCCAATGTTTATTTTATTTATGTATGTATCACTTACTGTCCATCTGTGTAAAATTGCACTACGACAGTTTTTGAATTTGCAAACAAACTTTTGCTGAGCGATCAAGTTCTGTGTTACACTGATTATTTCTTCCTCACTGCTGTTCCGGGTGGAATTTGTTACAACATGAATCAAAACATCTTCGTATTTGTACTATTAAACCATTTCCACTTTCAGTTTCACTTTGTTTCAAATTTAGAACATTTTGAAAGTGCCTGTTGATCTGATGCGCGGATTCCAGGACAAACATCAGTTTCACAGCCAAGAGCTGTAACATTTTTCAGTATGGACTCACCAATAACAAGAAAGTGCATTTTTTCAATCGGTTTTGCTGCGGCACTTCCACTTTTGTCGATCACTGTTTCCCATTTATATTTGTTTACAGATAGTTCGGTGGGTGGGTTTTCTACATTGTTTTTGATCACATTTTGCACACCATGTGTATTTTGAAGGTTTTGTTTCATACTTGGCTGGTGTTTTGCAGAAGCCCTGGATTCCGTTTCGCGTATTTCCATTTGATGGATATCACATGCACACAGAAATGTTTTTCTTGAGTTAATCTATCATTTTCTTTCTTTGTAGTCAGTAATTCAGTTTTTCAATGCTGCAGTATCCTTGTGTAGCTTCTTTATAATTTCATTTTTTGTATCTTATTTAATTCCCATTTCACACACATAGGCGTGTTTTTCCATATTAATCTATCTTTTTTCTTTTTTTATAGTCACTATTTTGGTATTTAATGTCTCAGTGTCCTTTTGCAGCAACTTTATAAATTCATTTTTTGAGTCCATTGTACTTACAAGATCGGCTTTTTCAACTCGTAAACAAACATAGCATGTCCATGGAATATTACCACTGATGAATTTTAGGTTCACTTTCATGCATTTTTCGTGCAACCAGTATTGCACTTGACACACAAAATACCCTTCATCACTCACTTTTTGCATTCTCTACACGAAAAACTGTTTGTTTTTGATGACAGTGAAGTATTATCACACTTTCCTATTGGTGCCATCTTGGTGGCTCAAAGATTTCTTGCTCACCCTCAAAAAGATCAGATGTTCTGTAGTATACATACATAGGTGACAATATGTGACATAACTGCAGTCAAATATTTAGAAGCACCAGTGCACAGTAATTTAAGGTAGAGCAACCACATAATCAAGTTTGTGAAGCCAGTTACTAAACAGATGTTCATTGGAAAAGTTGTGAAAAACTGTAATTAATCCACTTACAAGAACTTTGGTCTTTTCATATCTGAGTCAGTATTTAATACTTAAATTAATAGGAGAAATAGGGAAAATTCAAAGGAGAACTGCATAATTTACCACAGATTTATTTACTCAGTACAAGAGCATCATATAAATGGCCAACAGTCTCCAGCGAGCAACACTACAGGAGAGGTATTAATGTAAAGAGAACACATAATCCCAGACAAGTTCATATATACTACTCTTTCTCACATATGTTGACAATGACTGTAAGTAATTCATGCTTAGTTGATTATGCACTGACATTTATTCTTGCACACCATTTTCAAATAGATTAGAAAGAAGGTAAAATGACAATTGTTCGTTGTTGTTGTTGTTTATGTGGTCTTCGGTCCGAATATTTGTTTGATGTAGCTCTCCATGCTACTCCATCCTGCGCAAGCCTCTTTATTTCTAAATAACTGCCACAACTTACATCCTTCTAAATCTGCTTACTGTTTTCAACTCTTGGTCTTCCTCTGTGATTGTTATCCCCCACACGTCCCTCCAGTACGAAATTGGCAATCCTTTGATGTCTCAGAATGTGTCCTATCAAGCAATCTATTCTTTTAGTCGAGTTGTGCTACAAATTTCTTGTCTCCCCAATTCTATTCGATAGTTCCTAATTAGTTACATGATCTATCCATCTAATCTTCAGCAACACCACATTTCATGTCTAAACAGTTAATCATTCACGTTTCACTTCCATACATGGCTAAACTCCACATTAATAGCTCCAGAAAGGGCTTCCTGACACTTAAGTGTGTTAGTACAATGGACTCGCATACAGGACAATGACAGTTCAAACCCATGTCTGGCCGTCTTGATTTAGGTTTTGCGTGATTTCCCAAATCGGTCCAGGCAAATACCGGGATGGTTCCTTTGAAAGGACACTACCGATTTCCTTCCTCATCCTTCCTCAATCCAATGGGACTGATGACCTTGCTGTTTGGTCCCCTCCCCCAAGCTAATTCACCAACCAACACTTAAGTTTGTATTCAGTGTTAACAAATTCAGAAGCATTTTTCTGGCCATTGCCAGTCTTAACTTTATATCATCTTTACTTTGGCTTTCATCAGTTATTTTGCTGCCCAAATAGCAAAACTCGACTACTGCTTTAAGTGTCTCCTTTCCTAATGTAATTCATTCAGCATCATCTGATTTAATTCAATTACAGCTTATTGTCCTTATTTGGCTTTTGTTGATGTTCATCTTATATCCTCCTTTCAAGACACTGCCATTCTTTTGAACTGTTCTTCCAAGTACTTCGTGGTCTCTGACAGAATTACAATGTCATTGGCAGATCTCATAGTTTTTATTTCTTGTCCCTGAACTTTAATTCCTACTCCAAAATTTTCTTTGGTATCCTTTACTGCTTGCTCAGGGTACAGTTGGAATAATGCTGGGGATAGACTACAATCTTGTCTCACGCCTTTCTCAACCACTGCTTCCCTATCATTATGTGCCATTTTGGTTCACTTTGTGCTGTCTGTTGGATTGTAAGTGTAGATTTATTTCGGCTTCCTTTTCTTTCTGGATCCCTGTGTTCCAAGTAAATTCACTGGCCATTCACAAATTTTATGACATTTCTTAGTTATTTTACTTTCACTGTGATCCACTTTGCTTTCCAGAAATTTCCTGGTTATGATGGCAAACATCAACTTACCAATAGCCATTGAATCTAATGCTTCCTGAAATGTGAGGCGAAGGAAGCCAAGATAGGTCTTACATTTTGTGATGGGTGATCATACCACAAAACTGCAAATATGTAGTTATGTTGCTAGATAGATCACATATTTTCATTTTCTTGCTTTCATTTCCTTAGCTAAAAGTCAAACATTATTTTGCTTTGCTGCAAATAGTTCACCGATTTCTGATGGTTTTTTTTTTTCTGTGTTCCCAGTCAACTACAGAGACAAAAACTGCATGAGTATAACTGAGAGTATCATTCAACTGACCTGTTTTTCTGTCTTCCTTTCCTGTTTGTGAAGTTGTTCTGAATATTTTCAAACATGGAGGATTACATCACCTTAATGTTATATAAGAACAGCGAGAAACTTAACATCAGGATTGGTGATTACGAAGTAGATGAAGTTCGGGAATACTGCTATCTAAGTGTCAAAATAACTCACGACGGTCAGAGCAAAGACGACGCTGGGACACCATGGAATAACTTCCATGGTACTATAGGAAGTTGTAGAGGGTAAGAATGGTAGAGGAAGTCAGAGATTGGAATTCATCCAGCAAATATTTCAGGATGTAGGTTACGAGTGCCACTCTGAGATGAAGAGTTGGCACAGGAGAGGAATTCATGGTGGGTTGCATCAAACCAGTCAGAAGACTGGTGACTCAAAAACTGTATAGTTTTTTCTCCAGGAACAGAGATTAAGTACTAGAACACAAAGAACATCATCCTTAAAAAATACCTGCATCTCAGTCCAGACTTCCAGGAAGTATGGTCTCCTTCTGGCTTAGATTATATCAGTGCAAAGATATGCTTATTAAATTACGTAGACTCACCATATAGCAGAGGCGCTGAGAAGCAGATAGGCACAACAAAAAGACTGAGTGTGGGTACTGTTGCCCGAGACTGCAGTCGTGTGTGTAAATTGCATTTGTGTGTGTGTGCATGAGCGTGTCATCTATTTTTGACAAACGCCTTATGCACCAAAAGCTTTATTTGTGACAGTCTTTTTCCTTTTCATAATACTGTTACATTCTGTCCTGGATTTTTCAATGCTTGATTAAATTGTGTACACTTTTACAAGCGTATGTATCGAGTCTGTTTAATTCCCTTGATAAATATATTCGCATTAATGATGTTATGTGTCGCTGTAAACAACAAGCCTATTTCTTAATTTTGTATATCTTCTATAAAGAGGAACAATTGCACCATAATTTTCATATTAAGCAGTGTTGCATGATAGTTTTTGTATGGTGGAAGTCCATTAAAAAGAGAAAAATAGGAGTTTAAAACTAAAGCAAATAAATCAATGTACCATAGTTCCATTAATTATTTAGAGAATTTTTTTCTGTTTCAGAGAAAAAGGAGCACTGCAACGAGCTTTGGACAGGTTACGAGGAGATCTGGCTGGTGAGACAAGGGTGCAAGACGGTGGTATAGCAGGACGACTTGCGCTCCTTAGAGCAGAGGTAAGTAGCATTCATATTTAATACTTAATGCAGACTTACTGTATTCCAACCGAGAACAACATTCAATTGAAACTTCCTGGCAGATTAAAACTGTGTGCTGGACTGAGACTCGAACTCTGGACCTTTACCTTTCGTGGCCAAGTGCTCTACCATCTGAGCTACCCAAGCATGACCCACACCCCATGAGTACGGGGCGTGAGTTGTGCTTGGGTAGCTCAGATGGTAGAGCATTTGCCCACAAAAGGCAAAGGTCCCGAGTTCGAGTCTCAGTCCAGCACACAGCTTTAATCTGCCAGGAAGTGTCATATCAGCACACACTCTGCTGCAGAATCAAAATCTCATTCTGGAAACATTCAATTGAATGTACTCGCTGAGTTGCAAAATATTATTATTAAATTATGTAGAAGTATTACTTGTCATTGGGCCTAGTGTATGTTGATTGTCCTCTAGTGTGTCATACAGTTATCTCGGCTACACAGAAGTGGATTCCTACCACCACAGATTCTTATACACTGTTAGCTATTAACATTGCAACAGCAGGAATCTTATTAAATAACAAAATTTTACATGTTATTGATGTACAATATAGCAGGAAGATTACCTGATTAAATTGGTAGTTGACCGGGGGATACAGAGGATGAAAAATTTAATGCACAGAGCTGCCATCTCTACTAACAACAGCAGTTGTTGACTGGCGAGGTGTTTAGTCGAACTGAGCATGAATGATACTGGTACATTTACTTCAACTCTCTGTCAGAGTTTGTCAGTCATAGTGGTGCCAAGTGGTGGCACCCAGTCTCCCAGCAACTCATGCTCAGATGTTTTCAGTGTGTTTGAGATCTGGAGAATGTTTTTCCCAGGGCAACAGTCTGACAACTTCTGTATCTAGGCAAGTCAGGACAGCAGGGGCAGCATTAAGTATTGCATAATCTTGTCAAAAGATGACATCACAGTGACCTTAGGGTAGAGCACACCTGTTGGAATTTTGGAAATGTAAAGGCTGCTGCCTAAATTACCAACTGTGAAAATGAGAGGTGATAGTATTGTGTACCCAACAGCACCCCATACTCTTAAGCCATTTGCTGGGACTGTATGGTGATGATGAATGCAATCTTGGCAGCATTTGTTCTTTGTATACAGAACTGGAACTCAATGAAAAGGCTCTAGTGACACTCCTGCGAGTCGTTGGGCACGCTACTGTTATCAGGCCTCTCTCTGATGCTGTTCCGAGGGAAGCCACTACAATGCTCACTGTGCATACATTCTTGCACTGTCTGCCTGGCTGCTTGCCTTCCTGAAAACGAAACCATTTCCTGGCTCAAGGTATTTGATGTGGCTGTACAATTCTGCACAGTTGAGTAACTAGTATATGTGTCCTCTTGAGTGCTAGTCATGTGAGCTGTTGAAATCCTGTGTAACAATGAGTATGCTCCGCCTGAACCTATCAAGTCCATATCTTCATGGCAGTCATGGAGTACCAGTCAATATGAGTAGCAGTATTGCAGGACAATAAGTCATAGTCTCGATAGGCCACAATCGTGCTACTGTTGTATTCAATGGTGCTGGTAGATGTTTCCCCTGTAACACAGTGCATAACACAGTTTTGTTAAAAACCAGTGACATTTGAATGTCATTATTATGAAAAGGATAGATTACTACTCACCATATAGCGGAGATATGTGGTGGGGGTAAGGAGGAGGCTGGTGCAGGGAGGGGGAGGGATAGCAGGTTGGGGATGGGGAATGGTAAAGTCCTGCGTGTGGGAGTCTACAGAGACAAGGTGGAGAGAGGATAGGGCAGCTAGGTACAGTTGTGAGGCTAGATGGAGGATAGGAGGGGAAGGGGGAGGGAGGAGGGTTAAGGGAGAGGAAAAGGAGAGAAGTAAAAAGATTGTGGGTGTGATGGTGGAATATAAGACTGTGTAGTGCTGGAGTGGGAGCATGGAAGTGGATGAAGGACAGTGAATAACAAAAGGGAACAGAGACCAAAATCACATAAACGAAATTACCCTCCCAACCTTATACAGAAACAGATCTCCCATGCCTTATCCCTCCAGTCACCCACCACCTCCCAAAGTCCCACCGTCCAGTCACAGAACAGCCTACTCCTTGTGACTCAGTACCACCCAGGACTTGAGCAACTGAATCACATTCTCCGTCAGGGTTTCTGCTACCTCTAGTTGTGCCCTGAAATGAGGAATGTCCTACCCACTATCCATCCCACTCCTCCAACAGTGGTATTCCGCCACCACCAAACCTACATAATATCCCTATCTATCTCCATGCTACCCCTGCTCCCAACCACCTTGCCTCATGACTCTTATCCCTGTAACAGACCTATATGCAAGATCTGATTTATCCTCCTACCACCACCTACCCCAGCTTGGTCACAATAATCACCTGTTCCATCAAATGCAGGGCTACCTGTGAAACTAGCCACATGATCTACAAGCTAAACCAGCAGACCCCATGCTGTGTTCTATGTGGACATGATGACCAACAAGCTGTCTGTCTTCATGAATGGCTGCTGATAAACTGTGGACAGGAAACAGCTGGACTACCCAGTTGCTGAACTCGCTACCCACCACAATGTTCTTCACTTCAGTGATTGCTTCACAGCCTTTGCCATCTGAATCCTTTTTTGCCGACACCAGCTTTTCTTAATTGCACAGGTGAGAACTCTCCCTGCAAGATATCCTGCATTTCTGTAACCCCCGCCCATCTTCCCACCCATACCTAGCTGCCCTATGCTCTCCCCATCTTGTGCCTGTATGCTCATACAAGCAGCACTTTACGATGCCCCACCTCTAATCTGCTACCTCTCCCACTCCCCAGCCCAACATCTTCCTTACCCCCACCACCCAGACTGCTTCTCCCTACATGCACAGTTGCTCGCAGCCTGGCCTCAGTAGCCAGAGACAGTGGTCACGTGTCTGTGTTTTTTGTCTACTCCACAGAAGAAAGTCTTTGGACCGAAAGGTTACTTGTTTAACAATCTTTTTGTTGTGCCTGTCTGTGACTCAACATCTCCACTACATGATGAGTAGCAACGTATCCTTTTCATAATATTGCTGTTATTCCATCCTGGGATTTCAACATTTGAATGTGTTTTCTGAATGAGAAACCTGCTGCATAATCTTTCCTGATATACAAAATGCTGATGGTGTTACAGTTACCTGCTTCGTCCAGTTGTGCTGAAATGCTAATCATTTGCATATTCAAGCATGTAGCATAATTCATGCCAATTTGATGTTTGTTTTCTCCCAGTTTCATTGTTTTGCAATTTTGATGGTTGGCACTCTGTGTACTTTATTATTCTTGTTTAATACAATTTTTGCTGCCTTTGAATACCGATATCCAACCACATAAACTACAGTAGAAGCCTGATATAACGCAGTTGTTGGGGGACTCCTGAGTTATAGCGTACCTGCGGTATGTTGAGAGGAAGCCATGTAATGACAAACTGTGCATGGAAAGTTCGGAAGAACACACAAAGCAGTATTATATATACTGTACTATATTGTATTTAAATTTAAAGAACATTAGAAGTAAAAGATTTCAGAAACTTACCAAACAAGTTACAGCAATTAGATAATCAAGTATACTGTAACAGAGTTTCAATTCTAAAGTACACTATCAAGTACAATATGATAATTTACAACACTGCCTGCAAGCTACAGTACGTCATTGTTCTGCTGTTTTAAAGAAGTCAGTCAGCTTTCTCTGGTGGGTTATTTCTCACAGTTTCTGTAGTGCATATTGGTTTCTGCTCGTCATGTGCAATCATTCAGTTTGGTTTGGTTCACTTTGTTGTTTCTTCCATGTAATCACTTTATTTCTATGGTAGTCTCCAATAGTTCATGTGTACTGACAATGTCAACTGTACCTTCGTCTTCAGCTTCATCATCCTCAATTACTTCACTACTCTCATTTCAAATAGCATCAATAATGTCCTTGTCATTTATAATCTCTGAAATCAGTTCTTGGTTGTCAGCGACTATGCAACAGTTCGAGGATTTGAAATCAGTATTGTTGCATCACATGCAGCTGGATGTCACTGCTGTTAAAATCTATTTACTACAGCATCCATGTGTTGCATTTTCTTCAATAGAGCACTTGTTCCAATAATTCCTAGTAGTGGTTGGACCAATGCTTTGCCATGCAAGGCCTACTAAATACACAATATTTGTTAAGATTTACAGATTTCAAGAACATTTTGATTTTGTCATCTGGCTTTACTATTGAAGTGAACAGTTTGTGGTGATAATGAACCTGAAATTCATGTATGATGCCCTGATACAGTGGCTGAATTAATGCCATCATGTTTTTTGATGAAAACAAAGTTTTCATTTTTCTATCTCCTGATTGTTATGCATCAGCAGGTGGATGAGCTGGACATACCAGCGTCACTTTCAGTTGTATGAAACTTGTGATTGTTCCTTCCGGTACACCACAGTCGCATGATACATGCGCTTTAGTTTCACCATTCTTCACACAGTCAATAATTTTTAATTTAAAACTCACAAAATATGCTTTCCATTTCTGTGACATCATAACAAGCAGCCAGAAATCTGGACAATGAATGAATAATTTATGGTCAACGTGGATACGCTCATTTTGATTATTGCCAAGCACTGCTGCACTTCGTTGACAGCATCAATAGTGAGGGGTGTATCAAAAGCTTCTGTTAGTAAGACAAAGCAAAGATTGAGTTTAAGGTTGCAACAGTAAACTATACTGCAAAAAGGCTACTTGCAGACTATAACAACATTTTTTCAAGTTTATGAAATATGCTGAGAGTGCAAAAATAATTCAGAAATGACATTTTATTGTGGGAGACATACTTTATACCACTTTATATCCAAATCCACGGTATTTTGGTCTGCGGTATTTTGGGCTTTTACTGTATTAGTGTTTGATCTTTCATAATGACACACACCTTTAATTTCTTAGTTTCATCTCAGGGCTAGTGGTCACAATGCTGGTATTTTTGCCAGGAGGAGATTATCTGGTGTCTTTGAAGTACAAAATCATTCTGCTGCAGGTGCTATCGAAGTTTCATGCCAATGTAAGAAGTTCCTGGGGTGCTGATTTTGTTGGTTTTTCACATAAACTGTTTCTGAAATATGACTGAGATTACAGTTTTGTGGTCCACTCTTAATATGATACATCTTCTTCATAGCGGAAAAATGTCGCATTCGTTTAATTTTAATATAATACTTATATATGATTTGACCATCAGCAGCTGTGTGAAATATTAGTCCAAATTATTCACTGAATGCAAACTTCATGGTATCAGCTGCTGTGGGCATAGCTATATTACACAATTGTGATATATGAAAATTTGTGCTGGACCAGGGCTCGAACTGAAATTTCCCACTTACTGGAAGTGCCCACCTGAACCATTCTGGCTGTCCATGCACACTCCCCAGCCAGATCCAAACCATCATATGTCACTGCATGCTTCTTTATATCCTATCTCATGTATGTCTCCTTTCAAGCTCACAACAGTATTTCATTCTTACTAATGGAGAATGACAGTATTACAAGGAATCAAGACCATTTTTATCTTTGTGCACACCATCTCTGATTATGATACTAACATATGAGTGGGAATCAAGCAATGTTGCTAGCTTAAAGTGAGACATATGTAAGACTACCATATAAGGAAATGTACAGTGACATATGGAGGTTTAGATTGGGCCAGGGAGTGTGCACGAATAGCCAAAATGGCTCAGATGACCGATCACTATAAGCAGAAAAACCAAGTTAAAGTCGTAGTTGGTAGATCCCCTCACTTTACTAAACTTCCTGAAGTGTCTGAGTCTAGCTAGTGAGTCTGTAGAAGATCATATAAGAAACATACAGTACGACTGGCCTGCTTTTCCATCTGATATTTGCAGTGATTAAGGCAATCCATCATTGAGTTATCTTATTGAGTTGTCACATAGGATTTGCTCTGCTTGTTTAGCCATGAAGCTCGTGTGTTTGGTTTCCCTTGCAGAAGTTGTAGCAGCTCCATCGAATTCTCTGGAAAGTGTAGTTTTACACCCTGTAATTCTAAGTGACAATAGGGGTAGCTGTGTTACTTGAAACACATCTGTGGATGCCATTATGAAGTGTTTATTTGTGAAAACACTGTAAACTGATCATGATGAAACAACATGTCACTTATTAAATCAAAAACTAGCAATTTTCGAGGGCATGGTCTTAACTGCAGAACTCGCTCGGGAAGCTCGGTATTGGCAACTGGCAAGTATGGCAATCAGTCAAGATCTTGTACTTACAGTTGTGAAACATTGTAGCTATTTGTACAGATTCATTAGCTTAAACATTATTCATGTGTTTACTGAAATGACTGATTTCTTGTGTAGTAGTATTGGTGTAAGAAAGTGCTTAGGACTGGTAAGGCACCTCGTTGTGCCTGTAGTGGAAAAAGTGGCTTTTATTTGCAAATAGATGTATACACACACTGAAATAGGTGAATGTCCTAACCAAGCTGAACATCCAGAATATTTTCCAGTCACTGCTATGTAACATATAAGCTCTTGAGGCTCTTCGCAGGAGCTTCACTCAATAGTAATGGTCCTCATGAAGACTGCTGGGAACATAAAGAAATATGCTCACTTTGTAAGTATTTTTTATATTAAATTTGTACCTCTACTTCCGATTATTGATGTTTCCAGGAGCATCTGTGTATGTAGTTTTGATAGAAAGTAACAAGAAAATTGGATCTTAGACTTTTAGTAAAACTTGTGTTATACAGCTGTTTCTCATAATGGAAAAATCTATATCATTAGATTGTTTGAGTGTAGATATATCTTTTTCTCCTGCAACAGGTTCTGTTTTACCCCCAATTCAATAATTCATTGAGGTGAGAAACATTTGGATCCACATTGTGAAAACATTTTGATTTTATGTACTATTTTGTAAAAGAATCAAAGCAATGTGATATTTTCATTACCCGCCACTATCCCCCATTTCGAAAGTGTGATGATTACAGTTTCTTTCCCTTTTATGAATGGTTTACCATCGTGCTTTTCTCAAATGATTAACTAATATAAGTGTAGTGCAATGTCATTTGCACTGGGATTATTACTTTAAAGAAAAATAAAATTTTATGCAGCTCGAACGCATGCAGGCAGAAAATTCTGCTGAATGGAGAAGAAGCGAAAGCCTGGAGACTGAGAAACTTGCCTTGGAGAGAGAGAACAAAAAACTACGAGCTGAACTTCGTGACGCAAATGAGCGACTTGAACGTATGCAGCGCAATGTTGCAGCAGGCCGTTTACCTTTGCCTTCATCATCAGTAGTGGAAACAGAGCTGCGCGAAGATCTTGCTGACAGAGTTAAGGTAATCTAACTTTTTCTTTATATTGATGTGGTGAAATCTCAGATTGATCTCTTTAAGAATCAACAAAACACATTTGGGTATTTTTATACATACTTTGTATTGTGTAAAATAAATGTATGTTTGTGCAGGTGTTTTCTGAACTCAACCTCTTCACCCCCTCCCCCATATCAGAGTCAAAAATAAAAGCAGGCACAAGCAGTAAATGAGTTCACTGAACTAAGGTAAGGTAAGCTACAGTTCTGCGTTCTGGCCCCAGACGGGCCAGTCAGACCCAACCGACCACTCTTGTCATCCTCTTGCATTGGCATTATTGAATGCATATGTAGGGGGTATTTGGTCAGCTCACTGTTGTTGGGTTTCTTGACTTTGGAACCGCTACTGATCAGTCGAGTATCTCCTCTGTTGACCTCATGAGGCTGATGACACCCCGTATCAGCCCTCCAACTGAGGAATTGAACCTGAATCCTCCACACGGCAGTCAGGCATGCTGACTGCTCAGCTTCGGAGGCGGACTCACAGATGTGAGGACAATACTGAAAATAGTGGAATATTGCAAATATTAATTCACATTTCAAATGTCATGGTTTTTGCTTTTCACATAATCTACGGAAAAACACTTTTGCACCAACATTGTGACTAATTTTTTTCGATCAGACCTGTCTCTCATTACTCTCTTAACCACAGGATTTGTGAATACAGCCACCTGTGTAATGGAGGTAAAAGTAATTCTGCTTTCTTAGTGCAGTTCAGTAGTATGTGCTGTGCTCGAATTGTGAATGGGTCAGTGTCACTTATTTACACTCTTCAGTCTGTCACCACACCTCAAAGGGTCATTTCAAGTTTGGATCAGGCTTGCATTGTAATTTTGTGGTAAGAAGTATTCTCAGCATGGGAAGTTGCCACTCAGTGTGTATACTCTACAATGATACTATTCGGACATAAGGTTGCTATTGTAAAACCACAAAAATTTAAGGTCTGCCTTTTAATGGTCACCTGCAGTGAACACCACCAACAGATAAATGGCACCTACACATTATCGCTTGAATGTTCCATGAGGAGAATAGAACTGAAATGCAAACTTGCATTTTTGGCACAACTGGGAGGCTTTGTTGATCCAGACAGTATGCAACTGTGTCCACACAATCAGTTTGGCCCCTAGGCATCTGTTAATGTTGATAACAGTAATACAGCCTTGCCAGCAATTGAGTGGGCAAAGAAGGTGGTCAAAAGAACACCTGAAATGAAATTCAGATCAGTAGTGTACGGTTCTCTTCACTGAGAAGTGTAAGATTTGTCGGACACATGATGATCATCCTAAGAAGCATGGGGAGGCCACCAGGTACCAATGCATGACACAGGCACACATTCTGAATGAAGTGTTCAGGAGAACATAGGTTGGTCATATTGTGGGCCAGTAAAATGTATGTATGTCACACATCACTTGTTGCAATTGAGGATACCCCTCTTACACTGGAGGTGAGTAGTGGGACAGACTTCAGCAGCTACATCTTGACCCCCTTCTGAACATTGTGCAAAAGGGGATTCAAGCAAGTCACAATCTGTGGGGTGGAGTTAGATAATAATTTCAAAAATGTGAATTTTGAAAAATACTTTCTTGTGACAGTTATTGTTTTGCTTTTATTTCAAAGTAAAGTTATTTAATGTAGTTTCATAAGGCTTTTTCTTTCAGTTTCTTCTCCCCTTGAAAACTGCTGCCCCACACAAGTTTGTAGATATACAGGTGATGCAAAACTTTCTTGGTCAGATTGATCATTTTCTTTGCCCAGACTTAATCAGAACCATTACTTTTATGCAAAATTCTGTTTTACATAATTGTAACAAAAATAATCAATTATTGACAGTATAATGTAAATGGATAGATGAAAAAAATCTACACACCAAGTGGTGGTGTGGAAACATATGCACAAAAGGTTTTAACTTTCACATGCTTTCGGAGCCAGCTGCTCCTTCTGGCAGAAGAGATGAAGAGGAAGGAAGAGGGGTGAAGAAAAAAGACTGGAGAGGTTTAGGGAAATGAGTGCAGTTCAGGAAAGTCACCCAGAACCCCAGGACAGGGGGGCTTACCAGATGGGATGAGAAGAAAAGACTGGTTTTTGGGGACTGCACCAGAGGAGATTTGAAAATCCAAAGCTTAAAGGAGGAAGACAGGGTATTATGCAAGACAGAGATTACTACTAAAACATCATGCATGAGTTAATAAAAAGTGAAAAGCTAAGTGCATTGCCTGTAACAGAGGTGGAAGGGGGATGGCAAATAATAGGCAGGTCAGAAAATGAGTGAAGAAAGGAGCAGGTACTGTGAAGAAATGTTGAAACGGAAGGAATTAACATAAATTAAGGCTGGGTGGGTGGAGAGAACCAAAGACATGTTGTAGTTTCAGTTACTACCTGTGGAGTTCTGGGAAACAGGTGTCTGGGGAAGAATCCAAATGGCATGCATGGTGAAACAAGCACTGAGGTCACGACTGTCATGTTGCATAGCATGCTCTGCAACAGGACATTGCCTCTGTACTCGCTACACCCATTAATTCACAGTAATCCCGACTGATAACTCGTTCTTAGTCATGCTGATGTAAAAGGCTGAACAGTGTTTACATAACAGCTGGTATATGACGTGTCATCTCACATGTGGCTCCCGCTTTGATAGTATATGTTTTGCCAGTAACAGAGCTGGAATAGGTGGTGGTAAGAGGGTGCATAGGGCAAGTCTTGCAGTGGGGACAGTCACAGTGGTAAGAGCCGTAAGGTAGTGAGATGGGTGCAGGAGGAGCATAGGGTCTCACAAGGATATTGCAGGGATTGGAAGCTATTCTAGGTATGGTGGGCAAAATCTCAGGCACAATTGTTCTCATTTCAGGGCATAAATTTAGGAAGTCATGGCCTTATTAAGGTAACTGATTAATACATTCAAGACCAGGATTATACTGGGTGACAAGTGGTGTGCTCTGAAGTTGTTTTTTGAAGGGATCAGCAGTATCAGGATTGGATTTAATGGCCTGGGAAATCTGCTTGTGAACTAGGCTGTTCGGATAATTATGTCCAGTGAAGGCTGAAGTGAGAGTGGTGGTGTATTGCTGTAAAGAGCCTGCAGCCAAACAAATAAGTTCACCTCGAATGCCAAGGCTGTATGGGAGGGAACATTCGACATGGAAAGGATGGCAATTGTCAAAATGTAAGTACTGTTGTTTGTTAGTAGGTTTGACATGAAAAGAAGTGTGCAGCTGGCCTTCAGTGAGGATGACATCAACACCTGCAACCCATAGTACAAAAACTTCCCTCCTGTATTAAATATACCAACCATTTCCTAGAACATCTGAAATCCATGCAAGTCTCACTCCCACCACACACCTTGCTTGTCGCCATTGGTGCCACCTCCCTCTATACCAACATCCCTCACATACATGGCCTGTCTGAGTCTGAACATTTTCTTAGTCAATGCCAATCTGATTCGAAACCTATGACATTGCTCTCGCTCACCTTAGTCAACTTCACGTTTGAGGAGCAGGCATTCAAACAGATGAGGGGTACGACCACAGGAACTAGGATGGCTCCTTCCTGTGCCAACCTTTTCATGGGTCACTTGGAGGAGGCTTTCCTGGATCCATAAGCCTTCAGCCCCTGGTTTGATTTAGACACATTGATGACATCTTTGCAGTATGGACTCAAGGTGAGGCTGACCTGTTAAAATCCCTAGAATCTTTAAATATCTTCTACCAATTAAATTTCACATGGTCCTATTCGGGATCTCCCATGCCACTTTCTTTGATATTGATCTACACACGACCATCCACATCAAACCCACTAACAAACAACAGTACTTAAGTGATTAACTCTGTAGGGAAATACTGAGGTGAAAGTGGGTGGCACACACTAAATGGAAAAAGGAAAAATGCGAGCAAGACACAGGAATTGGAAAAATTAATGAATGAGACAGCTGTAAAGAGATCTGTATTAAACAGTTTAATAGTTTTGGAAATGACGGTGATAAAGTATATGTACTGTAGTGTGATTCCATGATATGGGAATATCTGTTTATATGTTTGTGATCATCACACATAGTAAAAACATTGTTTCATAGACAATATTGGTCTGGACATGTTATGTGAGGTGAGGTGATAAAATGAGGTAATTCGATAATTAAATAATGTTAAACTGAAATCCACTGGTTGAGTAGATAAGTTGATAAGGAAATTGTATTAAGATTTCACTGACGTAGGTAAAATAATCTTAACTTTTTTATGTTGATGTAGTGAAATATCAGATGGACCTCTTTTCATTCATGCTTTGTGCCGTGTAAAATAAATGTGTGTATGTGTGTTTTCTGAACTTGACTTTTTTTTTGTTCATAACAGAGATGGTCAATTATCAAGTCTAAGAATATGTAGAACAATGTATGAGCAATAGGTGATAAATAGTGTGAGAAGATGGTGTACACTTAGGACCAGCTTTGCTCTCACATGTTTGGTCAGAAAGACCAATGTTGCAGCTGGGAAATTCAAGACATCATATGACAGTGCAAAATTTTGCTTTTCAGTACTGTATGCACTCGTCATCATTGTCTTTTAGTTTCCTGCCACTGGCTGGATCTATTTGGAACATAAGCCTCTCCAGCTTTACCTGTCCTCTCATAATGTTTCCCTCACCATTCTGTCTCAGTCCTCTCCTCTCTTCTTCACTCATTACTTCACCCCGATACTCCATGTCTCTGTCTATCAGCCTTTAAGTCTCTTGCCTTCTATTGTCATTCCATCAGTCACTGTATAATAATACTTTATTAAATGATATTTTAAAAATTTCCATAGTTCACGATCAGATGCAACACATCATAAAACAGTGTCATCTGATATAATTCAAGTTACAAGCCATTTCAAATCGAGCTGTCAACATTCCAAGCAATTCCTCAAAAGGCTGGTGTGCAACAAAAGTAAGACACAATGCCTGAAGTGTGGAGTAAATTTAGCCAATCTGAATACAATTTTGAACATGTTTTGTCCACATTAATAAGAAGTCAGGGCAAATAACCACTATACGCTAAAAGAACACATTTCATTGTGAGGATGAGTAAAAGATCTAGTCTATCCAAAATCAGGTTTCACTGGAACAAAGAAGCAATGAAGTGATCAATAGGGAAGATGCATCAACCTGCTTGCTGATCAGTTAAAACTCTTATGAATAGCCAGACTCACCAAAATTACATGATCATAATTTGCTACTGAAAGTATTCAATGGTACCTAAATCGACATGAAAAGAAAATGTATGAAAGTGGCCAAATTTGAAGGAAGGGCACAGGAATTTCCACTGCTGATTGTGAATGCCAGAAAGACAATTACCTTATCTGGAATCATTCAAATTGAACACTGGCAAAAAGAAATCAGCATTGTCAGATTTGGTGAGCAACACAAATTTACATAAAACTATCAAAGAAACTTATGAAAATGTGAAGCATTATGAAGGCAATGAGAAAATTTCTCAACTTGGTATGTGATGGCATTGATAGCAATGAAAGTTCGTTGTATTTATATTGGATTGTGCTATGCAAATAAAGTAAGTTGCATGTCAGTTTTATCTGCGTAACTAAATTGTTTGTAAAGGTTTTTAAAATAGTCGTATAAATGAATAAACTGAGTACCATGCATGGAGGTCTATAATGAGTATGATGCCTCACTTGCAACAGTTAAAAAAAAATAAATAAAAATAAAAAAAAATAAAAGGAATGGCTGAATTCAAATATAGTTGTACTAATCTGCAAGGTACTCCATGTGAAAGACAACTCAAAGGTGCAACCATAGATGAAAATATATTTAAAATTCACAATATAGCATGTGACGATCAACAGTTTAAAGGATGAAATAACTAATGTTATTGGCATATCAAAGGAAGGGATACATTACATTTTGCAAGATAAATTTGTTGAATGCTGACCAATGGCAAATGTAAGAAAGAATTCTTGAGGGTTTGATGTATAAACTGCTGGAGCATCCACTCTATTCAATGAGCTTGGCAACCTCTGTTGTAATTTGTTGCCACATATAAACAAATTTTTCAGTGTAAATTCTTTTCAATCCAATGCGGAGGTTATGGAAAACTTTAGATGAGATTTTTGCAAACTTTTCAGAATCACTTCAGTGATTGAATCCATTGACTGGAAAAATGTTGGACAAACAGAATTGACCTAAAGATTGACTACTTGAAAATGTGTATATTTTGACAGAGGAGAAAAAAACAGTGCTATTCAAAGAACTTTTCTACTTGCACAGGGCCACAACAGTTTTTTTTTGGCCAACTGCACTCATGAATAAAGTCAAATTGGAAACTGGCAGGTTTACTGAACAAGGCATACAGATGCATGTAAAAATTAGTGTGCTTCTCCAGTCATCACTGTACCAAAGGCAGATAGATCCATGCTTATTTATCGTGTTTCTGAGAGGTTGGTTTCAAGACCTGTACATATGTTTCAGAGGCTTGTGACTGACAAATTTGTCAAAAGTCATTTTATTGAATGTTGTCCAAAGAATTAGGAAACCTAATCGTTGTCAATAATTCAAATCTCGGTAACTTCCATTTACCATTACCAGTGCTCCTGCTATTTATCAGCTATTTCTGAAACAGATTACACATGCCATACTTGGATGCTCTAATGATATGAGTAATGCACTAATCAGAGCCACAAATCCAGAGAAAAATAAGAAAATGTGGACTAGTTTTTGCAATAAAAGTGCATAATTTTTCAAATGTAGTATAATGTGTAGACTGTATCATTGATGCAAATTGGATAAACCAAATATCAATCCGAGAGCTATCAAAAAAACTTTCCTCTTTTGTAAAATATTGGAATATTGGCCTCATTTATTGTAAAAGCATAAATTGGAAAACAAGATATCAGTGTGAGAACTATCAGAAAACTTTCCTCATTTAAAAAATGCCAGAATATTGGAATCATTTATTTGAAAAGTACAATTATACTTGGAGTTCAGTGATAAACATAATCAAATATTCAGATTGCTGAGACATTTCAGAAAGAAAAATATGAAATTTAAATCGAAAAAACTTTTAACAGTGTGTTTTTCAAAAGCTGAAAAATGAAATTTAACAATATTATGAAAAGAAAAGTTGCTACTCACCTTATAGCAGAGATGCTGAGTCTCCACTATATGGTGAGTAGCAACTTCCCTTTTCATAATATTGTTAGGTATTAATTGACGTAGATCAAATTGTGGTATTGACCACTAATGCCTCATTGTACGACGTTGGGGCTGTTGTTGCATAAATACAAACAGATTGAAAATGAAGTTTTTGTCAGTAATTTGTGGGGCAAAAAATCACATCAAATCTTATGCTGTACAAAACTTAAGGTTATCACGGATTATATATGCCACTAATTTCCATATTTCATCAAGAGAACTAATTTCCCAGTGCACTAGACGAGAACTCGAAACCAGAACCTTGACTTTTGTGGGTAATGCACAAGGGCATTTCACTCGGAAGGCAAGGTTCTGGATTTGTGTCTCAGGTAGTCACACATTGTTATTCTGTTAGGAAGTTACATAACATGAGACACAAACTGAAAGATTAATTCTAGTGACAACCTCTAGGGCAGCGATAGGCATGAGAGCTGCCCACTTCACTGGAAAGGTCAGTGCCAGGGAGAGCATGGCATTTTCTCAGCCTGTCTGTGTTAGAGCAGAACCTTCCCAGTGACTCCATCTGTGCTGCACATCACAGGTGGGAAACACACATCTATTTTGACCTACAGAATTAGTGTACTAAGTTGTGAAATGTTCAGACACATTTTTAATGACATGATCACATATAAAATACATGCATGAAATAATAAGAAAAGAACACACACGTTTCACTTAATCTTACACAGAAGTGTGAAGTTCAGAGCAGGCCTACTACATGTGAAAAAGAAAGAAACACTTTTTTACTTGAATCAAGTTTTTAAAATTAATATTATTTTTTTGTGAACTTCTCGTTGTTTGGACTGGAAGTACTGAACACCAGATGGGGTGCCCCAGTCAGGTGAACATAAGTGTGACTACTCCTAAGTTTTGATTTCATTAATTTCATTACTGGGAAAAGAAAAGAAAAGAAAAAAAAAAGCTTTCACATACACTTATTTCATACTGAACATACTGCAGACTTGTGCTGCATTTTAAACAACCATAGGAACTGAGCATGAAGCGCATTCTCATAGAAGATATCCAAATTTTCTGCAGTGTGAAACTTCTCCGTCTCCTCTGATTGCAATGATGGTCAGTGAGTTGTTGCAGTATTTCAGAAGATGCCTTTACAATGTCCATTGCAGAAGTAATTGCAAATATATTAAAATCAAGTTAAAACTGATTAAGGCCATGGCTCCATTGCTAAAGTTTTCTTTTGGAGCAGCTAGCGCAGTAACAAGTCCATTGAAATGCTTGATCCGTGGCCCCTTTACAGTATTCATTCCACTTACAATTAGACTAACATTTAAAAGTGCACACCCAAATATCCTGAAAGTTGCTTTGTCTTCAACACAAACTTGTAGAGAAACATGAACTAACTATCCAAGTAATTTTTTTGGTTTCAGGAGAAAATTACTGTTGCACTTGCTTGGGCAGTTCAGTAAGAGCTAATACCAACTGAGAGTCATAAAACTCCTTTACTGATTTTCATTTTATGTCCATGAATAGAGCTATGTCTTCATCCTTGTTGAAAATACATTGGAAAATAACATCTCTACTCAACAGCTTACTTCAGAGAAATATTCACAGTCACTTTCTTCCAGGAAGTATTTAAAAGGCCAGAGCATCAAACCATGCAATCTGAGTCACAGGGTGTTCCAAGAGAAATAGTCAGCATTCAGGGATATGACAGGAACAGTTACTAGAAAGGCAAAAAAGGCTAGTAAACATGGACTCTAAAATGCATACCGTAAGAGCTATGAGCACGTGTTCATCTTTGCTACCGTGAAACACGTTTCTTCTGCTGAAATCTTAAGGTGTGAATTTTAGAGCCCATGGGTATGAGATTTTTTTGCTTCAAATGGTCATTCTTGTCATATCCATGAATACTGAGCAGTCCTCTTGGGACATCCTGTATTATTTGTGATTTACAACAATATATTTTGCTAGAGATTATTTTGATATAGAATGCAGTGTGTTGCTAGTATTTCCTGCAGTGTACCAATGTGTTTCATCTGTTTTCCTCGCCAAAGAAATGACATCAGACTGATGACCAGTGATTGCCGAAGCTCCATCTGTTAATGATCAACAGAAGTTTTTCCTAGCAAATGTCGTACTTGTAAATTACGTTTCTAAGCAAGGAAATATTTCATTAACTGTAATTGTGTCATGCATTGGGACCAGATTAAGTTCTCCACCGTGTTGAATTCAGTGTGAGAACTCTTAAAAACATAGAAAAATGAGCAACGTGTTACACCATGCTTTCAGTCAAAAACAAAAGGTCTTCATTCCTGTCTTTCAACTAAACTTCCACATTGTCCATCATTTATTCCATAAGTCAACACACCACTCCCTTTGAAAGGGGAAGTATTTCGAAAAGAGGAATTTTCACTGTGCATAAAATTTTTGTGACAGTCACAAAGCATTATTTCAAATTCTAATAAACATTTTTGGAACAGTGACCAAAAATTTTAAAATTTTTCTTTTTAAAATTCAGTCTTGATCACACCACATACACTCCTGGAAATTGAAATAAGAACACCGTGAATTCATTGTCCCAGGAAGGGGAAACTTTATTGACACATTCCTGGGGTCAGATACATCACATGATCACACTGACAGAACCACAGGCACATAGACACAGGCAACAGAGCATGCACAATGTCGGCACTAGTACAGTGTATATCCACCTTTCGCAGCAATGCAGGCTGCTATTCTCCCATGGAGACGATCGTAGAGATGCTGGATGTAGTCCTGTGGAATGGCTTGCCATGCCATTTCCACCTGGCGCCTCAGTTGGACCAGCGTTCGTGCTGGACGTGCAGACCGCGTGAGACGACGCTTCATCCAGTCCCAAACATGCTCAATGGGGGACAGATCCGGAGATCTGGCTGGCCAGGGTAGTTGACTTACACCTTCTAGAGCACGTTGGGTGGCACGGGATACATGCGGACGTGCATTGTCCTGTTGGAACAGCAAGTTCCCTTGCCGGTCTAGGAATGGTAGAACGATGGGTTCGATGACGGTTTGGATGTACCGTGCACTATTCAGTGTCCCCTCGACGATCACCAGTGGTGTACGGCCAGTGTAGGAGATCGCTCCCCACACCATGATGCCGGGTGTTGGCCCTGTGTGCCTCGGTCGTATGCAGTCCTGATTGTGGCGCTCACCTGCACGGCGCCAAACACGCATACGACCATCATTGGCACCAAGGCAGAAGCGACTCTCATCGCTGAAGACGACACGTCTCCATTCGTCCCTCCATTCACGCCTGTCGCGACACCACTGGAGGCGGGCTGCACGATGTTGGGGCGTGAGCGGAAGACGGCCTAACGGTGTGCGGGACCGTAGCGCAGCTTCATGGAGACGTTTGCGAATAGTCCTCGCCGTTACCCCAGGAGCAACAGTGTCCCTAATTTGCTGGGAAGTGGCGGTGCGGTCCCCTACGGCACTGCGTAGGATCCTACGGTCTTGGCGTGCATCTGTGCGTCGCTGCGGTCCGGTCCCAGGTCGACGGGCACGTGCACCTTCCGCCGACCACTGGCGACAACATCGATGTACTGTGGAGACCTCACGCCCCACGTGTTGAGCAATTCGGCGGTACGTCCACCCGGCCTCCCACATGCCCACTATACGCCCTCGCTCAAAGTCCGTCAACTGCACATACGGTTCACGTCCACGCTGTCGCGGCATGCTACCAGTGTTAAAGACTGCGATGGAGCTCCGTATGCCACGGCAAACTGGCTGACACTGACGGCGGCGGTGCACAAATGCTGCGCAGCTAGCGCCATTCGACGGCCAACACCGCGGTTCCTGGTGTGTCCGCTGTGCCATGCGTGTGATCATTGCTTGTACAGCCCTCTCGCAGTGTCCGGAGCAAGTATGGTGGGTCTGACACACCGGTGTCAATGTGTTCTTTTTTCCATTTCCAGGAGTGTATTTACAAGAACATAGGTGACCGTTTGCGGTCATATCACATGACCATCATCAGACCCATGGCATCCTTCGAAGTTGGTAGGTGGAGCACTCTTGCCAGCTGCTGTGCTGTCAACTGGTCCAGTTCGAAGGATGCCATGGGTCTGATGATGGTCATGTGATATGACCGAAACTGGTCACCTATGTTCTTGTAACATACGTGGTGTGATCAAGACTGAATTTTAAAAAGAAAAATTTCAAAAATTCCGTCACTGAAGAGCCTACTGCTTTCGCTGTTTTTATTTATTTTATTTCATTTCATGTTCTGTAGATCCTGGTAGCGAGTGAATCGCAAGGATATGGAATGTGTCAAATTGTACATAGTTCAAATATAACTTGTATAAATACAATAAAAAGATACATTGTAAATAAAAATCGACTAAACAACAGCACAATCAATTAACAGAAAACTTGTGTTTCACATGTTAAGGATGAGTAATATATTTATGATATGGAATGTGTCGGATTATTCACAGTTGAAATATATCTTACATAAATAGAAGATAAAATATAAATATGATATCAGCTAAACAACTGCACGTTCAGTTAATAGAACATTTTTCTTTCACATGTTAAGGATGTGTAATATACACAGAAGTGAAGATAAACTAAATATCCAAAGAAAATTGCGGGCTTTCATAAACAAAAAATGAATGTGGTGTGACCCTCAACTACGTACCATCAGACTCAGAGTTGAAATATTAAAAGTTTAGACTGGTTTCATTGTCTACGGGCTGGGATACGTAGTTGTCACAATTCAGGCCAAATACTGCGGAGTCTACTGTAAACAATATGAATACACACATGAATCGAATGGTCAAAGGTTGCTATCACTCGATAATTGTGAATTTTGAATGAATAGACATTTATAAACAAAAGATTGCAATTAAATGAAATCTGCAGGTGCTAATCTTAATAACTTTAAATGATGAGTACGATAGTAGATGTACCTATAAGAATGCCGTTTATTACTACAAAACACTTGTTGGTGTCGATGGTCCAGCAATTAAGTAAAATATAAGTTGAATAACAGGGAAACAATAGATTATGAACAACACCATATCTCGCAAGATATTCACCTCTAAACGCATACTGCGTCTTCACTGCAGAAGCCACAGAAATCTCACAAGTCGGCACTATGAAATATGCTCCACTCTCCAATTCCTGCCAGCAACCGCCCATCGCTCCTCCTTGTCCACCGCTCCCCTGTGGCCTCTCCTGTACAGTCTCTCGCACCACACTGTTCAAACTGCCTCGTGTCCTCCCTGGAAACGATGCTCCTCTCCGACCTCCATACATCTCTCCACATGTCCTTTTTGGAAATGATCATTGTGATTGGCTAGAGTGCTCCCACCCTGTCTCCAAGCCAATGCACACTCAGAAACATAATGAAACACATTTGAAATACTGGATTTACTTTTAAATAACTTGAAAGTAAATAAATATTCCTATGGTGGGACCATAAACACGCTCTAACACACATTATTAAGTACATAAACAAATAAACATATATCAAAGGAATAGAAACAAAAGGTGGGCCAATAGTCTTATGTCTTTGCGATTTCTAAAAAACAGTAAATATTTGACCAGTTTCTTCATGAATAGTATATATCGGATATAAACAAAGACATAGACGAATAAATATGTTTATAAGCATGCTGCTACCGTTTTTTCATGTAATTGTGGGGTACTTATGGCCTGGGTGATTGATAGTAATTGGCCACTTTAACCTCCAATAACTCATGTACTATTCAAGTTACATGCCTGTAATTTATACCAATTTAGGTTTACACTAATAGCTTTCTAAAGCCATGTCAATCGACAAATTTGGTTGAACCGTTTGGATTTTGAAAATTCGTTGCTGAGTGTTACTTGTATAATTTATAGTCAGATACTAAACTTTGTTATAAAAAAGATATTGAAAATCTGATTACCCCATCAGAATTGTCATGCAGATAATGGTAATGTACACGTTTCTTTTTAAGTTATCATGATTCATCTGGCTACTATTAATTTCTATACGAACTGTGAAATGTCTGCCATTATGGTTTCACAAAGTCTGCCATCTTTGGCATCCCCTGCATGTCTCCTTCATCGACACAGCGTCACTGTGGAATTCCCAACCATGTGCCGATGGACCACGTGGTCCAGCCGTTGTGCAGCATCACCCGGTTGCTAACGAGCCGCGGCTTGCCGAGCAGCCTCAGTGGCGGCCGCCAACTCTGAACTTAGAATATTTTCAGGGCGCCACAACTCACCCGTTACCTCACAAAATACAGGAATACCAATAATAACTGTCATACACCTATGATAATACTCAAAATAAAATAAATTATACTAAGTTTATAACACTTACAAATATAGTGATTATATACTTTTTCTTTCACATATTCATCAATTGTATAAAAAGATTTCTCTATCAAGTACTCCTTGAGAGTTTGTTTGAATGCTGGCAATCTTTTGTGAAGGCATTTGATGTGTGGTGGGAGAGCATTAAACAGCTTAATGCTGGAGTAAAAAGCCCCGTTTTGATCCATAGTGAGGCTTTTTGGTTCAATGTGCAGACTGTTACTGGTTGTTGTGTTGTAGTCTTGAAATTGGCTGTTATCTTTGTAGATAGAAGGGTTTTTACAGACAAAGGTCTACAAGGAAAAGATATATTGTGAGGAGGTGGTAAGGATGCCCATCTTTCAAAACAAGGGCCTGCAAGAGTGCCTTTGATGGACACCACTCTTTTTTTTTTTTTTTTTTTTTTTTTTTTTTGTGCAGTGAAAATTTTCTTTGTGAGAGGTTGGTTCCCCCAGAATATAATAGCATATGGCATTAATGAATGAAAATATCCGAAGTACAAAGCCTTGATGGTGCCTACTTCAGCCACCGAAGCAGTAACCCGTAGTGCAAAATATGCTGAGCTAAGTGTTTTATAAAGATGAAGAATGTGTGCTTACCAGTTACATTTGCTGTCTATATGAGCACCCAGGAATTTTGTAACCTCAGCTTTTTGTATTTCTTGATCTCTGCACTTATGTTAATTTCTTCCAGATTTCTTTGTGGAGTATGGAATCTCATATAAAGGGTTTTATCTGTATTGAGTGAGAGACCATTTGAAGAAAACCAGTTTACAATATCATTGAAAACTTTATTTGTAATTGTTCAAGATTATTGTCTGTAAAATAGTTAATTAGAATGGTAGTATCATTTGCAAAAAAAGTAAATTTACTGTTTGTATCAGAAAAAAGTAGGAGATAATTAACAAAGATGAGAAATAGTAATGGACCCAATACAGAGCCTTGTGGCACACCACAACTTACTGAGCCCCACTCAGATGAGGCAGGTTCTCTGGATGAGCCATTCAGTATTACAGTCTGCTTTCGGCCCTTTAGGTATGATTGGAGCCACGAACCAATGGTACCACCCAAACCATAATATTCTGTCTTTTTCAAAAGGATTAGATGGTTTACACAATCAAAGGCTTTTTTTTTTTTGAGAGGCCACAAAAAATACTTACTGGAGACAGTTTTTTGTTCATGGCTTCCAGAACTTGGTTGGTGAAACAGAATACTGCTTGTTCTGTAGAAAGACTGTTTTGACAGTTATCTGATAACTCCGTTTTGTTGCAACACCATTATGCATTGTGTGATTTTCTTCCTTTAAGTAGGAGGAGGAGGTAAATTTGGAGACAAAACCATGTAATGAAGTGAAGTGTTGATAGTCAAGGTGGTCAAATAAGACAATCAGACTTCTGCAAAAAGGTAACACATTTATAAATATATTTACAATATGTTGATATAATAATTGAGACATAGATAATTTGAAATGCTGTAGGATCCTCTATGGTGATGAGTAATATAAAATTAGAGTAAAGCTCTTGACAGAAACGAATAGTCTTGAATGCTGATGCGATCAGGTAAGTCACTGGTAACTAATAACGCTTAATGCTAGTCTATGTAGTTTCCTCACTGCAGTCCTCTGCACTGAGGTTGATAATTCTGTAGAGTCACTGAGTCTGAGGTGAAGGTCTGAGTTCAGCCGTTAAAAAAGACATGCTGGCGAATCAGAGGTACAGGCAGTGGGGTCACATCAATTGAGCATCTACCGGTGTGTGTGTGTGTGTGTGTGTGTGTGTGTGTGTGTGTGTGTGTGTGTGTCGCTTGATGATAGAGAGCAGTGGAAGAGTGAGCTCACTCAACAGTGTGCTGGTGGATATTTAAATGTGCTGTCCCTTCCTAGCTGTGAGAGGCATGCCGGGTGTGGTTGATGAAGGCGCTATCAGTACTATATGTGCGTAATCAGTAATGTTAATAATATCTAGCTACATGAATACTACTACCTTCTTTCTCTCTGTGTTGTCTTCTCAAGAAATTTAGCTTTCCTTTGTAAAGTATTGAAACCGATGAAGCAGCTGGAAATATTGTAGTACATTACACTTGTTTATTGTTTGTATTTTTGTATCACAAAATAAACACCAAATGCCAATTTTTTTGAAAGTAAGTTGCTTTGTAGATTGATTTCCATTTTGTGTGCCTTATCTGTTTCTCAGACATTTTCTTCTCAATAGTTGTCTTGTTACTACAAATGAGCACTGAAAATAGAAAGTTCGAACACATGAAGTCAACAGGCCACACTGGTGTGTACAAGTCATTTGGGAAAAAGCAGTGTTAGAATGCTTAGGGAAATGGAGGGGGGAATGCACTGCTATTGGGATCGGAGGCAGTGGGGCGCAGCTGCTGGCAAGCACTGTGACCATTTGATAGTGCTTAAATTTTCACATTTTCCCAGCCCTGCCATAGCATATGGGGAAGACATTTCTCCACCATATTATTTATTCTCTCAACCTTGCCATAGGGTATGGGTAAAACATTTTTCCACCTTATTCTTTCCTCCATGAGTGTCAGTCTTTCAGGGAATGCAGAAGAGTTTCTGATGAGCTTGGAATATTGAAGATGGTTATTGACAGTCTGAAAATATGAGGTAGGTTCTGAGGCGCTGACGGATAATCAATTAGTATGAGCATTAGCTACAAAAGATGAGTTTTTGGGATCAAGTCCCACTCAATTTCAAGCAGTTTTAACTTATCCAAATGTTTCATTATAGTGCACATGTCAGATGTCACTGTAGAATTGAAAGAGTCATTCTAGAAACATCATTATACTGAAGCTGAGCCATTTCTCTACCATGTCCTTTTTCAAAGAGTAATAGTCCAACAAGGTACATAGTAGAAATACTGTGGAATCTGGAAAGTAAGAGATGTTTACTAGGACCTGAAAGCTGTGAGTTACATCGGAGTAGCTCAGTTGGTAAGAACATTGCCCATGAAGGTAAGATTCTGGGCTTAAATACTTGTCCATCTTAAAGTTTTAATCAATCAGATATTGGTATAATAGCTCACACTCCACTAATGAGTGAGAGCAGGTTCTAGGCAAGACAGTGTAGGACCTACATACATGGGCAATAATTTTTTTGGTGTTACAATTATAATATTTTTATTGACCCATAGTGCCATGGTGGTCTAGTGGTGGAGCACTAGACTCCAGCCCTGGAGATCTTGCGCGCAATCTTGGACAGGAACAAGGAATTTTCCTTGTCCCATTTCCTCTAGGATAGCTCCAGGTTCACTCGGCCTGCTATCACATTTAGTGTTTGTGGTGGTCTTTCCTAGGGGAAGAGGGGAGGGCGTGGGTGAAAGACAGCCGGGATAATAGGCTCACAATCATTACCCTCCTCATGCCACCGTGAAAAAAAAGGTTGCAGAGTACCTGCAGTCAGGCCAGAAGCCTGTTCATGGATTGAGCACCACAGACTTCACTCATGCTGACCCATAGCTAAATGTACAAGCCTGAGGAATCATGTTTCCACAAAGATGGAAAAAAGAAATAAGTGAAATGTTCATATCGTTTCCTGTTGGCTTCAATAAAATTCATCGAGCCATGACTAAGGATGGATTCATTGGAGCTGGCGTTGGTTGAGGTCAAATTTAAATGATTTACCAGAAATCAAGAAGTTTTTTACAATAAGCTGCAGTCACTACCATTCATGGTTTGCTATTGTGACTGACATTTCATGAAAGCGTTTATACTAAGAATGCACAGAAATAATATTTTGAATATACAGCATAGATGCCATTTAGGAATAGATTAAATGAAGCAAATGGACATATAATATTGTGGACAGCGAAAAATAGACAAAAAAAATTCAGCAAACAGCTTTACAGTATAAACCATTAAATTAAGTTCACCATGGCATTTTCATGTTTCGCTGAAAGTAGTGGCAACCATGGGAAAGACTTCACGTTGGTTATGCTGGACCGCTATGGAACATGTCAGGACTAGTAAGTGTTGATGTAAACTATGAATTTCATACATATGGAGATGTCATAAATAATTTCTTAATCCAAGTTATTTGACTTGCAGAAAATATTAAGCATAGAATGACTCTCCTAAATATTGCTTTCTACTGAAACACAATTCACACTAAAGTCTTAAAAGAATTTTATAGCGTAAATGGCATGCGATATTTGATTACAGTTCATTTTCAGTCAGCTTCAGTGAAGGAAGATGAAAGATTTGTTTTTATTTTCAAATAAACCACAAAAAAATTGTAACAGGTGGAGAGAGTAAGAGACATACCTCGCAGAATATGCTGTCTGTTCAAACAATTCTGAATCCAATAACTGTAAAGTCCACAGTTGAATTATTACTCACAACAACCAAGAATTTGGTTATCACATGTTGTATCACCAAAGAATGAAGATAAGTAAAAAAAGAAAAAAAAGGCTGTACTTCAGAGTTCAGTTTGGTTATCCCACTCATGCTAAAATCTGTCTGTGAGGACTGTATAAAATATCAGTGGTTGCAGCACACGCTGATGATAATCTTTTGACAGTTTCCTATTTTCCTTCTTATCACTTCACCAGAGAAAGACTATACATAATGTACTTACTAGTTGCCTTCACATTTTTTATGGGTTCTATAAGGTATGTAGAAGGTGTACAATATGTTTTTTCTTTTTGTAGGAGCTGACTGAACTGAAGCAGGCACACTCAAAGCTAAAAAAGGTATTTCAAGAAAAGTCAACAGAACTTGCACATGCAGCAAGACGGGCAGAACAGTACGAGGCAGAAGTAAAGAGACTGCGTGCTCGTGTTGAGGAAGTGAAAAGGGAACTAACAGCAGCAGAGGATGAAGTTGATGCTGCCTCAAACAGCATACGGTTAGTTACAGTTTGATTGTCTTTTTGGTACACACTTGCCCATTTTATGTGGATGAACAAGCCTCTCTCTCTCTCTCTCTCTCTCTCTCTCTCTCTCTCACACACACACACACACACACACACACACACTTACTTACTTTTTCATTTTATTCTGACGAAAGCGATGTAAAATCTCTTGTTTGAATACATTTTTGTGTTGTACAAGACATCATTGATTTTAAAAGGCTGTGTCTATTCATTTTTATCTGAATACCCACCTTAAACATGGAGACAGTTACTTGATAAGCAAACCTCTTTGCCTTTACACATGTCTGCCTGTGTCTGTATATGTGTGGATGGATATGTGTGTGTGTGCGAGTGTATACCTGTCCTTTATTCCCCCTAAGGTAAGTCTTTCCACTCCCGGGCACCGAGCGAGGTGGCGCAGTGGTTAGCACACTGGACTCGCATTCGGGAGGACGACGGTTCAATCCCGTCTCCAGCCATCCTGATTTAGGTTTTCCGTGATTTCCCTAAATCGTTTCAGGCAAATGCCGGGATGGTTCCTTTGAAAGGGCACGGCCGATTTCCTTCCCAGTCCTTCCCTCACCCGAGCTTGCGCTCCGTCTCTAATGACCTCGTTGTCGACGGGACGTTAAACACTAACCACCACCACCACCACTCCCGGGATAGGAATGACTCCTTACCCTCTCCCTTAAAACCCACATCCTTTCGTCTTTCCCTCTTTCCTGATGAAGCAACCTTGGGTTGTAAAAGCTTGAAATTTGTGTGTGTGTTTGTGTGTTTTTTATTGTGTCTATCTACCAGCACTTTCTCGTTTGGTAAGTCACAGCATCTTTGTTTTTTAATATATTTTTCCCACGTGGAATGTTTCTTTCTATTATATTCATATGGATATAGTTGTATTGATATTAACAGTTTCATAACCAAATTAGACATTGTAATGCTTCAGTCAGTTACCGTATTTTTAAGTAAATATAAAAAAAGAATGCCACAGTATCTACATCTAAATAGACATCTACACTCTCCAAGCCACCATGAGGTGCATGGCAGAGGGTATGTACATTTGTACCAGTTATTAGGGCTTCTTCCCATTCCACTCACATATGGAGCACGAGAAGAATGATTGTTTGAATGTGTCTGTGCAAGTAGTAATTATTCTAATCTTATCTTCACGATCCCTATATGTGCAATATGTAGAGGGTTGTAGTATATTCCTAGAGTCACCATTTAAAGCTGGTTCTTGGAGCTTTGTTAATAGACTTTCTTGGGATTGTTAATGTCTATCTTCAAGAGTATTCCAATCAGTTCCATTAGCATCGCTCTGACACTTTCCCAAGAATGTAACACATCTGTTTCCATTTGTGCTGCCGTTCTCTGTATACATTCCATATACACTGTTAATCCTATCTGGAATGGGTCCCAAACAGTTGAGCAATATTCTAGAACTGGAATCACGTGTGGTTTGTCAGCAATCTCCTTTGTAGAATGATTGCACTTTCCCAGTATTCTACCAATAAACCATGAACATTCCATTTGATATCCCTACAAAAAGGTTACACGCAGGTATTTGTATGAGTTGGCCGATTCCAGCAGTGACTCGTTGATATTATAGTCATTGGATACTACATTTTTGCTTTGTGAATGGCAAAATTTTACATTCCTGAAGATTTAAAGCAAATGTTCTCAAAATCTGAATGAATATCTGTGGAACTTCTTTCAGGTAGAACTTCAATATAGGTAACTGCATTATCTGCAAAAAGCTTAATGTTACTGTTAATATCGTCTGCAAAGTCAGTAACATTCAACATGAACAACAAGGGTCTCAATACACTTCCCTGGGGCACACTCGAAGTTACTTCTATATCTGAGGATGACTCTTCATCCGAGATAACATGTTGCATCCTCCCTACCAAAAAGGCCTCAATCCAGTCACAAATTTCAGTTGATACCCCATATGATCATACTTTTGACAAATGAGCATAGGTGTGATACTGTGTCAGGTGCTTTTCGGAAACTGAGAAATAGAGCAGCTACCTGATTGCTTTGATCCGAAGCTTTCATTATGTCATGTGAGAAAAATGCGAGTTGGGTTTCACGTGATTGATATTTTCGAAATCCTTGCTGGTTGGCATTGAGGAGGTAATTATGTTCAAGATACCTCATTATGTTTGAACTCAGAATACATTCTAATATTCCACAACAAATCCGTGTCAAGGATACTGGACGGTAGTTCTGTGGATCATTTATACAACCCTTCTTGTACACTGGTGTGACCTGTGTCTTTTTGCAAGAGGGATTTATAACAGATTATAGTTGGAAGGCGGTCTAACTCAGCCTCAAATTCAGTATAGACTCAGACAGGGATTCCATTGGGCCCTGGAGCTTTGTTCAGTTTTAATGATTTCAGCTGTTTTTCAACAGCACTGGCACTAATACTGATTTCATTCATCTTTTTAGTGGTGCAAGGATTAAACTGGGGCAACTCTCCTAGATTTTCCTTCATAAAGGAAGATTTGAAAATGGAGTCAAACATTTCAGCTTTTGCTTTGCCACCCTCAGTTTCATTTCCTGTCTCATTCACTAGGGACTGGACACTAACTTTGGTGCCACTTACATATGACCAGAATTTCTTTAGGTTCTGTGAAAGATCATGTGACGATATTCTGCTGTGGTAGTCATTGAAGGCTTCACACATTGTTCTCTTGATAACCAACCACGTTTCATTCAGTATCTCTCTATATGTTGCCCTACACTTTGGTTTAATGTCTATTTCTTTAGAAATTTCTTTACAGTGACTGTAGACCATGGAGGTTCCCTCCCATTATGAATTGTTCGGTATACATCTATCCAGGGCATGGTCAACTATTTTTTTAAACTGGAGCCTGACTTCCTCTACATGCTCCTGCCCTGTGTTGAAAGTTTCAAGTTCCTCATTGAGCCATGACACAACTGACTTTTTATCTAGTTTACTGAATATGTATATCTTTCTGCTTGTTTTAGTTGTCTTTTGTACTTTGGTGATCATTGTTGCCACAACTGCATTATAGCCACTGTTACCAGTTTTGATGTGGACATCCTCAAAGAGGTCAGTTGTATTTGTTGCCATTAGATTCAGTATATTTCCATCAAGAGTGGGGTTTGTAACTATTTGTTCTAGTAGTTTTCATAGGAGGCATTTTGTAAAGTTTCACAGGATGTTTTTTCACTCTCGCTACTAACAAAAGTGCAATTTTCTCAATTAATTGTTAGATGATCAAAGTATCCACCAATGATTTCAGTATGACTGGGAACTTAAGTACAAGTGAACTGAGGTTTTCTCTAAATTTTCGGTTACATCAGGAGATGCGCCTGGTGGGTGATAGAAGGATCCATTTACCCTTTCATACATACCCCTGATACTGGGCCTTGCCCAAACAATCTCACACACAGGTTCAGTCTCTACCTCGATGGATTTGAGTTTCTAAGCTGGTGTGACAAATATGCCATCTCCATTTCCCATTTGCCCATCCTTTCCATATGCACTTAAATTTTCCCCAAAAATCTCACTGCTATCAATTTCAGGTTTTTAACCAGCTTTCTGTATCAAGTATCATGTGAGATTTACTGCTTTCTGCGGGCACTTCAAACTCTGACACTTTGTTGTGAATACTTTGCCAGTTTATCATTAGGATTTTAATACTCTGACCTGCGGAGACTATTATTTTGATCGTTATCTGGATTGGATGGATAGTCACTTAATCTAAAAAAACCTTGTGTGTGTGCACGCCACACACTGTCAGCTACCTGAGTAGCAGCTTCTGATGTGTAGTGCACACCAGATCCATTTAGGGAGACTCTACAGTTCTCAACCGTATGGCGCAAGTTCAGGAAGTCACAGCCTAGCCTGTCACAGAACTTTCAAAGTTTGTGGTTCAGTCCTTCCTTTTTGACTTAGAAACAAAGCATCACACTCAGTTCAGGGGACAATGCTGCAAATTGTGAGCTTTGTTGAAACTCCATCCACAAGGCTAGTCTTCTCAACCTTCTCTGCCAGTCACTGGAATGACTCGAGAATGACCTCGGAGCCCAGACGACAGTCATCATTTGTTCGAATGTGCCCTACAATCTGCAGGTACTGGAATAGCCTCTTTAGTGTGGTAAATGAGGCCCCTAGACATACACAATGAGTGCACCTGGTGTCCTTTCCGGTCCCTTGCTGCCATTTCTGTAAGGGGTTCCATCATTAACCATACATTTGAACTGCCGACGATTAATAGACCGGTACTCAATTTGTTTGCCTCTTCCTGACACTGGATGAAACAGATTTCCCCAAAACAGGTGAAATGATTTCCACTGGCTTAGTTTCAGTTTCAGTGAAAGACAGGACTTGAAACTTGTTGGTAGGGAGGATCGGTACAACACCCTTAGTCCTCACTGGCCCCCATCCACCCTGTACAGGATGCATAGATCTGCCACTGAGATGCCATCCACCATCAAGTGGACAACTAATGACAGATTCTGTAGTTTCTGCAGAGGAGACAAGTTCCACGGGAGAGGCTAGTATTCTGGTACAAGTATCATAGACACGCAACTCACAGGAGCTCTTCCAAAACACAGATTTGCAGCAGCTACCAATCATTTGAAAGTATCCAGGGTGATTTCCAGCTGCTTATGAATGTCAACCAACTTATCCCATATTCAAGAAAAGCATTCACAGTGGGGCTGCATTTTTGCTGGTACAATATAGTATAAGACAGTGAACAAGTAACTTTAAATTAAGCCCACTGATTATCTTTTAATCTGTTGAGCTAAAATGTTGCTAGATCCCTACAGGAACTGAAGCAAATACACATTTCTATTAAAACAACAAAAAAACCTGTTGTTGTTGTTATGGTCTTCAGTCCTGAGACTGGTTTGATGCAGCTCTCCATGCTACTCTATCCTGTGCAAGCTTCTTCATCTCCCAGTACCTACTGCAACCTACATCCTTCTGAATCTGCTTAGTGTATTCATCTCTTGGTCTCCCCCCTACGATTTTTACCCTCCACGCTGCCCTCCAATACTAAATTGGTGATCCCTTGATGCCTCAGAACATGTCCTACCAACCGATCCCTTCTTCTGGTCAAGTTGTGCCAAAAACTCCTCTTCTCCCCAATCCTATTCAATACTTCCTCATTAGTTATGTGATCTACCCATCTAATCTTCAGCATTCTTCTGTAGCACCACATTTCGAAAGCTTCTATTCTCTTCTTGTCCAAACTATTTATCGTCCATGTTTCATTTCCATACATGGCTACACTCCATACAAATACTTTCAGAAATGACTTCCTGACACTTAAATCTATACTCGATGTTAACAAATTTCTCTTCTTCAGAAACGCTTTCCTTGCCATTGCCAGTCTACATTTTATATCCTCTCTACTTCGACCATCATCAGTTATTTTGCTCCCCAAATAGCAAAACTCCTTTACTACTTTAAGTGTCTCATTTCCTAATCTAATACCCTCAACATCACCCGACTTAATTCGACTACATTCCATTATCCTCGTTTTGCTTTTGTTGATGTTCATCTTATATCCTCCCTTCAAGACACCATCCATTCCATTCAACTGCTCTTCCAAGTCCTTTGCTGTCTCTGACAGAATTACAATGTCATCGGCGAACCTCAAAGTTTTTATTTCTTCTCCATGGATTTTAATACCTACTCCGAATTTTTCTTTTGTTTCCTTTACTGCTTGCTCAATATACAGATTGAATAACATCGGGGAGAGGCTACAACCCTGTCTTACTCCCTTCTTAACCACTGCTTCCCTTTCATGTCCCTCAACTCTTATAACTGCCATCTGGTTTCTGTACAAATTGTAAATAGCCTTTTGCTCCCTGTATTTTACCCCTGCCACCTTTAGAATTTGAAAGAGAGTATTCCAGTCAACATTGTCAAAAGCTTTCTCTAAGTCTACAAATGCTAGAAACGTAGGTTTGCCTTTCCTTAATCTTTCTTCTAAGATAAGTCGTAAGGTCAGTATTGCCTCACGTGTTCCAACATTTCTACGGAATCCAAACTGATCTTCCCCGAGGTCGGCTTCTACTAGTTTTTCCATTCGTCTGTAAAGAATTCGTGTTAGTATTTTGCAGCTGTGACTTATTAAACTGATTGTTCGGTAATTTTCACATCTGTCAACACCTGCTTTCTTTGGGATTGGAATTATTATATTCTTCTTGAAGTCTGAGGGTATTTCGCCTGTTTCATACATCTTGCTCACCAAGTGGTAGAGTTTTGTCAGGACTGGCTCTCCCAAGGCCGTCAGTAGTCCCAATGGAATGTTGTCTACTCCGGGGGCCTTGTTTCGACCCAGGGCTTTCAGTGCTCTGTCAAACTCTTCACGCAGTATCGTATCTCCCATTTCGTCTTCATCTACATCTTCTTCCATTTCCATAATATTGTCCTCAAGTTCATCGCCCTTGTATAGACCCTCTATATACTCCTTCCACCTTTCTGCTTTCCCTTCTTTGCTTAGAACTGGGTTTCCATCTGAGCTCTTGATGTTCATACAAGTGGTTCTCTTATCTCCAAAGGTGTCTTTAATTTTCCTGTAGGCAGTATCTATCTTACCCCTAGTGAGATAAGCCTCTACATCCTTACATTTGTCCTCTAGCCATCCCTGCTTAGCCATTTTGCACTTCCTGTCGATCTCATTTTTGAGACGTTTGTATTCCTTTTTGCCTGCTTCACTTACTGCATTTTTATATTTTCTCCTTTCATCAATTAAATTCAATATTTCTTCTGTTACCCAAGGATTTCTACTAGCCCTCCTCTTTTTACCTACTTGATCCTCTGCTGCCTTCACTACTTCATCCCTCAAACCTACCCATTCTTCTTCTACTGTATTTCTTTCCCCCATTCCTGTCAATTGTTCCCTTATGCTCTCCCTGAAACTCTGTACAACCTCTGGTTCTTTCAGTTTATCCAGGTCCCATCTCCTTAAATTCCCACCTTTTTGCAGTTTCTTCAGTTTTAATCTACTGGTCATAACACAATAGATTGTGGTCAGAGTCCACATCTGCCCCTGGAAATGTCTTACAATTTAAAACCTGGTTCCTAAATCTCTGTCTTACCATTATATAATCTATCTGATACCTTTGAGTATCTCCAGGGTTCTTCCATGTATACAACCTTCTATCATGATTTTAAACCAAGTGTTAGCTATGATTAAGTTGTGCTCTGTGCAAAATTCTACCAGGCGGCTCCCTCTTTCATTTCTTAGCCCCAATCCATATTCACCTACTACGTTTCCTTCTCTCCCTTTTCTTACACTCGAATTCCAGTCACCCATGACTATTAAATTTTCGTCTCCCTTCACTATCTGAATAATTTCTTTTATTTCATCATACATTTCTTCAATTTCTTCGTCATCTGCAGAGCTAGTTGGCATATAAACTTGTACTACTGTAGTAGGTGTGGGCTTCGTATCTATCTTGGCCACAATAATGCGTTCACTATGCTGTTTGTAGTAGCTTACCCGCACTCCTATTTTCCTATTCATTATTAAACCTACTCCTGCATTACCCCTATTTGACTTTGTGTTTATAACCCTGTAGTCACCTGACCAGAAGTCTTGTTCCTCCTGCCACCGAACTTCACTAATTCCCAGTATATCTAACTTTAACCTATCCATTTCCCTTTTTAAATTTTCTAACCTACCTGCCCGATTAAGGGATCTGACATTCCACGCTCCGATCCATAGAACGCCAGTTTTCTTTCTCCTGATAACGACATCCTCTTGAGTAGTCCCCGCCCGGAGATCCGAATGGGGGACTATTTTACCTCCGGAATATTTTACCCAAGAGGACGCCATCATCATTTAATCATACAGTAAAGCTGCATGCCCTCGGGAAAAATTACGGCCGTAGTTTCCCCTTGCTTTCAGCCGTTCGCAGTACCAGCACAGCAAGGCCGTTTTGGTTGTTGTTACAAGGCCAGATCAGTCAATCATCCAGACTGTTGCCCTTGCAACTACTGAAAAGGCTGCTGCCCCTCTTCAGGAACCACACGTTTGTCTGGCCTCTCAACAGATACCCCTCCGTTGTGGTTGTACCTACGGTACGGCTATCTGTATCGCTGAGGCACGCAAGCCTCCCCACCAACGGCAAGGTCCATGGTTCATGGGGGGGGGGGGGGGGGGGGGCAAAAAAACCTATGTTGTAAAAACTACTAGTTTACTAAAATGTTTTGAGGCTAATTATAGTTGTTTTCTCACACAAAAACAGAGTTAATTTATGGTAAATGCAGATAATATTTAGGGCTATTCTTCTTTAAAGGGAAAGTAGATGTAATACAATATGTTTGTTTGAAAATCTGCTACAGTGACTAAATCGTAGGTCCTGATTTGTTACAAATTGCTCGTAGATTATGAAAGGGACAATGGTAGCTTCCAAAAATTCTCAAAAATACATGTTTATTGGTGTTGATATACAATAAAGTTCAGGGGTGATGTAGATTTGGCAGAACTGTGAGCCACAAATACTGATTTGCTTTGAAATAAATTACGTATCCAAAACACCCGAACCAGTAACTTATGAAAATATAGTTTTGTAACCATCCAAAAGTTCTCAAAATTATCTATTTCTCATACAATTGTGCAGTGAAATTAGAGAATGATTGTTTTGAATGAGGATAGGCCTACTGTTCTCACAAATTTTAAAAGAGCACAATTAAGTTTAAGCCTACAATTAATGTTAACTGTATGATGAGTTTATTGTGGCACATGCGAATGTTCAAATTTTCACTGTAAATCACAGTACAAATGGATATTGATACAATCAATGAAAGATTATGTTTTGTTTTGAAAGCAACTGTCTGTCTGTTTAGTAAGCCAGTCAGTCAGGCTCCAGCTTACAATTGATATATAACTACAGAATGGCAAGTTAAGTGTTTATCTTTTTTATGACATAGTCATAGTATATTTATTAAATTTTGTGTGTGTTTTTCTGTTATGACATTTAATCTCTCATGTTTGTAAATGTAAATTCATTCACTCTGTAACACAGTAGTTACTCACTGAACAGCCAGCTACATAGCTCATTAAGCATCAGCCTCCATTGGTGACACACCAGGAGGGTAGCAGGTCACATATCTAGACTTCTGTCTGCTTTTGTTGTTTACTTCTTCAGTCTTTCTAGGATGGCTATGATGAGTGCTTTATTTGTGCGGACATAGGAGGAGCTGGCCGCAGTTCGCGAACAGCTGAATGGAGTTTTGGCTACAGTAGTCATCTTAAGGCTGCTGCCTCGAGAGTGTAGTGGTGGCGGAGTACGTGATATTTCACATGGGCCACCTCAAGTGTCGCTTGTTTTGCCCATGGTCTCTGCTTCCGAGTTCCGAGGCACCTCCTGGTGCACCCGATGCAGTGAATCCTCCCTCACAACAGGGTGAGTGGCAGGTGGTAAAGCATTCACGTCACTCGAGGTGGAGGGCCAATGTGGAGAATGGACACTTGACCTCGCCCATTCACCCTGTAAGTGGACAGGTCAGCAGGATCCGAGCAGGAACATGTGGGGAGGGGTTTACTAGTTATTGGGAGCTCCAATGTTAGGTGCGTTATGGAGGCCTTTAGGCAGATAGCATTCAGGGCTGGAAAGAAAGCCCATGTACACTCAGTACATCTGCCGGGGGGTGTTCATCCGAGATGTGGAGGCAGCCTTTACTGTGGCTATCAAGCTTGCAGGGTGCAGTCATCTGTGAGTTGTGGCTCGCACGGCACTGACGACGCCTGTCACATGGGTTCTGAGGCGATCCTCAGTTTGTACAGGAGGCTGGTGAAAGTGGTTAAGATGGAGGTGGTTAAGACTGCTGGCCTCGCACACAGGGTGCGAGCAGAGCTCACAATTTGCGGCATCATTCCCAGAATTGATCAGGGTCCTTCGGTTTGGAGCCGAGTGAAGGGTCTCCACCAAAGGCTTCATCAACTCTGTGACGCTCTTGGCTGCAGATTTCTAGACCTGTGTTATTGTGTGGGTATTTGGTGGACTCCCCTTGATAGATCAAGGGTGCAGTACACAAAGGTAGCAGCTACTCAGGTAGCAGATTACTTGTGGTGTGCACATGAGAATTTTTTCGGCTGGGCAATAGATTGAGGTGCTCTGATGAACACTCGCCAGTCGATATACAGTGAGGGAAGTCAAACAGCATTCAGAATAAAGACAATTCGACTGCCATATTTTAGCAGTAAATAGTCGAAGTATTCATAATAAAGTTCCCGAATTACTGCCCACCTGGAAAGTTCTTGTGCTCAAGATATTCTTGGGACCGAGAGCTGGCTGAAATCCGAAGTGAAAGGCTCTGAGATATTTAGCAAGTCATGGAATGTGTACCGGAAAGACAGATCAGAGATCATAGTAGAGGGAGTGTTCATTGCCGCTGGCAAAATTATCATCTGTAGTGAGGTCAAAGTTTAGTGTGACAGTGAAGTTATCTGGTCGCGTATAACAGGTGTAGATGAAACCAAATTAATTGTTGGATGTTTTTACTGACCACCCAACTCTGCTGTGACAGTTCTCAAAAGTATAGGATCAATCACATGTAAATACCAGATCGTGCAATACTAGCTGGAGGTGACTTTAACCTACCAAGATACACTGAGATGTCAATGGATTCATTGTAAGGGTACAGACAGAGAGTCATGCAAAATACTTTTGAACGCATTTCCTGAGAAGTGTCTTGAGCAGCTGGCTTGGCAGCACTCACACATTGGAAATATCTTAAACCTTGTAGCTACAAATAGGCTAGACCTCATTGAAAATGTCAGTATAGCTACGGTGATTAGCACTGTGATGTCATTATAGCAGCTATGGTTACGAAAGTTAATAAATCAGTCAAGAGGGCTTGGAGAGTATTTCTGCTAGATAGAGTAGATAATCAGTTATTGAAAGGGTAATTCCAAAAGCAAGGTCTCCTATTTTTATTATAAGTACACAGACCTGTTTATTTCTACAACGGTTCACATCAGTTTACAGCTTGAACATTTAGCTATTTATCGACATAATCACCATTTCTGTCAATGCATTTTTGTAGACGCTGTGACAGTTTTTGTATGCCCATGTCATACCAGCTCGCCGCCATGCTGTTCAGAAAGTTATGTCTCCTCAGAAACTGACGGTCTCCCGCTTCTTTGTTCATCGTGGATTTCGGTCCAACCAGCTGCAAACACTCTACACCACTTTTGAACATTTTTGACATCCATGCACAACTCACCATACACTTTCATCAATTGGCAAAGGCTTTCAATCAGCGCTGTGCCCTTTGCTTTCAAAAACCGAATAACTGCGTGTAATTCGCACTTGGCGGTAACATCCAATGGGAGCTCTATTCTCAACAGCTGCCAAACCAAGACTGAGCGCCTCAGCGCGACGTGCGCATGTTTACACACAGTGCATGAAGCACTCTTCATAACACATAACAGTGTGACCGACTGCCACGCAAACAGAGTTTTGTACTTATAAAAAAATAGCAGACCTTACTTTTGGCATTATCCTCGTAGTATCTCACTTAGACAGTGAATTGTCATCGATTAGTTCCAGTAAGATGGATGTAGAGAAATTATTGGCAAATTTTAAGCAGGTTGTAAATAGTGGTCTGCAAAGTTATGTGGCTAGTAAGTGGATAAAGGATGGAAGAGACTCACCATGGTTTAATAATGAAATTCTGAGGATGCTGAGGAAGCAGAGGCTGTTGTACTCTTGGTTCAAAAGGGAATGCACAAATGATGACAAGTGAAGGTTAGTAGAGATTCGGGTGTCTGTGAGAAGATCTATCTGCAAAGCACACAACATTTACCACCGTCACACCTTAACCAAAGATCTGGCGGGAAACCCAAGGAAATTCTGGTCTTATGTAAAGTTGCTAAGTGGGTCTAAGGCTTCCATTAAGTCCCTTGTTGACCAGTCTGGTGTGGTAGTTAGAGGATGCAAAAGGACAGCAAAAGATTTAAATTCCACATTCAAGAAGTCGTTCACATTGGAGATTCATACAAAAATAGCATTATTTGATCATTGGACAGACTCCCATTTGGACATCATAGTAATCAGCATCCCTGGTGTAGAGAAACAACTGAAAGATTTAAAGGTAAATAAATCACTAGGTCCAGATAGAATCCCAGTTCGATTTCACAGAGTACCCTATGGCATTGTCCCCTTACCTGCCTTGTATTTATCATGAATCTCTCACCCAGCACAAAGTCCCAAGCAATTGGAAAAAGGCGCAGGTGACTCAGTATATAAGAAGGCTAAAAGAACAGACCCACAAAACTACAGACTAAACTTCTGTTTGCTGCAGAATCCTTGAACATATTCTCAGTTCAAATATAATATATTTTCTTTTGACTGAGAATCTTATCTTTTAGAAAGCAATTGCTTGTGCGAAACTCAGATTGCCCTTTTCTCACATGATATACTGTGAACAATGGATGAAAGGCAACAGGCAGATTCCATATGTATAGATTTCCGGAAAGCATTTGACATGGTGCCTATTATAGGCTGTTAACAAAAGTACAAGCATATGAAATAAGTTCAAAGATATACAAGTGTCCCGAAGAGTTCCTAAGTAATAGAACCCAGTATGTTGTCCTTGATAGTGAGTGAGTATTGGAGACAAGGGTAAGGGTGTTGTCAGGAGTGCCCCAGATAAGTTTGATAGGACAGCTATTGTTCTCTATGTACATAAATGATTTGGCAGGCAGGGTGGGCAGCAATCTGCAGTTGTTTGCTGATGATGGTGTGGTGTACAGTAAGGTGTCGAAGTTGAGTGCCTGCAGGAAGATACAAGACGACTTAGATAAAATTTACAGTTGGTGTGATGAATGGCAGCTAGCCCAAAATTGGAAAACTGTAAGTTAATGTGGATGAGTAGGAAGATCAAACCTATAATGTTCAGATGCAGTATTATTAATGTCATGCTTGACACAATCAAATCATTTAAATATCTAGACATAATGTTACAAGATGACAAGAGATGGAATGAGCTTGTAAGAACTGTGGCAGGGAAGGCGAATGGTTGACTTCGATTTATTGGAAGAATTGTAGAAAAAAAGAGTGGTTCACTTGTAAAGGAGACCGCACATTGAGTACTGCTCGGGTGTTTGGGATCTGTACCAAGCCTGGTTGAAGGAAAACATCGAAGCAATTCAAAGGTGGGCAGCTACTTTTTTTTGCGGTAGGTTTGATAAAAAAGTAAGTGTTACAGAGATACTTTGGCAACTCAAATGGAAATCCCTGGAGGGAAGGTGACATTCTTTTCGAGAAACTCTATTAAGAAAATTTAGAGCACTGGCATTTGAAGTCAACTGCCACATGATTCTATTGATGCCAACACGCATTGCGCGTAGCTTTTCCCTCACTCTGTTTGCAAGTGGAACAGGAAAGAAAATGACGAGTAACAGTACAGGGTACCCCACACCATGCACTGTGTGGTGGCTTGCCAGAGTATCTATGTATATGTAGATATATGTGTAGATGTAGATGTAGAAATGACATGAACAGTAAAATATGTGTATCTGAAATTTTAAATTGGCACACCATCTTGTACATGCAGTCTCACGAAAGGAAAATTCCAGAGTTGGCCGTCATATATAAATAAATGTGCTTATTGCACAGATTTTTCATTTAGGTGATTTTTGCACACTTCTACATTGACGTCTCAGAAGAACAACACTGTAATGTGAGTTTATCTTAATCAAAATTGCTAAAATGTGTAGCACCACCAAAGCACATCTTTTGCCTGTTGCAGCTAACAGTAGCAGCTGTTGTAAAATTTTAGATTGCCAGATTTCTTGTACTAGTCTTTCTTTATCCATGTATTTTAGATGTTTGTTTATTGTTTTTATTTCCAAAATTAGGGCATAAGTGACTTAAGTGGGTGATAACATCATCATTCTGTACAGAAGTTTTTGAATTACTTATTATCGTATTGTTTGGGTTTGGGGTAGCATGTTTGCTTTTTCTTGTAGAAGTACCACTAGTAATTCATAATCCTTATTCTAAATATTCCAATAACTTTGAATAACATTGGTCAATACTGGTAGAATCAATTCAGCTTGTGTGTAGTTTTCTCAGTACATTGACATTCAGATGATTGAAAATTACATAATTTGTTCATACAACTATTTTTTTTTTTCTAGAAAACTCCAGAGAGCAAATGATGAATTACAGGAACAAGTAGAGACGCTTCAGGTACAACTTGAACATTTGCACTCCAGGTGTGTAATATGTTATGCAATGATTAGAAAGCTAATCTTGCTAGTATGTATTTGTTCATTTCGTTTGTTTCTGAATGTAAAAGAACTGACTGATTCCCCTATTCCCTACTTTCCCCTACTCCTTCCTCTCCCACCTCTTCCCTTCAACTTCCTCCTGCCCCCTTTTTTCCTGTGTGTGTGTGTGTGTGTGTGTGTGTGTGTGTGTGTGTGTGTGTGTGTGCGTGTGTGTGTGTTTGTTTTCTCAACAGTTGTTAAAGCAGATTGATTTGACGAAAGACACATTCATCATATTGTTTAGGTGGCAGATGAACTTAAGAAAAATGCTTCTTCATATGAGAAATGCTCACTGGAAATAGAAAAATGTTTCCTTCAAAATTGTCAAGCTGAGCTCAATGTATGGTTTCTCAAGTCTGTCAAGCTAATTAAGAAGAAGGCTTCTTTTAGAATGAGATTTTCACTCTGCAGTGGAGTGTGCCCTGATATGAAACTTCCTGGCAGATTAAAACTGTGTGCCGGACCGAGACTCGAACTCGGGACCTATGCCTTTCGCGGGCAAGTGCTCTACCAACTGAGCTACCCAAGCACGACACACGCCCCGTCCTCACAGTTTGGAAGATAGGAGACTAGAGACTGGCGGAAGTAAAACTGTGAGGACGGGGCGTGAGTCGTGCTTGGGTAGCTCAGTTGGTAGAGCACTTCCCCGTGAAAGGCAAAGGTCCCGAGTTTGAGTCTCGGTCCAGCACACAGTTTTAATCTGGCGGGAAGTTTCAAGGCTTCTTTTGTTTGAAGACATATCTGAAGTTATTCAAAACACTTTTCTGAAAATCATAAAAAGCATATAATTTGGGAAACTGCTGATGACTGAAATATATTCCCTGAGATTCAAAGCTGTCATCATGGCAAAGTTACTGCAGGACTGGTAAAATAAGTAGACAGTTTTCATCTTCAGTAACTGTACCAGTAGACTGCCGTGTCATACCTATTAATATCGTCTGCTAGGTGACTGGTATGTGAGAAGTGTCCGATAAGTAAGCTTCCCTGTTTTACTCATTACCCAGTTTATCATGTTGAAATAATTTTATTGCCATCATTCAATATTTTTGTTACTTATGTATATAGTCACCATGTTTTTGCAAGCATTTTTGGTAACATGACAAGCTTTTCCAAACCAGTGTTGTACCAGATCAATTCCTGTGTTCGTAATCCAGCTGACTGACCCAGGTCTCATCTCCAGTGACAAGTCATTTCAAGAACAGATCTCTGCTTTTCTGACTCATTTCCAGAAACATTCTGGTTGATCCATCTGTTGCTGCTTGGTAGATTAACTGTTCTTGATTCCTCAGAATGAGTCATATCATCCTATCCCTTTTCATCAGTCTTAACCAAGGATTTGTGTTTGGCCTTGTCTTTTGCCTTGTTATTCCTCAGCTGTCTTGACTATTTCGTCTCTTAAAATTACCTGTTCAGCATCTGTTGTATTTCTTTCACATATTCACACAGTTGTTTCCTAATGATTCAGTTCTGATTCTCAACAATATCAGGTCATTGTGACATACCCAGATCCCATCTGTTTAATTTCTTACTTTTATGTGGTTTTTTTATTAAAAAAATAAAAATAATAATCAGCAG